>NW_024884855.1:4092375-4467353 GCF_019232065.1 Centrocercus urophasianus | reverse complement strand
CACTGTGGCACAGCACACTGTGGCACAGCACACTGTGGCACAGCACAACCCGGCACGGCTCTGACCCGCCCCGCGCCGCCCCCACAGCTGCAGCGCCGCTCCCGCCTGCCGCCCCCCTCACGGCTCCCGCTCACTTGAGGTGATCCAAGGAGTGAATGCTGCGGGCGGCCTTCCCGTGCCCGCCGCCCACCCAGCTCCGGGAGCGGCCGAACATACTGGCGGAGCACGGCGGGGTCTTATCTCCTCATGGCCCCGTGGGGACGGCCGGCGCAGGCCGCGGACGGAGCTCAACGTCGCTGACGGCCGCCGGCGCGCACCCGCAGCCGTGCGCATGCGCGGCCGGGGCACGCCGGGAATCGCTCCTCGGAGCGGACTGCAGCTCCCGGCGGGCACCGCGCCGCTCTGTCTGCCGCTTAGACAGTGGGCAGCGCGCGCCTTCGTGCCGGGCTGCAGGGAAGCTGCGCAGCGCAGCGCGGCGCAGCGCCGGCTGCTTGCCGGGCACGACGGGGAGTGCTGCGGGCCAGCCCTCAGAGCTCCGTAGGTGGGAAGAATGTAAACAAGCAAAGGCAGCACCGGCCGACACGGCGCTGAGGTGCGGCTGCTTCCTTCCATAACGGGGTGCTGCGTGCGGGCTCCGACACCGCGCGTCGCCTCAGGCGGGCGGCTGCGGAGCGGGGAGAGGGCAGACCTCGAGTGGAGAGCAGCTTCGGGCAGCTGGAGCTGGAGCCGAGATCAAACCGGTGTAAAAAAAAAAAAAAAAAAGAGAAAAAAAAAAAAAGAAAAAGAAAAAAAGAAAAAGTTTACAGTCGCACTTTCGCTTCTGCGCGCGGTGAGAGAATGCCGCAGAGAGCCCCGCAGCCCCACGGGACAGCCTATGGAACAGCCCTATGGGACAGCCCCGCACGGCCAAGCCCCGCTGCGGAGGCGCTGACGGACGCCCCCCCCAACCCGGCCCGATCCGCGCTGACCGCCCCCAGGCGCGGGGGGGAACGCGGAGGTGAACGGCGCGGCGGGGCGGAGCGGAGCGCGCGGGGCAGGTGCTCGGCCCCGATGCGGCAACGCGCCCGCGGGGTCGTTCCGCCGAGTTCGCGGGCGGGAGGAGGCCGGGAGGCGGCGGCGCTGCGGCGGCCGGTGCTCCGCGGAGCGCCTTCTGCCGGCGGCGGGGCTGCGGCAGCCGGAGTCGCGCGGTCCGCCCGCAGCTCGGCGGCGCCGCCTCTCCCCGCAGGTCTGCTCCGGCTCCGTCCCCGCTCTGCGCCCCGGGGGCCGCGGCCCGCCGCCCCGGCTGCATGCCCGCCGCGGTATCGGCACGGCTGGATTCGCTGGAGTCCTGGGCCTTTCACGCGCTGCTGGTGCTGCCCTATATGTTCTACGTGGGCTTGTTCTTCGTCAACGTGCTGATCTTGTACTACGCCTTCCTGATGGAGTACATCGTCCTCAACGTGGGCATCGTCTTCCTGCCCGAGGACATGGACCAGGCGCTGGTGGACCTGGGGGTGCTCTCCGACCCCGGCTCGGCGCTGTACGAGACCGACGGCGAGCTGGACGTATTTGACACCTACTTGGAGTGACGCCGTACCGGCGCGGCGCCGGGATGCCCGCGCCGCCTCTCCCCTCGCGGCGCCCCCGGAACGCGCCGCCGCCGCCGGGCCGGGCCGCGGAGGGGCCGCAGAAGTAAGTGAGAGCCGGCGGCTCCCGGGGACCCGCAGCCTTCGGAGCGGCGGGGAGGGACCGGCGGGGCGAGGGGAGGGCCGAGCTGCTCTCCGGGCGGCTGCGGCTGTCAGCGCGGCGTCGGGGCTGCGGCGGTCAGCAGCCGCGCTTCCCGAGGCTCGGAGGTGCTGCGAGCCTTTGCCCGGGATCGTCGCGGCGATCGGAGTGCGAGGGTCTGTTTGATCAAACGTTTTGTTACCGCTGTAGCTGTCGGTGACACTACTGCGTTGGAAATGTAAGGATCCGGCGTTTTGTAATGCTGAACTGCAGTTGGGGAGAGAACCACTATTTCCAGCGAGGATGTTCTGTGCCAAATGGATGTTAACAAAAATGTTCACAGTTTAAGTGTTTCCAGATCTGCCAACAGAATGTTTAAGCAAAATATCGCCTGTGAGTTTGAAAATCCAGTTAGGATGCCTTTCAAGTTACACTTGAAAACATGCAGGTAGGAGTTTCTGCTGTAAGGTCGCAGAGATGACCTTGGTGAACACATCGCACAAGTGCTGCCTGTCACAGTACTATTTTAGTGTCTTCCACATGAAAAAAAACCACCATAAAAGCAAAACCACATCTCTACAATGCAGTCCTTCATACTGAAACTCTAAATATTTCCATTAAGGTTCCGTATAAAGCAATAGTGTCAGGTTTTGGTCAATAGCCTAGAAAATATGAAATGGGAATTGGTGTTGGATGAATATGGATAGCACCAACACAGGTGTGCAAGGCTTGGACAACACCACGTGGGAGCACAGAAGTGTGTGTGTGGCATTGGAGACACACATATCTCTTGCTTCTGGAGAAATCTCACTGCAGTTACAACAGATAAAAGCATACATGCATTTTGTGTATGCTGGCATGTCTGTTTGGTGCATCCCAAGCGACTGGGTTAGAATCCCTTCTGCTGGCACAGATCTGTAGCAGAGCTGAACTGCCCACACTGTGCTGCTGCTGTGGCTGTCCTTGGCCCTTTTCAGTTGGGCAAACAACACATGAGGTTTGAATACAGGGATAGGAATCGAAAGCCTTTGTATCCTTCAGACCGGTATCTCCTGTCTTCCAGGGAAGAAATTCATAATAATTAATGGAAATCTAAGCAAAATCTTTGGTGCAGAAAGTTCTAATCCTTTGCTCCTCAGAAACACCTTCCCCCAAACTCCTGATCTTATTACTCCAACATCATCTAGTACAAGGATTCAGAAAATAAACATTTTTTAATGCTAGTATTAGGTGATGGTAGAGGACTTTTCTGCTGGCCAGGATTTGTTACAGTGAATTCATCTGGTTTTCAGGGAGGCCCAAGGAGAATAACAGCCACATCACGCAGGGGATTGTTCCTACTACACGAGCACGTCGTTTCATAGAGCACAGGACATGAGCACCATTCTATTCAATGTCAGTAAATGGGCTTCTTAACATTTTCCTTTATGTTAGTAGGTTAAGAAGCTCTTCAAAGTACTTGCTACTCTCACTGTAAGACAACATCAGCTCCATGTGTAGAAATGGCAGCGATGTCACCATGCTCAGAGGTAAGCACCAGCCTGCTCAGCCCTGTCGTTTGGCAGCTGTTGTCTTACACTGTTGTTTCTTCTGAGAACCAAATTACAAATCTCCAATTACCGGAGAGCAAAGCATACACCATTACTGTGCTTCATCTATTTATATATTTAATTATATGTTCAGCAACCGGGCTGCAAATTGCCTGGTTATTCAGCTAGCAGGCCAAGGCTCAGCACGTCACCATGAGGAGGGATTTGTGCTCAGATCCTGCTTACAGAGTTCTTCACAGTGCTGTGGTATTTGTCACCACCGGCTCCCCGTGAGAAACCATGGGCACAGGAATGCTCACTTTGAGCTGGCATGCTGAGGATTCAGCACATGATGCAGAAAGAGCGGTCTCAGCTTTAGCAGCGGGGATGAAATGGTAGGGGTATCGCTCTTTGCACTAAGAATAAAAGGAGTGCTCTTCATGTGACTCACCAGCTATTACTGAGAACAACTAAACAGCAGTGATTAGCCTCAGGTAAAGCCTTGCAGGTGTGCTCCTTGCATTTAAAAAGTGTTGCCTGCCACGTAGGAGATGAGTGGCATGCATGAACAGGGAGGAAATCCCAAGAGGCCGTTCTACGCAATGTGGAAAGGCTTATTTCAAAGGAAAGGAGCGTGTGGATCAGAAGAGCTGTGTTCTCTCTTGCACTGAAAACCTCAGCTGAATAAAGTCGCTAGGAGCAGAATTACATTCAGGTTTCTAACCATAATTGGTGGCAGAGGCTGAAGATAGACAACTAAGAAGACTCCTGTCCTTCTCAAATGGAGAAAACCATCTGTGTGAGCTGAGTAGGATTGAGCTGACTCACGGCACCTACCCTTTTCCCTTGGGTATGCCAGATTCTTCATCATATTTCAAGTCCCCTGAAATAAGGTGATGTGATTGTTGTCTTTGCACTGCCTTAAAATCAGATGTGACTCATCACAAAGTACTTTAATCAAAGGGATAATGAGCAATTGATAATGAAACCAAATTGGAAATATTCAATTCACATAATTTTACTGTACAAGTGTTACCTATGGTTTTGTTTTGTTTTTTTTTACAAAATGAATTACAGCGTATGTCTTTGATGAGCAGAATCCAGCACCCAAAAGCTTGTGACTCAGCACTTCTGCTCTTTGCCAGCATGTAAATCCTGAATCAGTCAAAGAAATAGCTGCACTCATCAGCTTATCAAAGTAGTGCCAATTAGAGCTGAGGGCTCAGCGTCTGCAGAAGGCAGTGTGGTCCAGTGGGGAAGGAAATAAGCATGCTGGGCTCCTGCCTGGGTCTGCCACTGGCAGCTTCTGTGAGCTTACCTCAGCTGTGCTTCTCTTCCATCTCAGAAACTGCGATGCCTCATAAAGGAGCAGGTCAGAAGAATGTTACCACCAGCCATGCCAGGATGCACATAAATGCATTAGAACTTTCCCTGACTTGCAATCATACAAATAATGAGCAGAGTGATCTGTTACTTTTTTTAACCTTCTCATTTTTCACTCTGCTCTTCCCTTATTTGTAGGAATCTCCTTGCCAAAGAAAAAGGTGAATCATTGACTCCACGAGATGGATAATTTGTCTATTTTGTTATCAGTTATAATAATGACAGCATTAAGAGCAACAGCTGGAATTTTCACAGCTGTGAACTCTTAGGTGTTACTAAAATTACTAGAAGCTGAATGCTCAAACTCACCTGGCAGCTCTGCTATAAGGAGACTCGTATTCCAGCAGTTCTTTGCAGGAGTTCTGTCCTAGATGGAAAGAAGAAAGAATTGTGGCTGAATAGTGAACTGTCCGTTCAGTGCTGCTAACCACAGCCTGGCAGGTTGAATTCATTTTGATTCTTTTTGTTTGTTTTCTCTTGAGAATGGGCAAAACAGCACTTTGTTTCAGATGACACTTGCAATCCTAAAATAGAAGAATAATTTGTTTAGAGAAATTTAGGATGCATATTTGACCCGTCCAACTCTTTGTCTTTCTTCCCTCGTAATGATGCTCATTTATATACTGATATATAAGTGGTACACAGAAATGGCTGAGGCTTTCCATTTCTTCAGGGAAGTTTTCAGATGGTCTTTCTCTTCCCAGTTATCGAGCCTGGGTGTTTTGTCTGGCCACAAAGTTGGGAAAAAACAGGTGAAAAGTTTGAGGGATGTTCTCTGGGAACAAGAAGTGCTTCTAAAATATATCCTGTCTACTTTTCAAGCCTGGTATGAGATCAGAGTTCATTAAAAAGAGCTAGCAGGAGTTGAAATCAATCACAGAATCAAACTGGAAACTTCTGGAAAAGTTGTGCAGCTGAGACCTGAATACAGGAGGATCAGCGTCTCTTTCAGGCACTTGAAACTACTGAGGAAAATCTGACACAAATTTACTCATTCAATTTACAAACTACATTCTCTTTATGTAGAATAGTATGCATTTCTTCTAAGATTTTTTTTTTTTTTTTTTTAAAGAAGTTGAGCATTCTGTCAAGAATTCCATAAGCATCAGTAGAAACTCCACCATCTACTGGCATTAAGGGGTTTAAAAATCTTCCTTTTCAAGGCCTGGTGGGGGGTTGGTGTGGAATGGGATCAGTGGAAATGGAAAGCCACAGTAGGGGTCCCACTGCTCAGGGTTTTCTTTTGCCCATGAATAACCAACTCCATCTTGCTCTGGAGATGGGTGCTGAGAAGCATCAGTTTTGTGACCTGCTATGGGGAATGCACTGCTGACCTTCCCTTCGTCCTGTCAAGGGTGTTGTTTCCCAAATGCTAAACAGCAATTTTCCCCTTTGTCGCAGTGGGTTGTGGCTCCTCATGCTCTGTTCTGTATTCCTCTGTGAGAATTGTATGGTCCATCTACCCATAATAAAAAAAGCAAGGGCTAACGGAAGCCATATATGACAAGGATACAATGGATAATAATGACATGCACCAGATGATGCATTGCTGTGTAAAGCTCTAGTTCAGGTGAGTGACTTAAGGCTTCTCTTTGAAGGGCCAGGAACAAGGACCCGAGGCTCGCTCAGGCAGCGTGGCCCAAATAGGCCGCAGTATCTGAAATACTTTTAGAAAGCTGGAAACAAGGCAGACAATGCCTGGATGCAGAGCAGGGTCACTGCATTTCCTTTGGCCCAGCCCATCATGAGCAATGACTTCTCACATAGAATTAACAGAAATACCGGTGGCTGCTTCTACTATTTCCTCTTCTAATGCTGAAGTTGCGCTCTACCAGCTGTGCTATTGAATGCTGGCAGGTATGTTCAGGCTGTTGGATGACTGCTTCTGAGATCTGAAAAACATCTGTTATCTTTTGATTTTTAGGGGCTTTTTTTTTTTTTTTGTTTTCTGTTAAGGATTAGGTTCACATAAAATTTGAAGGACAGAACAGAAATACAAGATTGAATATCCTGGTCAATTGTATCATATCTGCCTCCACAAATTACTGTCCTGGTCTAGCAGCCCTGCAGACATGTTTGAAACACGAGTTGGACAGCTTTATGCTTTGCTTTGGAAGCCCAGCACGTTTTGCTGTGCTGTTTTTAAGTCAGCTGAGGATTCGATCTGCAACGCAGAACAACCATCTCTCAGAACTACCACTGTGTTTGTTCAGATAACATCACATTTGTAACCTTTTAGAACTGCTGTTCCCCTTGCTTTGAGAGTCATGATATGAGCATATTGCTGTTAGCAGGGTACTGTAGTGTTAAGCTTTTGAGAAAAGAACCTCACTGACCACAGAAGAGCTTCTCACTCCCGGCTTTGCATCTGCTAAGTGGCACAGAGTAACATGGGGACAAGTCATACCAGGACCACCCTGCCTGCATTCTGGCTCCAGCTGTGGCAGGCGATGCCATTTGGGAGCACACATAAACTTGGCCAAAATCTGCAGTGCTCCCTTTGTGCTTTCCGCATCCCCAGTGGAAGAACTAGAGATGTTAGAGGGCATGGTGCTGCCCGGCCCTGTAGCAGCTGCTTTCCAGTTCCTTCTCCCAGCCCCTTAAACCTGAAATGAGCTGGTCCTTCCCCTGGATCTTTGCAGTTTAGTCTTTCTTGTCTAACCCCCTTTGCTACACCTTGGTCTTCCTGAGATATGGGAACCAGAAGTGCACATAGTACTCATGATGCGGGCACACAGTGGCTTTTATGGTACTCACCATCTTCTCAGTGCCCTTCATGATGATGTCCAAAGTTTTCTTGGCTTTTTTGTGTGCCACAGCTGAGATACTGAGCTCAGGGAGTTGGTGGTGGTGATGCCTAGCTGTAGTTGTCAGCTCCAACCTATGTCACATAGGCAGGTCTTGATTTTTTCTCTCTAATTGGATTATACTACATCATCAAAGGTCACCTGCCCTTTTTTGCTCACTCAGTGTTATGAGGTCCTCCTGGAGTTCTTTGCTGTCAGTGCAGCACCTGAGCACCTCAAACAGTTGATTGATTGATTGATTTACTTTTGAAAGAAACAGATGGTATGGTGCTGTATCTAACATACACAGACTTCTCTGTTCAGTGTGGGTCTGGAGGGTTACTATGTATTTGTTATGTGTTCTTTTTTAAACAGATTCATTGAACACCTGAAATGGATTATGACCAGGTTAATGGATCAAGTTATGGAAAGAAACTGTACTCTGAAGTGTAGAGGTGAAAAGAAGGACAAGGGGACAATGAGAAGAGTTGTTATCAGACCTTGTCAGCTGTGACTTTTTCCTCATGACCATTGCCTCTTGAGTGTGCACTACCTGCTGTGATTCATGTACAGTACTGGGCTTCCATAGGTAATTCGGGGATGGACTCTGTGAACAAATAATATAAGCTATGTTCTCTTACAAAAAAAATCAACATATTACTCAGATTTGATAAACTTTTCAATAAATACCATTTCACCTGAATGGACACACTGTACATGCTGCTTAAGCAAGTTTTGCATTCACACATTGAAAACTCTACCAGCCAATAGCTCCACATCTGTGCTTTCTCAGGGGAACACATCAGGAGTGCCGCAGGGTTCTGTTCAGGGCAGTATTATGACAAGAAGTGCACTAGTAAGAGACTTTATTTAAATTGCAAGCTTTGAAACAGATCAGAGACTGACTTTTGTTAGGTGGATTCATTATCTAACAAGATAATTTGCAGATTAAGTTCATGTTCCTATGTACAGATCTGAAAGCAATACAATAAAGATTGACCTTTTCCATGAAAGAGTAAGGAGTCATTTGTTGGAGTGGTTCTTTTTCCATTTGAACAGAAAATAACATGAAAATGCTTTTCATGCTAAAAGCAGTTCCTGATTACTGAGATGGCCAGCATACAGAAAGTCCTTCTGCAAGGAAAATGTATAGGGGAAAAAAAAAAGAAGCTATTATGCTGGTTTTGTCCTACTACATATCTTCCAAGGTTGAGTTTTCATAACAGTGCAGTTGCTAAACCAAGTTGATGTATTAAGAATGTTTCTGAATTTTCATGTAGGCACCTGTGTAAAGAACAGACAAGTCAAAATACTTGTTAAGTTTGTGTTTGTGTGCCCATTTGGGACTAACACGAGGAATACTGGATTTTGCTACCAAAGGCAGCATGTCTGCTGGTTGTATAGTTGTGACTTTAATACTGTTCAGAAATAGCTTACACCAATTATTCAGGGTCACACGTATGCCATTTTAACGACATGGTTTGGTTTGTCATTATGGGTTCTACAGCATCTGCTGCTTGGTAATCGTTCTCTGCAGTGGGTTTATGCTGTGTGACTCACAGATTAAGGAATACAGTTTCCACCAAGTAATTCACCTTGGAGATTCTGAACTGAAGATTGAGATTTCTGACTTTTCAGAGCAGTTCAACTTTAGTTTTTAATGATGGGGAAAGTGATCAGATTACAAGTACATCCGATCGCCATCATAAAACAAGCCGTAGCATTTTAGCAAGGTTTCAGGTCTAACAAAAAGAATTTGGGCACAAAGAGACAAGATAATCATTCTTCTCATCCTCAAAGGATATTTTGGAATGCAGATTTGATTTTTTTTCAGGGTAGCCAGTGAATTCTGTCCTCTGCACATAAGGCACGCAACCGATGGAAGTCTTTTCCATGAGCTCTGTTACACAAGAGCGTCCAGCCTTTGATTAATTTAAAAACTTGTAAATGCAAAAAGCCCCAGATGGGTTGGAACTTGGTGATTGGATGATGGACTTGGGGTCCCTTCCAACCCAAGCATTCTATGATTATGATTTTTTTCTGTTATCAGCAGGCAGCTTCAGACAGCACTTTTACACCTTCTACTTGTGGATGCACAGTTTACCAGTTGGCTTTGCAAGATCCCACAGCCTGTTCAGAAAGCATTATTCTCTGTTTCCAGACCACTGTACTGCTGACTGCCAGCAGGACTGCGCTGTCTCCCTTGCACACTGCTTGCCATTACCACGGAACAGGAGAACCCTCAGCTTGTCATCATGTTCAGCAGCGGTTTCCCAGTTTCCCAGAGAGAAAAACACAAATGATTTTCAATGAGTACTGCAAGCTACTGTAAAAAGGAATACTCAATTTTATTAATACTTTCAAAAAAGATGTATAAAGATGACCAAAACACTGCATCACAATTTACAATCTACATTAAAGCCTACATCTCCCACTAAGAGAACAGTAGAATACCCAACCCTGTTTTAGCAGTGCAGAGTGCTGTAACATTCAGCTGCCTCCATTATAGTTAGCATATTCTTAGATTCAGTCACAGTGAAGCCTGGTTGCAGAATTTATCCCTACAGGGGCATTTGTCATCCTAAGTGTGGTCCAAGGAAGCCGAGAGGAATGCTCACTGTAGCTCTGTGTGGCTGGAGTGCTGTAGGCTGATGGGAGTGTCACACTGAATTTAGCTCAAGCTAATGCTTCCCATTCAAGCAGCTTAAAGAGGGGAACATAAATGAGGTTTTTCCACACCTCTGGCTAGAACTTGAAGACTGAAGCAGATAATGAAGGCAAATATAATTTTCTAGTTAAAATCGCATTCTCCATAGTGTTTTTTACCTTGCCCTCCTGCACTACTACCTCTACGTGCTAGGTCTGGTTCCTGACTTTTTTGAACAGAAACAATAAATTAGATGACCTTCCTTCCTTCTTTCTTTAAATTGTCAAGATTCTGCAGGTGCAGAAATGTAAGTGGAAACATAGAAATTGCTGGAAAGAACAAAGATTGAGGTTTTGAACTGTTTAAATTGGGGATGTTTTCAAACCAAGTAACAGAATATTTGGAAGGTGAGTTGAGAGACGCTCATTTGCAAAGATCTTTGATCAGTGTTGTCAGTGCTTCCTAGCAAAAGAGACTTAAAGGAGGCTGCTGATCAAGTTAGCAAAATGAGGTACACAGCCCTCCCTTCTCAATCTGTAGCATACTGGATGCTAGCTTCTACCATCCAACTTTGTTTTCCCATCGCCAGCTTGTATCTAGACATGCAGAGAGCTAGTCCAGACAATTGCCTCTGTACAATTATTATTTTTTCCTGTGTTCAGAGGGCTGAAGTGCAAGAAAAGGAGACTGTTTTGCTATTGCTTTCAGCAGGACCAGGATTTGGCTCAAATAGCACTGAGGGCAGCAGCACAGATCCATGTTAATTCTTTGAAATACGCGATTTCCCGTCATTGCCTAATTCTTCTTAACTCTGCAGAAGCAGACCGCATCAAGAATACAAAGTAGTGATTTCATTTTCAAGTATAGAACAGATGCTTATGCATTTAGTCTCACACTTGCAGGTGACAATTAAATCTCAATTCAGATATACAAATGAGAAGAAAAATTGGTTTCAGAAATCCAGTTTTGTTTTCAGATTAGTGAAATTCTTTCATTAAAAAATAGAAAAAACCTCACACTTGTAAAGTTTCCATTTGTGACAGAGTAAAAACCTGTAAGCAATGTCACTCTGAAGATTTCTGTGCACTAGGCTGGAGCTGTTTGTATATAATTCGATTTCTGTCACATTATCAGAAAAATCCCTGATAGTTTTCCAGTTTAATTCATCTCTCTTCTCCCTCCAATCTTTTTGAAGGAATCTGTAACAAGACAATTATTTGATAAAAAGTACTTTTCTTAAGGCAGCACTGATAATGAGCATGAAGAAAAGAGCCACTTCTGGATTCCCAAGGACAACATTACAATTTCAGACTGTTTTCCAGTCTGGTCGTTCTTGTGCTTCTGATCCAGACATTTCCATTTAATCCAGACTTACAGGTGAAAACTTCAACTTTGGTAGTCCAAAACCAAAACAAACTTAATTGTGTTTATCAGTGGCACCACAAAACAATTAGTTTTCATCTCTCATGACTGCAGACGTTGAGGGTGCAGCAGCTTGTAGTATACACTTCGATGAATCGATAGAATTTTCTACTGTCAATAAGCTGGTGACTCCTGTTCACTTTTAATACTGAAAATTATCCAGTTGTTCTTCTGTGAAACGTGTTACTTAACTGTTCATCAATTCAATGGAGACGCAACTGAGTTTTTAAAAAGCACTTTAAATGACCTCTTAAAACTGTGAACTCCATCATTCACCCACTTCAAGCATCACCCAGAAGGTTCAATGTGACTTTTTCCATGTTGCCACTATCACAAAAGTTGGCATTTAATTCCTGCTTCGTAATGGTAAGATAGTTCGAAGTGGTAAGATAGGAAAACACAGAAGAGACCTTCCCCTCTTCTTTATGTTACCTGTGAAACAATGGAAACAGGATATTAGATGAAAGCACGTCGGCTTAATCGCCATTAACATTGCCAACACTGCAGATACGAGCTCCGCAGAAACACAGCAGTGGTCAGTGGGTGCTGGATGTTTCCAGATGGGAGACATGATCCAGACTTCCTGATGCTGCCAATCCTCAGTGCTAATGAAAATAAATGCTCCCTCACATGCTCAGATACTGCACTAATGTGGTAACCTGTGCCACAAAAATGCACTGCGAACACAAGAGAACAGTTGTGGAGAGAGATGCAAGGAGTTAGAGAAAATTTTGCCCTTATGAGGCTTCCCAGCAGTGTTGTGATCCTTAATGACTTCTCTCCGAAGTAGGTATGACTTTTCAACATGACAAAGCATTGGTATTTTGTTGTGCTGTCAGCTTAATTATTTAAAATATTAATAATCACTACAGCTTTTCTGTTCTGCTAGTCTGTGAAGCTGGCATGGCATCTGAATCTTCCAAAATCTGTAGGCTGATGAGAGCTATAAAAATAGATAAATCTGCATGTGGTGATTAGTGCACTGAGAGCAAGAGTCATACAAAACTTCGGTGCTCCTGCATGGCTTTGGGGCCAAAGGCAACTGCAGGACTATTCAGAACAGCTGCTTAAGCAGCCTGGCAACCACTCTGCAGCGTGATGTTAGTCATTTGAAAGAAAGCTGGAGAGTCTCTGTTGTCTGACTTGACTCTGACTTCTTGATCCTTGCAGAGATCATTTCACTGATTCATCCTATATTATTATTTTTTTTCCACAAAAGCAGGAGGAAGCACATAGTGGAGAACAAGGAGTAGAAATCCTAAATGAAATCATAACTTCCCATAACTGCCTGCTGCAGCTCCATCGGACCAGTGATGTCAAGTCCAATCCTGGAAATGATCAGCAAGCTGTTCTTTGCTAAGGATGTAATTATTTCAAGGATCCTTGAGGCTGTGCAGGCAAAATCAGTGAAGTGAAAGCGGCAGCCAGTGGAGTGGGCAAACTGCACAAAACATACTGAGAAAGAGGAATGTAGGAATGAAAGGTTTGCTCTGAGTACAGTACAGGCGCCGGCTCATAGGAAGACAAAACAGCTGTGGTGGATTTGTACTAAACAAAGGAGAAGTGAAGTGACTTCACTAAAAAACAGCACAAAACCATCTCTAATGAGTACAGAAGTCATGAGAAGAACTCAGATCTATTTAGTTTTGTGCAACTGAAGATGGAGGGTCGCAGGCCTGTTGCCAGGCACTGAACTGCGCTGAACCAGGAGCCCCTGATGGAGTTCATTCTTACAGCTCTTGCAGTCTGCTAGTGCTGGCGTTAGGGAAGAGAGGGGATCAAGATGACTGGGCAAAAGGGGATCTGTTGTGATATTGATCTGTGCCAGCATGTCTTTATGTAGCCACATACACACAGATGCTGCTACTGTGCCTGCTGCCAGTGAGACCTGTGAGAATCTGCCACAAAACCAAATCTGTCTCCTGTCTCAAGGAGACAGGATTTACATTACCTTCATAGGATCATCTGAAGCTACACACTGATCCTAGAGTCCAGCTGCTGAAGGTGTTCAAGAACTCCATATGGAATCGTAGGATTCCACATCCTGTAAGAGCAAGTTCAGAGAAAAAAAAAAAAAAAAAAAAAAAAAAAAAGATTTTAAAACATAATTAATTCCACAGTTTTTTAGGGTTTTATTTCCATCATATATATATATATATATAGTTGTTGTTATTAGAGGTAATAGAACTCTGCTTTGGCTTGTCTTCAGCCCCCCGGAATCATTCTGTAGCATTACTTAAGCTAAGGAACAAAGGAAAATACATTTTCATTTCAAAGTAAGCAGTCCACTCCCCCATTCCACATCTGACTGTGATTATAGAACACACCACAGTCCTGTCTCCCTAACTGTTAGTTTCCTATCAAACTCCCTTTGAACGTGCACTGGCAGTGTCAGTCTATTTAACCTCTAATGATGGCTGTTCACTGTTTCTCCTTCAAATACAAGTCCTGCAGCACAGTTATCAGGTGCTCTGGAAGGGTAGGAGATAAACAGTGGAGTGCCAACTGTGCTTAAAGCAGGACAAGCTTGCTTGCCTGTGGCAATGGGGACTTAAAGCCGCTGAAACCAGCGATTCATTTTTAGCATTTGTGTGACTGTTTCTGTATTTCAGTGATTTTTCTTAATGCCTCTTACAAATCTGACAAATACCTTAGATAGCATTAGCATGAATTCTCACCCGATTTACAAACTGAAGACACAGCAAACAATATAGCAGGAGACTTACACCAAATTTTTAATATGGGGACATTTTCTTAGGCTGTCAGTCAGCTGTTGGGCTCCTACACCAGTTATTTTGTTGTACTGAATGCTGAGGGGGAAAAAAAAACAACAAACCTCTTGTTAATTCAGGTCAGATCATGTAGCAGTACCATCAAACATTTCATTCAAAAGCAAAAATACTACAGGAGTGTGTCTGTGGATGGGGGGAAAAAAAAGAAATCCGTAATTCAAAAAACAAACTAAAATCATTTATTACCAAGTATTTAGAGAATTAGAAAGTTACATTTCTTGTGGTTCCACAGCATCTGCGGTGAACTGCTTGTTAAGCCCTGACTATCTGTACTCCAATCATGTGCTTTTCCCCTTCACATGAGGCTGGTAGTGATGCACTGCTGTTCTATAAGGATAGGCAGCAACAAGGCAAGTCTTCATCACTTCCTAGAACCACATCAGCCCTCTCAAGAATTTCCTTCTGCGCTCCACATTTTCAGGCAAATTCTACAATTTTCTGTCTCAACGTTGGACTGTAAGGATAGCACAACCACACTAAAAAAAGATATTTCCCCTCAAATTTTGTCTCTTTTGCCTATAGCTTGAAGATGTGAGTTTTCAGTATCCACACAAATCAGCTCTCGTGGGCCGTTTCAATAGATTCCATACTCACTCTAGCACTCTTAAAGAAGCCATTGCAGGAAGGACTTTTGCAAGGTTTTCTGCTCCAAAATCACAAATGCTATTGTTGTATAAGCTGCAGACAACAAAACCGATGCAGTCACAATTGAATAATGGTCAACACAAACAGACTCTGTGTTAGATCAAAGAATTCTAGGTATGACTGGTATGCCCAAGTTATCCTTATCTAATTGCAGTTAATCTTTAAAACATTTCCACGTTTTCTATATCAAGGTACATGATCATATATATCCTCCAGCTTACACAGCTATGGCAAAAACAGATCTAGGATTTTTAATGAATAAGGAGAAATTCCTGACACACTGGAGGAAATTAAAAATCTGCAAGAAAATGAGGATCAAAGCTATGGCACACTGCATTCAGAAGATTTCCAATGAGCAAACTATTCCAGAATTGCAGACCAGTTTCCTACATTCCAGTGACACTTCATTCAGGCCTATGCCAGATATTTTAACCAAGTGGGATGGACCATTAGTCCCCTATCTGCAAACACACAGTAGCCCGTTGCTGGCTTAGCAAGCTCTGCATAAGTTTGCAGTAGACCATGATTATAGGTGTGTATTTGTATGAGGCATTATTGGTTACCAGGTATTATGAATTGGCTTTACAAACCAGCATAGTTCTTGTTACATTCCTGAGATAAGCTTCTGTATATTTACACAGAGTCAAACATTCACCTTCTCACTACATAATTTGTGCAAGAATGAAATCAAAAGTCTGTCTATTGAAAATTTATTCTCTTTACAGTAATTTCTGATGGATACAGTGAGGAATGTTGTATAAAACAACCCAACAGGACACAACCACTTACCTTAGTGTTGTTAATGAAGACAAGAAGGGAAGAGCTGTAGCTAGTTTCTCTGCACCCACATCTGTTATCTTATTCTGTGACAAGCTACAGTAAATGAAATTGCTTTGTGAGCTGCACACATTTATTCTAATTGATTACAACGTGTAACAAATTGATTTTAGATGTCCTGAAAAACCAATGTGATGCTACAAAGCCTCAAGTTACCATTAACCTGAGAGCTTTGCTCAGAAATTGAAATAAAACTGAATTTCAAGAATCTTTTCTTACAAACATGATTATCCTCGTGGTTAAATTTGGCAACTTTCTGGAAAACGAAGAGCAATAACTTGTGTTTTCAATAAAAAATAATAAAATTAAAAACAACAACAACAACAAAAAAACCCACACATTCACACTGGGAAGCCTAATGACATCATACGACTGTGAAATTGGATGGTTTCAAGAGCAAAGAGTTGAAAAGGAGGCAAACATATCAGCAAATTGCATTTTCCCACTGAAAAATTCAGTCCTCTGAAGCATCAGCAGAGGGGAGTCTTGATTGTGTGAGGTGGTGATTGGGACTGGCAACTTGTTTCTCTCTCACTCCCTCATTAAAGTCAGAAGCAGCAAGGTGAACTCCCCTTGAGTCCCAGCTTCACTCTGCTGCCTTTCCTCCTGCCCTTCAATGTTTGTGGCCCTAAGAATATGTCTGCCTTGGTCTGGCCCTCGTTCTTCCCTGCATTGCTTTAATTTTTGAGGCAGCTCTGGCAGAAACATCTCAATAATTCATATGCACCTTATCTTTTATTTTTAATGCAATTTACACGTTGTGTTCGAACCAAAGGCAGGGAAAAGGCAAACTATAAACCCTGGGAGGAAATAGGGAATTGCAATAGGATTAAACTATTTCTCTAATGAATATGCAGATTAAATATGTCCATAGATTAATTGCTCTATTGTGCCCATGAGTTAGTCTTGCCTGTAATTGTTACCACACAGTCTCTTTAGACCCTTGGTTTAATCTACTTCTTTTAAAAAAATTCCAAGTTGTTAACCTTGAAACTTACTTTAATGTTTCCAGTGATGTCAGTGTTGGAAAGACTTCACACAGACTCTTTGCTCCTTCATCTCCTATGCCATTTTCACTCAGAGCATCAAGGCTGGATGAGGACAGGAAAGAGAGAATTAGCTTTCCCTTTAATATACATTTTTTTGGTTTATTCACCTTAGAGACCATTCTGCATGTCTTGAGAACCTGCATCTCAGCAGTGGCCTCAATCAGCAACAACCATCACACAGCTTCTCTAATAAGTTGCTTTCTGCTTTTCAAATATACAGCCTAGTTGAAGGCTTGACCCATTTCCTTTGATATGCAAATGGTAGCACTTAATGCCTTACTTCCACCATATGCTGAGGATTATTAAAATGGTTTGAAATAGCTGTGTTCCAGCTGTGTTGGAATGAGATTTCCTGTGCACATAGGAACACAAAACTGATCAAATGCAGCAGAAGCCACAAATCCCTACCTAAACAGCAATTCTGCCAGGTAAGGAGCTTTAGAAGTTTCTCCTCATTCAAGTATCCAGGTGGAAGAATTTTAGATAATCATAATTTCAGATATTGGATCCCCTTCCAATCTGACAGACAACACTAGGATACACTGGGATTGTTTCAATTTCGGAGCCCTGTTGTTTTCCTAAAATATCATAAAAAGATACAGAGAAATGGCTTATGGGCTGAACCATTGACTAAAGGCACTCTCAAAACCCAGTAATCTACCCACAGTCAGCATACTGAATATTGGCTACTGCTGTTACCATTGTTTCTAAGTAAAGCAGCTTAAAATTCAGAGATAACTTGTCATAAAAGAGGATTAGTAGCAACTGGAATTCTTAAAACTTTATTTCTAAAGTTGCCCCTGGTAAAGAAAAAGACAAAGACAGCATGAAGATGCCTGGGCAGAATGAAACCAGATACTAGCTGAATATGTCTTTTTAATGTCTTTTGCAAAACCTGTAAGGAGAAATAAAAAACACAAGGGCAAGCAGCAGGGCACTGTAAGTAACCTCATCAGCTTTTAATCACTGGGAAATACCCAGAGAGGTGATAATAGGGCTATTGAATGAGCCACTACTGAGTGCCCTAATGTTGCTGAAGGGCCTTAATTCACGTTTTGTAGTTATATTCACTGAATGTTTTTGTTATTCAGTTTGTTCATCAAAGTGAGTACTCCTGTTGAAAATAAAGGGTTTCTTGGATAAACAACCTCCCTCCTCATCACGGGCTGCCGAGGTGTAGCATTAGCAAAGTTAATCTTTAGCTTTACTCACTCTAAATGCTGCAGTGATGGAAATGCTGCCAGAATTTCCACGAGTTTTAGGAATCCCTGAAGGCCACACGCTGGACCCAGACTGGAGGAAAATAAACAGATGTAGACAGGCAGCAGTTGATTCACAGTCAGAAAAGAAACAGCAGAAGTTATAAATTAGTTAAGTAAGCTCTTTCTCCACAGCCCCAGATGCCAGACAGTTCACCTTCCTCAGAAGCAACCATTCCCTACAGTCTGCAGGGAGCATTTCTGCTCCAAAGCCTCCAGATGAGGACCAACAAAGTCAAAGTCAGACGGAGCAGAGCTGTTTGTACAGAGGAAGTTTCATTAGAAGCAATATCTGCATTTCCATTTTTTATCTTCTTTGTAAGACTCTCAATTGGTTTAGATTCATATATTTCTGTTCTTTTTCTGTTTCTGCAGATTTCTCATTTTAATTATTGTAATCTTGAAAGCAGAGATGTAAAAAAACATTCTCAATTTTTTTCCAGTTATTGGCAATTCAAACTAACTTTAGATCAACATTCTACTGCAGCTTAAGGCATAAACAGAACTACAGTATTCCAGCTCCAGGCATCTGCTCATCAAATTTGTCCCTCAGATGCTAATCTCATTTGGAATTCCTTTTGTATCAGAACAAGATCAGCCTAATTAAAAGACATGGAATTTTAACCAGAGTTTTAAAATTAAAAGAAAGTAGGAAAGGAGCTGAGTAGAGGAAGAAACATAAAATCAGAAGCAAAGCATTATAGTTCTGAGCTTGGTCAGATATCAGAGCAAGAAATGAAGACCTGGTGAGAGTTCTCCACTGCATCGGTGCAAGTTCTTCCCAAATACTCTAACGCGGGATGCTTTTAAGCAGTAGAAGAGAGAAATGTCTACCTTTGTAAGCTGTTTTACAGTCTGAAAAACGTAAGGATTAAAAAACCTCATTTTTCAAGACAATGTTTCCAAGTGAATCTTCCCCCTTCCAGGAAAACTGAACTACATACTTAATTTGGAAGAAATTCTCTGACCTTTTCCTCTCACAGCTCAAGCTTAGATGGGGCAGAATATTCAGATAGAACAGTTGAATATTTCTGGCAAAAAAATTGTTTCATGGGCATTTAGATCACTATTTTGCATTTTGCATACTGACATGACATCTGCACCTGATTATAAAGAGCTAAATTTTGGTGAAGTCAAACAAAATTGATAGAACCACATTGACCTGAATCACTGCAGGATTCAGAAATTACTTTTTTTATTGTTTTTTTGGTTGGATGTAAATTACTAAATATAGTTCATATGAGCAAAATGTAAATAATAAATGGGTTTTACTTAATGCTTTACCATAAACTGAGTACACACTGTAGACAATCCCTGTGACAGTTCTAAGTGTAATCAGACATCAATCAACAGGGAAGCATTTCACTTACGCAAATTCTAGTTTTCTCAGGTTTTTTACGGCAGGAATTTCATAGCTGCTGCAACTGGAGGCATCTTGAACACTAAATAAATCACATTAGAATAAGAGCATGAGAAACATTTTGTAACCAAAATAGTGCTTTAAAAAGAATTTTAGAGGGATCTTGATCATAAACAAGCTTACCAATTGATTATTATCTCCTGCATTTCTACGAGGTCAGAAAGGTCACTGATGTCTTTCATTGTCTTTGCCTTAAAGGGATCAAGAACAAATTTTTCTGTTGACACTCTCAGCAGTTCATAGTCTTTTGTCTGTTCTAAATATTTCCATAGCTTGATTGTATCACTGAGGGAGGCCCTGTGAAGTGATAAAACGTGAAATCAATAGCTATAACTGCTGTTTCATTTATGCACAGCTTTATGAATGACACTTGCTATCTACACAGAATGACCAACCTGAATGATGTCACATTCTTCAGGCCAACCAAGTCTTTTAGCCCATGCGTGTCAATACTGCTGTTCTGCAAATCCAAGGAAAACTCTTTTCTTGACCTTTTTAAAGTAGAGGACAGTACATGGACATCTGGTGGTGTAAGAACAGTGCCCAGAAAGGACAGGTCTGGCTTGAGCCTTAAGGCCACATGCTGCAAGAGATAGTTGTTTTGTGTTTCATAAATACAGTGCAAAAGCTCAAGTAACCTCTCTGGACAGAGGTTGTTTATTTGCAACCTTTTAATATATTTCAGGAGCATTTTCTGCTTCTTGGTTGATTTTTTTACACCGTTGTTTGAAGAGCAGAAGTAGGTGTCATCCTGGAGGAATAACAATCCAGCCAAAAATCGAGGCACTAAATGTAACCAGTTATAAGGTTTCTTCTTTTTGGATGGAAAAGACAGATACTTTATTAAACTTTTGTCCTTGATGCCTTCTGCTAATATAAGGTGAAGTGCACCCAAGAAATTCTGAATGACAAAATCGGAGAACATGGTCCCATATTCCTCTTCTCCTGTACCTGAATGTTTGGGGAATGCAAATGGCAGGAAAAATCCATTTTTCAGAGCAAACTCTTTAACTTTCTTAGAAGGAAGAAGGTCACTTTTCATGGCACTTTGGTGCTTTTCTCCAAGATACCAGGCTATACAGGCTAGCGTAGCAAGATTCTCTTGGTTTTGTGCAAGTGTAACATCTGTAACATCTGTTTGCGTAGGCATTATTTTTTGCTGAACAAATTTCAGGAAGAGTGTAGTAAGAGTTGAAGGAAGGCCTTGGTCTCCCATTTCAAGTATTGCCTCACAGAGAAAACAAACAAATCTACACATAACAGGGCTGTAACAATGACTGAAGAGGTACTCACACTCTTTGATTAAATTCAGTGCATTGTCGCACGAGGGGAATCCTTCAAAGTATTTGGTTATGTACAGTTCTCTCTGCCGAGGGGAGAATCCTACTATTTCAATAGTCTTATCCACTTTGGACACATACTGACACACCTTTTCTTTTGTTCTTGCTGTAAGTAATAAAGTACAGCCATTGAGTATCTTCTTTTGGATGAGTCCTGAAAGCAGCTCCTTCATGCGGCACAAGTCTTTGTTAGGCTGGCTGGCTGAACAATGAGGAAAATTCTCATGGCCGTGCAACCCTTCCAAACCATCAAAAACCAGAAGGACTTTAGTAGAATTCTGAAGTAAATACTCGAAGATCTCTGTGCTTCCTTCCTGAGGTTTCACAAAAAAGTCAAGAAGTAGATCCTTCAAGCTGTACCACTTCTCAGGCAAGCTTATTTGTTTGCAGTCAAACCAAAAGACAAATTCAAACTGAGGAAACTCTCCATTGGACCAGTCCTGGCAGATCTTCTGAACAAGAATGCTTTTGCCCATTCCTGCTTTTCCCAGCACCACAATCACTTTAGTCTCTAACTCTTTACCTCCTGGGATTTGAAATATTTGGTTTCTTTCAAGGACTGCCTTTTCCTTTCCTTGCTGACTGTTAGTTACCGAATCCTTTTCCACTGATTTTACACTGTTCTTCCCAGGCTTGGTTTCAATTTGGCTTTGCCTAAGTGTACCATCAATATACATGTGATCAAGAGACATTTCACGCTCCACAGACACAGATTTGCACACGTCTCGGAAGTAATCCATAAGCGATGTACAGAAAGCTTCCACTGACCCTAGAGAAAAAAACACATATGCAAACTGAAGGAACCAGTCCAAAAACGACAGCAATGCTTCAGGGTGCTTTAAGCACATGACTGTAATATGGTCAAAATATATCAGTTCCCATAAAGCACGCAGGCCTGAATTTATCTAGCTCCAGTTACTTCAGACTTCAGTAATGACAAACACCTTTACACTAAGAACTCAATCACTCTGAAGATATCTATGGACATGATAAAACAGCTAAGGACATTAATCTCCTGGGTAGGTTATATAGCTAGATGTCCAGAAATGTACAAGTCTAAGATCTTAAAAGCAGGAATTTAGCTCAAGAGAGTTGGAACAACTTAAATTGTTGAGAATGACAATTCCTAAAACAAGGCTCTATTCTGCAAAGAAGGGAAAACAGCAAATTGTGGAAGTTTCAACTCACTTGGTCTTCTTGAAGTTTCTTCAGAAAGAATTACTGGAACTTGGACTTCTTTGTACATTTCTAAGCCTGAAACATGACAATATACTTGAGAAAGATATCCAATAGTTGCTGATTCAGCTTTACTAATTTTAGCAGGAAAACGAATCCAAATGCTCAAGTTCACTGCAACATAAAACATGTACTGTCAGGAAAATATTACCACTGATCTTACACAAGAAAGGGGAGAGAAAAGCTCACAGTATTACACGTGAGCTGATGTGAACCAAGGCAGCACGACACTCAAAAAGATGACAGCTGTTCCAACAGTGTGAGGTCATAGCATAAGAAGGTGGCATCCACTGTTTTTTTTATTTTTTTCAAATGGTGGTGTGCAGAAATTCACATTCACATGTAGGAAAGGTTCATCTCATCAAAAGTAAAAGCAGTATACAACATTTACAAGTATTTTCTCAAAACTTGGAGTATTTGCCTATTAATTCCTAGTTCGAAGTTGTGCATCTGTGGGCTGGGTTAGCCACCAGAGGGCAACAAAACACTTGTAGTAACCCGCGAGGAGCTGAAATTGCCAGATCACGCAGAGATGGGAAGGAGAGGAGCTACTGAAAACAAATCTCCCTGCACTCCGAGAGTTGGAAGAAAAGTGCAGAGGAAAGTCTGCTATCCCAGCTGGGACTGTTACAGCCTGAAAAAGACTCTGATCTATTTATAAGCCCTTCTGCACACTATGCATCTGCATTGTTTCGTTAAATAAGACTTCAGTTTTATAGCTCCTATGGAAGCTGACTGCAGCATATGGCTTCCAGCACAGAGCACTTCAAATGCTCAGGCAAAGGCAGTAATGGGACAGCCTCGTGCTCTGATAGCAATCAAACACAAGGGGCTTTTGTAAGGCTTTTAACTAGATAAGATTTTCCTTTGTGGCAAACTGTATTTTTTTTATAATTGAGCCAGTAGTTCTACAAGCCCTTACCTGCCTCGTTCTTTGGACTAGACTAAGCAGCAAGTCAGCAGTATAAAGCAGGAAATGCCACTGTTTTTTTTTTTTCTTTTCTTGAATGAGGTCAACTTCAGTAAAACCAGCAGGGGGGAACTGGCTTTGAATAGAAGGGAGTGTTCCCTCCCCGATCCGAAGTAATGTACATATTCAAATTGATGCTATACTTACCATTTAAATTAACTTGAAAACCTGGGGATACCATTAATTCAGTGGAGGAAGTCAGTGCTGGCAAGAAACAAATGAGAGTTTTCACTGTATCGCAGCTATTAGTGACTGAAATGAGGGAGTCTTCTACTCTGTTAACAGCATTGATTTTCCAGTACTTTCTGACTATTTATGTGGATAAAAGATTATAGTTCTTACCTGGATATTTTATAGCATTAGATTGACCATTTCCAAGAAAATAATTAATTTTCTGCTGAGCAGGATCCACAGAGTCTATGTTCTCTCTGTTGTCTTTCATGCCAAGTGGCAGACTCTCTGGAATCAAAGGTACTGAAGACCCTGAAACAGCAGAATCATTACTCTCCTGTTTTCAAATCTTCATATCTCAAAAAGTTCCTAAAAACAAAAACTAAATAGCCTTCTGAGAGATAATTATCTTTTCTTGTACTTTCTGGGCAAATACTTCCAGCAGAGACCTTATGATACAGAACTGTATGACTTTATGTTTTTTCTAAAGTTCATGAGATCACATGAGGGACACAGAACCCATCAGAATAAACTCTTAAAAGGTATGATTATTGGAAAACACAGGGGATTACCCAGTGTTTAGTGACCCTTGTGTGTTGACATTCAAAAGACAAAGTCTATTACTATTAAGGCAATATACTCAGAGCAAAGTCCATAGATGTGCAGACCAGAGATCAAGAAGAGAGAAAATGTACTGATACCACATATCTGAATGAATGCTCTCCCTCCTTTGCACAGAACTGCATAACACAGCTGTACAAGCAGCTAGTGAGCATTCTCCCTCTGACCATAAACCAGGGAATTGTTTGTTGATGGAGTGTTCGTAACTCAATCATACATAGCCCTGAGTTTCTGTGGTGTGACAGAATTTCTTCCACTACTTTGTGGTTTCACCTAGCTTCACAGAGACACTCCCACACTTCCAACTTACACAAAGCTTTTGGATTCATTTCCAGCATAGGTTTAACAGCAGGAGGTATTAGATTGTGAGTCTTTGTCATTAGCACTTGCCAGTGGAGCCTGCACACCTTCTGTTATATACAACATGACCAAATCATTGTGACTACTCAGCCCATCACTTGGATAAGTATTCACTTTTTGTGAAAAAAATTCCACACTAGATTTTGGTCTGCTATTGCAAAGACACAAATAGCATGTATAACTGCAAACACAGTTATCTAGCAGCCCTTTACAAACACCTGGATGAGAAAGAAATTGGAACTAAACAAAAGTTTATTCTAGAAAATTTTGTTATTTCCTATTCTTTTAGGACCAATAGTTAATTGTTTATATTAAATAACTCTCATCTCTTCTTTATTAACCTGCACTTCACCAATTAAACAGAAGATTCATTCTATTCAAGTAGGGGGAAAGTACTTTCAATTTATCTTGAACATTTTCATTCTGTTAGTGAGTGTCTCAGTTTTAAGTCTCAGACTGAAGTGGCTGTTGTTTTCCCCACTACTGTTCATGGTCAATGACCAAACTTACAAGATGCAATAAAACAACCAACATAAGAGTTCACAGCTACAGCTGTGTGGTACATACCGGGAATTACAAAATTTCCCAGTGCATTGATAGTGGGAACAGAAAAGGACATGTGCTGGTGAGTTAGTGGGGTGCAGTCAGATGAATGGCTGTTGAGAGACGTAAGGAAACATCCATTCCCTGTTGATACTGCAGAGGCATCCACTTAAAAATAAAAATGAGACAAAAACAAAAGAGAAATTTACTTCACTGCTAGAAGCTGAGGGACCCATAGAAGAGGTATCAACAGATATCATAAAAACCCAATTCTTATCAGTTGAGTTATGAAAAAAAAATTAATAACTTTCCAAAATTTACTCTGCAAAATCTAAAGAGTAAATGAAATTCTTCATCTTTCCTGGCCTGTCTTCTTTCTAGATGTGTTTAGACTGACAGATAAGACTCAACAAGGTCTTAAATTGGCTTCAAGGGCACAGTCTGTCCCTTAATACTGCTTGAGATGAGAGAGGTTGAGGTACAACAAACCGTATTTACTTATGCCTGTGACACGCATTTATCCTACAGCCAGGCAAGAACTTGAGCACTGCTTTGTCCTTGGAAACAAGTTATAGCCTGCTTGCTGGATGCTGATATTACCTTGTAGATGGTCTGACAACTTAGAAATGTTTTATATTTGTTTTACTTTGGTGCAAAGGACTGTAGAATATGGGCTGGGCCAAAAGCAGTCTCTTCACTGTTATTTTTACTAGGATGTTTCCCTGGATTTCTGTGAAGTGTCACTTAGCCACTGTTTGGCATTTCCTGGTATTGATCCTCTTTTTTTTCAGAGTCACGTAACGCATCATAAATAAAAGGTGTACATGAAAAGTTACAAAATTTATCACTGTTCCAGTTCTCCACTGGCCTTCTTTATGCCCTCAGGTGGGTTTAGAAAAGTTCAACTGTGCCTCTCTAGACACAAAGTCATTTTTCTATCATGAATTGGACAGCTGCATAGTAAGAAGCATGTGATTCTACAGCAGTTTCTACTCTACTGGAAGCACTGAAGTATGAAAATGCACCACTATGCTAATCATCAAATCTGTGACAGCAGATCTTCTTTGCAAGGCAGAGTTACATCTAACCAGGAAGGCAGTATGGAACATGAGGCAGTGTAATACAGTCAATAATCTTTTTGTATTCAGCCAGTATCTTACCAATTTTCTTGTATTTAGGTTCTGAAGTATCAGAACAAGTCTCTGCAGAGCCTAAAAAGGCTGAAAGAAAGAAAGGTGACAGTAAATGACAGAAAGAGGATTCAGTTTGTTGATTCTATGTTTCCATTGTAGAAACTCATTTTAGACTTTAAAGTAAAAGAGGATGCTAACAATTTCAATTCAGCTACTTCAGAACTGCATGAGTCCAAAACATTAAACATGAATGTGAGTAGTCTCATATTAGTTTACTGTGATCCTGAAATTTGAATTCAGCTATAGATTATTTTTTTTTTCCTTAAATAATGTAGCTTTGCTGTTTTTCTTGCTGTTAAAGAGTGAACAGTTGAACTAATGCTTGCTAAGCTGTAGATACACTGCAAACAAAGTTAACATTCTCACAGAGATTAAAAAAAAAAAAAGGAGAGAAAAATTAGGGGGAAAGAAATACAACATGCTTAATGTCATGTTACAGGAAAACAAATTCTGCAAATTGTGAAGAATGTGCTGGGAGGATTTTTTGCTTAATGTCCATCCAGGATAGGAAAAGTCAGGGGAAGCACATCTGCTTGTGTCACTGAAGAACTACATGAGAAATGCACTGAGGCTGCATATAAAACCAAAGAACTCTAATCCAAATTTTGGATGCAAACTTTAGAGCCTTTCAGACTCTCACTGTTTTTACTTACTCCTTTTGTGACATTTCTGCTTCTTTACATCAGTGAATTTCTCAGTGTTTTCAAGAGCCATTTCATCCAAAATAAGGTTCCCTGCTAAAAAGATGAAATATTGCAAATCTCAACTTTTGTTCTCCTAGAAATGTTGCAGGAGAAGATAAAAGTGAGAGAATGACACGAGAAGACAGCAATGATGAAACATGCTCCAAATAAAAGATGAACAACAAAAACCATTCTGCAAAACACACCCAACTCTATAGGATTTAGAAAGATCACAGAAATCCAACCATAGATTCTGTCATCCTGTGTTAGTTTTGAGAGTGAAGAAATTGATGTACTGTGACAAATTCAATGGCTATTAAAATACTGCTAATTATGAGCAAAGAATTAAACATCACAGCTGGATCACAGCTGTATTAGAGAGTTTGTGTGATCTCTGTACCAGAAAAGGACCTTAGTCATTATAGAGATGAGAAAGATTAATTATTTTAGAGGAAGAGTAAAGGGTTCCAAACTGTTTATATATTTTTTTTTATAAAACAGTGAAGCTATCTGTACCATTCTTCTACAGGAAAATACATAAATATTAAAATTGGATCTCATTTCCCCTAAGATCAGCACCAATTTTGCCATTACGTTCAACCTCTTCACTCTGAATTCTAAAAACACCAGGGAGAGGTAAAAAAAAAAAAAATTTAAAAGCCACATGGGCCTCTTGTAGCCAGAATTAATTGCCCTGGATATGCTCTGACCTTTAGCAAGCAATTCCAAATTACTTTCTCCAAGCATAAAAGAGGATGTGCAGATATTCTGTGAACCTTTCTGAATCTACATATTTCTCAGCAGCCACACGATAATACAGATTCTCTAAAATGGTGAACTGCTGATTTTGTGCCACAATCGAAACGCTGATTTTGATCAAGATGTTGAGCAAATATCTCCAATCAATTACTGATATGAAGAAATAATTTACTACATATATTTTATACCATTCCTGTGTTGATCTGGGAGAAGTAAAATCTGACATGGCTTCTCAGGCGACTTAGTGCATTGTCCACAGAAATAAGGGTGCAGAACTGAATTTATACACATGATAAGACCTATTGGTGTGTTGGGCTTAATGAATACATGGACATCATTTGTGTCAAATGCTCATAAGTCTATGCTTCTTGTAGGCATTTACTGCACTAGACAGTCAAGCAATGCCTACAATATTGCTATGGTGAAGTGATCAGCAGTTTGGCCACAGATACAACATGGAAAATCCTGCAAAAAGCAAAATATCCTCAGAACTTGTCAGCACAGTTTCTGGGTGAAAGAAAGCTGAAGGTGGAAGAGGATACCTGATGACAGAAATCTTACTAGTGTTCTAATTGAAGTACAGTGCAAGGTGTTATCCAGAACTCTGTCATGAAGAAAATTAAACTTGTCCACATAAATCTTACCAAAAGCATCTTCCACCTGTTTCTCATGCTGATCCTTGAGCACATATTCTGCTAATTCAGCTAAAAGAAGAAAAGAGACAGGAAAACAGTAATGCCACAGCAAATTTCACAGTAAAATTGTTTACTACTGTTCACAGAATTCTGCAATATAACTGAAATAACAGTTAAATTAAGATTTTCTTGTAAATTGTTGCTCAGGAAACAAAGAACATGAGAAAGGAGAAGTGGAGACAGGAAGTATTAAGCAGAAGGAGCCATTAATAGAGAGATTTTCCCCTAACAACCACAGACTGTTGTTCATCTGTTTCCCCACAATGCATGGTTTTAGGTACCAAGGTTAGGCTTATTGTGCATGAGGAGCCTTGAATACGTGCCACTCTTTAGAGTGAAAATAGAATTTGTAAGAAAGAGCTATATCAAATGGGTAGAAAAGAATGAGCACATTAAGATACCAAGAGCTGGAAAAAAAAAAAAAAGAAAAAAAAAGAAGAAGCTTTCATACCTATTCTAGCATAAGCATCTCTGGCACTGGAAGAGAGATACAATTCATCCTCACTTTCATCATTTTCCACTGTACACAGGAAATCCATATTATTGAATTGTTCATAGTTGCAGGTATCAATTTCAGGATCTAGAATGAAAAAGGAGTTAGCACTGGTTTAACAAATACGACAGCTAAGGAAAAGTAACAGAAAGCAGGACATGAAGAAAAAGGAGATGCATTATTTCAGTGTAAGGCTTTTGGTTTTTGGTGCATGTTGGCTAACTAGGAACAGAATTGAATTCTCAGTAACTTACAGTTAACCCAGAAATCCATATTCTTTTGTTAAACTCTGAAAATTCACCTCTCCTAGTATATAAAATGGTTCCAGAACCCATTTCATGGCACTACAGCCTGGAGACACAGCGTGGAATCATCACAGAAGCATACAATTGCTCAGGTTGGAAAAGACCTTCAAGATCATTAAGTCCAATGACAACCTAACTGTACTACCCTAACTCTAACAACCCACTGTAAAATCATGTCCCTGAGCACCACATCCAGATGGTTTTTAAACATATTCAGGGCTGGTGACTCAACCACCTCCCTGAGGAGCTTGTTCCAGTGCTTAAGAACCCTTTCTGTAAAGAAGTTCTTCATAATATCCAACCTAAACCTCCTGGGGCAACTTCATAGAATCACAGAATGGATTGGAAGAGACCTCACGGATTACCAAGCTCCAGCCCCTCTGCTGCAGGCAGGGCTGCCAACCTCCATATCTAATACTAGACCAGGCTGCCTAGGGCCCCATCCAACCTGGCCTTGAACACCTCCAGGGACTTGAGGCATTTCCTGTTGTCCTGTCATCTGTCAATGGCAGACAGGACTAACCCCAAATAGTCCATGTTATTAAACCTTTTTACACTTCAGGATGTGGTAACACCATCCAAATTCCCTCTTGGGAATGTTGCAGAGTCCATGCTAACCTCTGATCTGCAGCAGTAAATTGGCTAGGAAAATGCCAGTCAGACAAGGCCAAAAGCATGTCAGGGACTGTGTTAACAACTTAACAATGAAGATGTCCTACTTCCAATAAATGGGGCCATATTTTGACACTGTTTAACTTATCCATGTCTTCTCAGACACTAGGAAGGCTAAGAATTCAAACCAGCAAAACATCTCTGCTGCTGTGAAAGTCAAGTCCTTTATCCCTAATTCATCTCAGTCCTGTGCAAGTGAGATCATGGCAGTGCAGAAAAACTCCTGCAACAAGATGCAGAAAGCAATGTGGATTTGAAATGGTATCACTCCAATATGGTAACTTCTTAACGTCTGTCTGGCACAGAGCTCTAGGACTTCAACATATGTTCTCCTTTCATTGCCATTCTCAACATGTAGTTGAACTCCTTTGCTTAAAACAACCTCAGCTACTGTTTCACAACACAGCAGCACAGGTACACTTTCATACTTTTACTCTAGCAAGCCCAGGCAAAGCAGCGTGCTCTGCAATGTCCACGCTAATTTAGCAGCAGAATTTGAGAGCGAGGGCCAACCTTCTAATCTGCTTAGCTGTAGAAACTTGTATGAAAGAAAACATCCCTTTGGCACCCTAGTCTTTCTGCTTTCTCCTCCATCACAGAATAATGAAATCATTAGTCTGTGCTCTGAAAAGATGTAGAACAGCACCTGCTAATGCAAGTCTGTTGCGTTGGTGCCTTAGGAAATGATAGTTTGCTTGCAGTTGTCTAGCTTCATAGAATCACAGAACGGTTTGAATTGGAAGACACCTATAAAGATCATGACTTAATTTTTAGGTAGTCCTGTGTAGTGCTGAGTTGGATGTGATCCGTGTGGGTCCTTTCCAATCTGAGATGTTCTATGATCCTCCAGTTCCAACCTTCCTGCCATGGATACCTCCCACTAGATCAGGTTGCCCGAAGCCCCATCCAACCTGGCCTTGAATTGTTAAGCCTTGTCCCATCACTACACACCTTTGTAAAGAGTCTCTCCCCATCTTTCTTTTAAGCCTTCTTTAAGTACTGCAAGGCCCCAGTAAGATTGTCCTAGAGCCTTCTCTTTTTCAGGCTAAACAACTGCAGCTCTCTCAGCCTGCCTCCATAGGAGAGGTGCTCTAACCTTCTGAGCATATTTATGCCTTCCTCTGGACCTGTTCCAACTGCTCCATGTCCAACACAAACATGTGAGCTTGTGCAGGGGGCACAGCTCAGAGAGGCTCTCCATCCATTCACTCTAATTGACACTGATATTTGGGATTGTTCTGGACCAGGTTCAGCACCTTGCACATCTTTAAATACATGGTAGTTTCCGGAAGCAGTCACTGTTTTATATACTTATACAGAAAAAATTATCATATTGCAAAACAAAGCACCTGGTGAATTCAGTCCAGCCACCACGATGAACTGTCATTGGATGGCCACTTAATCTTGAAGAGATGGCAATGCCTTATATCTAAATTATTCAAGTGCTTTTTAGTGCTTTACTAACCTGCAAAGAATTCACCTTCATTTCCAGATGACTTAGGGTCTGAGAATGTAAATAGATGCACTGGATCAATATCACAAAGCAGCAAATCAAGGTAGCCATTTTCAGACACAGATGCTGAATCCATGATTTATCTCTTGTCTGAAATCAGATCACAAAACAATTAGCTATGACAGAGACAACTTCTGTAAATGAAAAGTAAAAGTCTAGCACTGTGGCTTTCTGTTGATCATAAGCCATTGAAATCTGACAGGATTGGAACTGGTCTCACTGGTCTCATGCGTGAGACTCATTGCAATCTGCATCTAGGTCTGTAATTTTAAGTCATTGTTGTCATGCAGATAAGTCTCAAGTGAAGTTATTGCAATGAGATTCACCCATTTTTCACACCAACCACATGGGATACTGCAGTCTGACCATACAGCCCAAAACAACCTGGCAAGTACTAAATAAACTGCAGCTTCTGTAACTTCATCAGAATATAAGTGGTACAAGCACAGATCCAGCAGTTATTGAGGGAACAAGGAGACTGCAGTGAAGAGGATGGAAGAACTCCATCCTGTACTGCTATGACAATGTCTGTTCAGGGTCAGCAGCTTCTGGCTGGGCTGCTACATCCCAGCTCGTGAGACCTGCAGACAGCTCTAGGAGACGTCCCCTCAGTACAGGAAAGAACAGTAAGAGATCACACAGCTATTTTGTAGAGCTCTTCCCCAAACTTTATGGTTTACTGTATGGTCACATTGGGAATTCATTTCTGGTAACAGGGCACTTGCTGGCACTGTAAAATTTACCACAGTAATTTAAAAAATAGATTTAGCAATATCTGCTAGACAAAAAAAAGCACTAGACAGAAAAGCATGAGCTAATAAGAATTGCTAAGCATTTCAGAGTGCCATACGAAATCCAGACAACTCTCTGCGTACTCATGTGCTCCCTGCTGCACTCCCACATTTCTGTATGGTTTGGGAACTGCTTCGTTTCTGCATTTCTTTAGATAAAGTTTATCTGTCCTCCACCTCATTTTAAATCCCTTCCGTATGCTTCCAGTTAGAGCAGCAAGCACCAGCATAAGCTCAAACATTCCACAGATAGTGGAATAACTGTACATGTTGGTTATTCATCATCTTTATCAAATTATTTCCAAAACAAATATTGGCTTCTCAGTGCTTACAGATCTCTGATATGAATGTTATCCGTGTTGATGATCCAAGTCATTCAATCCACCGTAATTCTCAGATACCAACATGAAATGGACAACCAGCAAATTTTCCAGTCTGCATCCTGTCAAAATAGCTGGTCACACACTGCAACTATGGAAAGTTTCAGACAGGCACTGAGAATCATATTTTGAGGTGAAGGCAGTAAGCAGAACCAGTCACACTACCACAAGCTACTTTCTTGTGAACTAATCCTCATTTCCCTCCCAGCCCTGGGTGGAGTTGTCCCTTTGTGCAGCTTGGAAATGGACCTCTCTGTGTTCTTCTGCAGAAGACACCTGAATCTAGAGCCAAATCTTAGGAGAGCAGGTGGACATAGCAACACCCTATGTGTAGGGGTGACCTACACTCAGGTACTTCTCCTTTTTCATACTGTGTGGCCTCATTACATTACCAACATTACAAAAAGTTGTGGTTATTGCCTGCCCTACTATAAATGGAAAGCAGAAGTTGACAAACCTTCATGAGAACCAAGAAGGAGGTTATAAACATATCACATTAATTTCTCAAATTGTTGCTGCATGCTCTTTGTTGTATTACTGTAAAATCTAAACACAGTTGGGCCTTGCAGAATATTGGTTTTCCACACTGTGAACAATGCTGTTGAAACATTAACCCCAAAATAATATTGGATCAGAAGTAGAGACAGAGAAGTGATGAGCAGAAGTTCTGCTGTCCCATAGCCCTGAGCAATGTGCTTTGGGTAGCCCTGCCTGAGCAGCAGCACTGGAGCAGCTGAGCTCCAGAAATCTTTCCAGTCTCAGCCATCCCATGGTCCTGTGCAGTTCTAAAGGGAATGCAAAACAGACAGGTGAATCACTCCTTCCAAGTTCAGCAATTATTAAACTGCTTGATTACAGCAGATGAAGAAAAGGGCAAATCCTATGGAAAGGGAGTAAGTAGGCCTTCTTAGTGTTTGTGGAAATATAATCCTAAGAGCTTTTGTTATTCTAAAGATCTCTTCCAATTGCATTTCCCTGTGGTTAAATACAGACATAATGCAAAATGTTTCGCATTACAAAGTCAAGGTGTCAGGAAGGAGCTGAGAAAGGAGCCTTGCCAGTGCCAAGTCCCACTAGAGAGCTGAAAATTAAGAATTAAGAAGAGCTACAGCTCAGGAGTACAGGAGTAAGAGAAATGTAGCCTTCTACCTTGGGAAGATTGAACTTTCAAAAATGAAGAACTTGCTCTGTTTACCCTCTTTTCTTCTTCACTGCATTGGGCTGACATACATCTACACAAATCTGCCTTTCTATTATCTACACTGGATTTCAGGTGGTGCAGTTTCTTTTGCTGAACCAAAAAAAATCTTAATAACAGCTGTGCTGTGGCATTAAAGTGATGGTGGGATTTGTGGAAAGTGCTCTGTCCAAAGTTTCAGGGAAAAAGAAGTGAGTTTTGGAAAGAGGAAGGTTGCTACATGAAGGGTGTGCCAGAGGGAAGCAGGATTATACCTCTGGATAGTGAATGCTTGGCTGTGTGTTTCAACTGAAGCACAGAAAATGAAACCCAGCATTACTAAGTGTATTTACAACAGCAATTGCTTTCCCAGGACTTTCCTTTTTTTTTTTTTTTCCCACACAGCATCCCACTGAATCCAGCACCCTCTGTCTGAGGCTATAGTTGATGTGTTCTATACTGCTCAGTCACTTTCTTGGTTGTTTCACACATGACTTTACCTTAGTTTACTGATAATACAGTCCCCTGGCATCCTGCAGTGTTGCCAAAATGGGCATTTTGCATATTTTCATATCACAGGATTAAAATTTCATCCAAACCTGTGTGTTAGGGCACTGAATGCTGTTACCAGCTCTCTGGGGATGGTAACAGTGGACCAAAGTCCCATGGGACATCAGCACTGACATTTGCTTTTGGCCTCTGCACAAGCAAAAGTTCTAGGTGAGAAAGACAGGTTGTGCTTCCCAATGTATTCCCAGGCCTTTCAGAGGGTGCTGTCTTTTGCTATTTGGGTGCTTGTTAAGACTAATATTTTTTCTTTAAATAATGAACTAACACCTCCTTTCCCAAGCAGCCTGTTAACTCCAGCTCCATCCCTATATTCCCCGTGCTCCCTTTGCATTAACTCTGTGATGACTCAGTGCATACCTCTGCTGCAGTAAGGTTTCTACTCAGGATACATCCATGTTAGTGCTGTTTTCTACATATACAGCACAGCAATTTGATTCACTTGCAAGACTTTGGGTGGGTTTTGTTCAGCACTCTTTTACAGTGCTATCAAAACAATAAGAATTACAAATGCTGGTAAAGTAGTAAAAGAAATAGTGAGCATCACTATACCAGGACAAAGAATACAGCTCATGAAGCAGTAGGTGTTCCCTTAAATCACATACAAGTCTTAAGAGCTGGATGGCACATTTTAGTTTCCTATAGATAAAGGGAGTAAGTTGTGACTTATCATTTGACACCAGGCAATGAATTCTGCTACCATTTAAAACCAAGTGGTAGTTAAGAGGAAGGAGAAGATTTACAGAAAGGCAATAATGTGAAGTTTTCTTCCAATGTGAGAAAGATGCTTCTGAGGAGATTCTGTCAGGGGGTTTTCTTTCCCAAACTCTTTTGACTGACAGGGAATAAAGCAATTTCCCACAAGTACAGAGGATAAGAAAATTTTAAAAGAAAAAGAAAGTCATCTCAGGAACGGAAGAACCCTGCCCTACAACTTAATTTTCATATCAGTTTAGGAAGCCAAAAATAATAGTGTGCAGCTTATATTTAGCATTGGAAGTTTGGGGTCCTATTTCAACTCTATGAGAAACTTATGTCCAAAAGCCTGTTTAGCTTTTCCTGCTGTATTATGTGATTTACCAAAAGATGATACTTTTGCCTACGGAAGGCATCTTACCTATGCATTAGTCTAAAATGAAAGAACTGAGATGATGCTGGAAAAAAATCTGCTGTATGTCCTACCTTACTCTCCTTTGTCTCCTTCAGATGAGGTTAGAGAAGTTTGAAAAAGTACAGATGTCAGCCTGAGGGATTTTCTGCCTTTCTGTGAACTTCATTGTATAGTGAGAAACAACAGATTAGAAAATAAAACCTCAAAACCTCACCAGCTTTGCCTGGTAGATAGGTATGTGTAGGCAGGCTGCAGGCAAGCTGTCCTGCAGGCGTCAGAGTTGAGAAAATCTTTGAGAACAGAATTTGCCTCCTGAACCCAGCAGTGCCTCTGCTGTCAGAGCTGTGCCCATCTCTCCCATCTCAGCAGGGAGGTGATACGAAGAGGCAGAGGAGACCCCTTGCCTACTTTTTTAGCAGACAAGCTAGCTTTATATTCAAAGACCTTCTCTATCACAGAAGCCCTCCTAAACCAGAACGTTTTCTTGCCAAAACAGTCAGAAGAACAGAAACAAGCTAGTTTATTCCAATACTCCGCAGTTTCACTTTCCGTATAAACAGTATTTGTACAGAGAAGAAGCATGTTCCCCTCAAAACCTGAAACTACTCATTTTCAAGCAATTAACATGACTAAAATTTCTGCAAAATTTCATCCCTTCTAATTCAGACTTTATCCTAAGAATATTTCAAGCAATACAAGTCCAGATACTGATACACAAATCAGTTACAGTTCTTCACGGCAGGTAAGACAAAATGAATGTACCATGACAAAAGCATAGCAGTTGAGAATTGAAGAAAAACTGACCTTAGGAAAGCAGGTGGTTCCTGTTCCTTCAATCTGGATTCAGCACCAGCACAGCAGGAGAGCTGCTCTCACTACTGAGGGTTCATAGATATAAGGAGGAAACAAGCCAGGCAAGTCACAGCTGAAACGTTAGAGGCTTAGGGGAATTCCAAGGAGGAAAACTAAGAGGAAGCTTCCCTCTAGCAGCCCTGTACAACAAACTCTAGTACCTGTCACTTGCCACAGCTAAGAAGAGCCTGCACTTGCTGCTTTGTAGGAACAGAACAATTTATCCACTTGGAAACTGAAACTACTTGAGAGTTGGCAGAACAAGGTTTGGTGTTCCCCAGAATTCCCCATTTTTTTCCTGGTTCAAATCTGTCCCAAAGTCAAACTGTTAAACAGTCCCTTGGAAAGAATAAGCAGGCAGCATGCAAGCACTCTTACCTTGGGGCTCCATTTGCTCAAACAGAAGTGAAACTATTCTTCACATGCTTAAAAACTGCCTAAACAAATAATTTGGTACCTTCTGCAAGTGGCTGTTGCCCTTGGTCCAAACTGACAAGCATGGTGCTCCACACAACATAAAACTTGTCTAGTTTACACATGACTTTCGGAGTTTGCTGGTACCAACATTTGGCAGACAGTGTTTATTCATCTTTTGAATCTCAGACTGAGTCACACCTTGCTGGTGCCTGTCTGTCATAAGACAAAGATGAAAACTAACGTACCTAATGAGTGTTCCTTCTGCAATCCTATCGTTGCTTCCATGTGGAAATGCAACCCTGCTTACCTATTTTTCAAATTTTGTATTACGCAAAGACCTACATGAGTTAGAAATTGCTTAAAAAAAACCTTATCCTCTAGTGAGCAAATGCTTCTTGTAAGTGATAGCTTATAACAAAGTTCCAGAATTTGAAGGGGGAAGGAAAGCAGTGAGATTTGATCAAGTCAGTGGTATCCAGGACTTGCAAGCTTTTGGTCAGCTGCTTGGTAACAGTTGGCTTCCTCACAAGGCAGCAGCAGGTCCTATAAGCAAAGCAGCTGCAGATCTGTGTAAGCCTTTTTCCTTTAGCTCCACTTCCACCAGGTTCTGGGGGAACATGTTAACCTAGAACAGATAATGATTGTAATACAGTCATTGCAAGGAAAACTCCTACAAACAGTCAAAAGGATTGTTAATCTTGCAACATGCAGAACAACCCCACAAATCTCAAGCTCCTTTATGAGTCCTGTAGGCAAACTTCATCAGTTTCTGTGGCTGTAATCCCCTGGTGTAATCAATGAACCTCAAGAATGAAAATTTGGAGAACAAAGGAGTTCAGCTGCTTACTGTAATTCCAATTCATATAACTGCAGTAAAAAAAGTTGCCCACTTTGTGCACAACAGCCATAGCTGCTTAGAAACAGCAGAAAAGAATTGCTGGAACAAATCAGAGTAGTAGTTCATCTAGTGGACTAATCTCTAATGATGGTCTTAGAGGCAGAATGTAAAGAAAACAGGAGGCTGTGAGACAGCTGAGAAGTGCCTAAACTCCCTAGGTGAGCACCTGCTTCTGTGCTTCAGTTTTTGCTGATTCAAAATGAAGATAAGCTTCCCTACAGCAAAAGGAACAAGCAGAACGTACCAATGGACATTGGAAGCACTGCAAAATTGATGTAAATGATACACTTTACAAGTGGAAGAAATCTGAGGCTTTCTCAACCAGATATTTTAGAGATCCTCATTCAGGACCTGCTGGTATCTGTCTGTTCCTGACCTGTGTTGTCTTTGCTAAGTAAAAGTCATTGAACATAGATCTGAAAATGAACAGATTTGAAAAAGAAACTTCGAAAAAAAATTTGCTTCAAAGGAAGTTTAATCTAATAGTTTGAGTCATTTCCTGATAAACGTATATCTTTGAAGCTACTTCTTTAAGCTCTGCTCCTAATTACAAAATCTAGAGAATAGTGGCAATAGTTGAACATGTGATGGATGAAGACTAGTGCTTATTCTGATATACTTTGGTTTCCTTCTGTCATGTCTCAAATTAATCCAAGTTTTGTGACAGACGCAGAGCCAGGCATTACAGGATCATGATCTTTGAATGCAGATTTTAGGCATGAGTATTACAAAAATGAGAAGCAATGGATGTGTTTACAAGCATTTCAGGGATTTAATTAAAAGCAGACTCTATACGGTCCCAGCTTATGTAACCCCAGGCTACCTGCCATGATATTCTATAAATATGACTTCTTGGCATTAATTTGAATGTCAGAACAGCACGAAGATCTTCCAGTTCAGTATTTTTCCACTAATGAACTATCTATTTTTTTCATTAGCATTTCTTCATGTATTCTCAGAAATGCCCTTAGAAGTGATGCCCAATACTGTGTTATAGGAGAGGAAAAACTTCACACACAGCCCTGTGCTGCAGCCCAACTTTCTTCCATCAGGTTTACAGGACTATCTGCATATTCTACTAATTATTCTTTCATTATCCTTTTAGAATTGTTTTCTAAAATTCATTCTGAATAATATAACTAAGCTGAAGTTCTGTTTCACATAGGATGGGCCATGTTAGGATTGTCCCAACACTACTTCTGTTTTCCATTGTATACAACATTAATCTCCTGATGGATAAGACTAAAAAGTTAAGTGAGTTTACAACCTCACAATTTTAAAGACTTCACATTTTTATCTCTCCTTCTGCCCACTAAGAACCTCACAGTTCTTGAATCCAGCTTCTTAAGTCATTAAGTACTTCCTCTCATTAAATATGCAGCAGTCTGCTACAGATATTGTAATTTTTGTGCTTATAGGCAGCTGGAATTTACAACAGAAAATGTTCTTCCCACACATGCTTGAAAAAGGTGAGTGATATTCTCACCATGAGTTGTCAGAATGGGTTGTGAACAAATGCTGCTCAGATTATCAATGGTTGAGTTGTCAGTAGACAAAAACTGACTTTACTGTAGTCCTTGATCTACTTTACATTTCTTGTTCTGCAGAAATATCAAAGATTAAGTTTTATTATGGACTGACTATATAAATGACTATTGGAGAGCTAACCTGAATGGGTGGATCTGTTTGTAGCTGCTCTTGGACTACATTCTGCCCTCTTCTCTTCCTTGCCTGCCCCCCACTGATGCACTTTGCACTGTTACAATGCAATAAACAAAAGTAAATCTTTAACAATACGAAAAGAAAAATCTGATTTACCAGATAAGTACTTGGTCCCTATTGGCTTGCTATCTTTCATATTTTGAGGTTTATTGCCACAGAGTTTAAACAGTACTGGGGAAACAAAGTGTTCACATACAGATCCCATTTTTCCATAAATGTCAGTCATATCTTCCTAGGTAGGTCCTCTCTGTCTTTTTCATGGAGCAAGGCCTGGTGGTTCTACTTGGCTATCACATCTTCCTTCAGCATGAGGTTAAGCGATGCATGGACATCAGAAGCCGTAGCACCCAAGATAATCTTTCTTACTCCAGGTAGGATCTCCTTAAAAAGATTTATACCTGCAACTGAAGATGCTTAAAGGAGGTTTGAGCAAAATGTGAACTTTATCTAAAATAAAAGATTCACTCAGTCAGCATCAAAAAGATGAAGTGAAAAAAAAAGTTGAGAGACTTTGGCCTGCAATAGCAGAGGTATTTCCTCATTTGAGTTAGCCTTTAAATAACACTTCCAAGAACAAATACAAAATGACCAAACAACACAACTCTTACAAGCATTATTAAAAGACAATTCACCAAATCAGCAACATGGTCACTTGAAAAAACATGATATCAAAAACGTTTGTCTCACTGAAGAGGATTACTATAGCAATATCTTTGTCTTCCAGTAGAGTTGGAGTGTGGCCACACCAGTGGGCCCACCAAGGTCACTGCTAAATCAGAGCAGTACCAAAAGCTCTAACACAGAACACATCCTCACGTGAGGGATAGATTAAAACTTGGAGCTTCCAATGCAGAATTAGAGATTAGGTTGTGAATAAATTCTTTCAGAAAAGCCAAACGAGAACCAGGTAGAAAGCCCAGGCTGTTTTCAGTGGCACTCAGTGCCAGGACAAGAGGCACTGGGCAAACCCTGAAGCACCCCCTCTATTCAGGTATCTATGGACACTGACAAGTCTCCAGGCTGAACAGCCCTGGCTCTCTCAGCTCCAACCCTTCATCATCTTTATGGCCTTACGTTGGGATTCTTTCAAGTTATGTCCTGGTCTCTCCTGTACTGGAGAGCCCTACTGGACATAGCACTCCAGCTGCTGCCTCACCAATGCCAAGCAGAGGAGCAGGATCACCTCCCTCCACCTGCTGGCAATACTTGACTTAGTGCAGCCCAGAATAGCTGCTTCTTAAATCTGATTCATTTTCCTTAACTTTATTTAGAAGTTTTTATTTACTGATCTATGTGACCTGTTGCAGCAGCTTATGTTTAGGTATTGTTTATATTTGAAAATACACATAAAAGAAGTTATAAAGATGGCAGTGGGTAAATAAACAATTACCTATTACTGACAATTCTCTTTATGCTATTTTTTTTTTCTTCTATGTTTTTAAGTATCTGATTGCTATAGCAAAATGTACAGCTTTAAAATAAAAACAGGAGCAAAATTTCTAGGGCTGTTTCAAGGCTTATAGGTAGAATCTTTAACATCCAGTTTACTGTGTGACTGCTAAACAAGAATGTAGGCCAACTATGGGATAAGGATTCAAATACCCAAATATTTTTTTCGTTATTTGCTCAGCGGTTTCACTTCCTTGAACACTGCCATCATTTCTTTTCATCAGACACGTATGAAGTTGGATCAGTAATTCAGCCTAGCTAGAAACCTTGCACTGAGATGAACTTGCTAAATGATTATAAAAGTTATAAGTACATAACTGTCAATTCTGGTTAAGATCTAAAATCTCTGTAGAAGAAAAATGATTTTATGCTTCTTCTGGATGTTAATGTTTATGCTCAGTAACATGGAATAGATGGAAAAGATAGGAAAAACAAGCAAATATTATATGGCAGTACAATTTGGCTTGTAGTGCAGGTGGGTAACAAGTTCAAGCTGTAGGTATATAATCTGCAATTTATTTTCCTCATGGGAAAGTAGACCCCTTAGATTTTTCAGGCACATTCATGTTTCAGTTAAAAAATGTATAAGGAATGTTTTTTTAAAAGTATTAACTATTAAAGTTGCTGCCTACACTGACTCAAAACAGAAGAGAGAACATTTGTTGAAGTACGAGCAGGAATACGGTCCTACTCACTCAGAGTAGCACAGAAAAAAATCTTCTATCAACACAGACCTGTACTGAATCAGATGTCTACACTTGTACATTACCATCCTGAGGAGCAGAAGAGCATATGCTGAAGGTCTGCCCTCCAGAAAGCTGGGAACTGCTTACTCTCACAGCAAACATCAGTGTGCGTTCTGCAGCTTGGGGAAGAGAGGCAGTCCCAATCTCAGCTTCTTGGATATGGAGGTTTACAGAAGGTTTTTTTGGCATCATCAGTCATATTCAAGGTGTCTCTAGGCAGCACTTCTGACTAAGAAGTCTTCTTCCTGGTGGGAGATTCAAGCAACATAGTAAGCCATGTATTAAAAGAAGAAAGTGAACATAAACTGTAATTCTCTGCCCGTCTCTTCAAATCTTTGACCTGAAGCACCTTATCTTTTGCAAAGTTAGATAAAGAAAGCCTGTATGGTAGATTCCTTTCTGTGGGCAAAAAAAGAACTCATGTCCATGGGATAGTTCTCTCCAGATGCAGACAAGCAAGTAAACAAATAGCTTGTGATACACCATTGGGATTGACACTTAAGCACAAGAAAAGCAGGTATTTTATGTTTCACATCTGAAGCAGTTTCTTCCTGCAAAGGAACCCAGGGAAAGCACAGCAAAAAGAAGTGATTATAGGCTTTTAAAATAAAATACAATATTGTTTTTTTTTCTTCTTATGCTGGATTTGAGACAGACCAAAAGTGGGATTACCTTTGCACAGGCATTAGACTATAGGGATTATAACTCATTCCTGTTTTACTCTTCCAACACATTTTCAGGATTCCTGTTTTCCGAAAATATGTTCAAGACCATCATCTGGTAGGAAGCATGTTTTTTACACAACTGTCCCCAGCTTTTGCTGGGCTGTAGGAAAAGATATCAAGCAAATAATATGCTATCTTGTAGCTATGAGCAAAATGAGGGAAAGGGGACTACAGTGGCATTAGGCTTTGAAAACTTGACTCAACTTGTAGCACTGCTAATTTGCTATTTTGGCAAAATATTATTTCTATTTCTGTTTCTGTTTTTGCATTTGTAAAATTAAAACATTCTCTTACCATCTTGACACAGGTAAAATCTGCTGAGGCTCATGACACACCGCAGTGCCAGGTACCAAAGGCCAAAAGCTGGCCTACAGTGGTACATTCCATCTGCTGCAACCCCTAGGAAAAACAGTGAAATTAATTGCCAAGATTTTACTATGGCTATTTGGATTTCAAAATTAGTGTAGATTGATATTTACTTAGAAGTGATACTTCCTCTCAAGAAAGAAATCAAAAGCACAAGTTCTCCTTTCTAACTAACTTTCCTCTTTGAAACACATCATAACACAAACAATGCACATGAAAAAGGAGAACTAAGCCAGACTGTACATTTTTGCTATTCGCTGCTTCTCAAGTTGTAACTATTTAGAACTTTCTGTATTTTTTTTCCTTTGGACTTTCAGAAAAGGCTACCATTGTGATCCTTAGAGAGAGATACCCTATGTCACATCACTTATCTACTTTAGTTTATGTGTTATTTAAAGTGAATTCTTAGGCAGGGAAGCTGTGCTGATAAACGCATTCACGTGTGATGCAGAGTACTGACATGCTGATGCACTGTATTATACAGCTTGAATCACTACAGTCAGAAAGGAAGGAGAATTGCTAAATGGACTTTTCAGGCTATGAAAAATTGCTCAAGCAGCAGTCTGTCAGTGCTATTCAGACTGGATGAAAGGAATCCCAAACAAAAATTCTGGTATTGAATCCAGTTTATGGCCAGAGAAGTCAGAGTTGCTAGCTGATTGGAAAACCAGAGACAACAGCTCAGACTATGTTAAAGGAATTTCAAGTATACACAGAAATCAGTCAGGACTTTGCAGCAACCTCCATCAGCATTCGAGAATGTTCCCTCGATGAATGTCTAGTTGCTGGCATCTCCCTTAACTTTGCTACATTTTGCAATCTGGTCTGTGGAAACTTACTTTGTGTATTAGAATGGTGACTTTTGTCATCAGAGTATTTTTCATCATGCACATGCACACAGGATTTCCTAAGTAATTCTTCCAAGGTCTACAGCTCTTAATTTAAATGTCTATTAAGAAAAAATGTCTATTAAGATAAAAAAATAAATGTCTATTAAGTAAACTTCCAGTAGGGAAGTACAGATGCAATATCGTGTAAGATGTTTTAAACATAATTAGTTATTCTTCCCCAGAGATTATTTATAAAAGATATCTGATCAAATCTTTTCCCTACATCCCTAATTTCACCTCAGAAACCAACTGAACTTCTACTGATGTGCAGAAGTTCTTCAGCATCCCTCCATCCTGACAGCTCTAGCACCTACCATATTGCTTCCCAGACACTATGATGGGCCGCAGTACCATACTAGACACACTGCAGATAAGATACTGTATGGAGCTGGTCATGCTGATTGCCTCCCCAGAATATAATTCTCTAAGCTGAGGTCTGAGGTTAGGAACTCAGAAGATGGGATACTTCCAGTCTAGCAAGTGCAAAGAGTAGACTGCAAATATCTGTGAAATAACAACTGAAAACTAAATTAACAAAAATTTGCTGGTGTTCAGAACAAGTACTAATCCTTTATAAGCATGTTGTTATCCTACCACAAAATTCTTACTGGTAACTTTTACTGGTTATTTTTACTACCTCAATGACCTAAACGTCAGCAGATTCAGTGCCTGTTCCAAGTGATCTATTCTGCCTGAGAGGAGCTCCAGAGCTGACTGCAGAGCGGCTCTATCACTTCTCGTGTACTTCTCCATGTCCTCAAACAAGTGACTGGGAAAGTGAAATGTGAGGATGTCCTAAAGGGATCATCAGTCTTTGATCCTTAAAAGACTGCTCACTTTTAGAGTCCCAGTAAGTTGTATTGGAAGGGAATACTTCCTAGAGAAAATCATTTTAGCTACATTACACGACTTACTCTAGTTTACAGAAAAACTGCCCACCTACTCCTTAATTTGTAGTTCACCCAAGCAAAGTCTTTCATCCTTAGGTATTGTCTTTCAGAGATGCTTTGTTTTAAAAGTTGTCTGATGTTTATTCACAGCCCTATAACCTCACCTCTTGGATAATCAGTCCTGTCCACATATGGCAGCTCTAGAAGGGGAAGTGTAGCTTTTCACACTTGCATTGTAGGAACAGTTACATGTGGGTAACATTCCTAAGATAACTTGTTCTCATTCTTTGGAAGATGTTGAAGATCTATCTTGTTTTCCACTGCAGCATCACCATTGCAGGTTTTATCACAATTAACAGTAGCTGTGCAAGTCCCATTGATGTTCTTACCTGAAAGAGAAGAGGTAGAGAGAAGGTAAGAAATTTCAGCAGACTTTTAAGAAAAATTTCCACAGGAGCAGCATAGCCAAGATGGCTAACAAGGAAGAAATCATGACACTTCTGAGGTAGGAAAACCATCGCTGTAAATGCAGAAGTACCTTTCTTACTTGTCCTAGGAAAAGAAGATAACATCTGTCACATGCAGGAAAAGTAACACCTTAGGGACAAGGTATTTTGTCAGCATGCCATGGAGTGCAAAGCATCTTCAGTGGCAGCTGGCTGCAGCTGCATGCTCTGCAAGCTCACTGTGAGCACCAGGACCTGTGGCAGCATCCAATTGCCTCCTGGCCTGTGGACTGAGGAAGAGACAGGAAGGAGCTGTTATCCTGTTAACTGTTAGCTGTTAACTGTTTCCACCAGTTTGCAAGTGTCATGTAACTGTCATGCAAACGTCTTGCCAATAGTTTTGGGATAAGTGGCACACAACAGTACTGATCTTGTTACAGAAATGTTATCTAAATTATTATCTTATTTTGTCTTCTATAGCTGAGAGCAATTACAGAAATTGAAGAAACAGAAGAAAAAAGGAATTAATACTCTTTCTGTCACCATCACTTGGACTTCACTTAATGAGCCCCATACACTGCAGCATTGAGCAGGTGACAAAAACTGTAATTTCTCTTTACACTGAAATACAAGAGAGCAAGAATAGGAAACAGAAAACAAGTTCAAACCTACACCAACAAGGAAAAGCACAAGTTCAAAACCACAGTTCAAGTTTCACAATGATGGAGATGAGAAAACTGGGCAAAACCACTCCACTGACAGTTGGTAAAATCATGTATTTTAGGGGCTTCCCTACAGCATTTCTGATTTTTGTCAGCTAGCAGATTTTAGACACAAAAGACACGAAAATACACATCAGTCACAGTAGCTCTATCTTTAGCCACTTGTAAAAACAAGCCCTTAATGCTACTTTCATTTCAGTAGCTGTGCTCATTTTCTTGTAACAGCAGCCAGTGAATTTGATGATCAGATGAAGTTTTCTCCTTCAGGAGCTTCAGATTCATGTTTCTACAGCTCTGCAATGTGACCTCAGGGCTGCTTGGCTGAGAGGGACACGGAGCTCTCAAACCCTTTTTTTGAATCTGTTCTATGCTGCCCAAAGGGTGAAACCAGAAGTTAATGCCTTCTGAGAAACAAGCAGGGCTGGGTATTGCCCTTCTTCCACGATGTATTTCAATACTTTTATTTGGTGATTATTTACAGATTCTGGTTTAAAAAAATATATCTGTGGATCATGAACTGAGGCCCATCCATGAGAGAAACAGATGCTTCAGCCTCCAGCCTGGGGATCAGGCAGAAGTGCTTTCATGGGAACAGCAAAGGCATCCTCAAGCTTCCTTCTCTCCTAAGCCAGGAGGCTGAACTACAGTATCTCTGAGGCAGCAGAGGAAATTGTAGCCTCTTCCTGAGCACAGACTCCATTGAAAAGGAGTGGCTCATAGGCCACTGTTAACAGACAGACCATGCACCATGCTTTTGTTTTTGCCAAAGCATGTTGGGCCCCTATCACCAGGAGAGGCTGAGCTGTGTGCTGCATGTAGGGCAAGACATCTCCAGTAGCATTCAGTGTAATTCAGTGTAAAAGAATGTGCAAGTCAGTGTGCTGGACTTTGCTTCAAAGCAATATTTCTGTGGCTTATGTAAAGGATTGAACAATCCTGAATGCTTTCACCTCTGGGTGTGATGCAGGCTTATAGAAACAGCATGAATTTCCCTGACACCTTGTCAAGTTCTCTGTGATTGAGTTCAAGGATTTTTAAGGAGCTGAAGCTATCCAATGAACCAGACAAAGATTAACAAATTAAGAAAAGATGTTATTGAACAGAAACACTGCAGCACTGGTCTGCTTCACAGAAATCTGCATGTCAAACAAATTAAGAATTGTAAATAGAGGTTTCCCTCTTCACTGTGTAACCAGATTAGGAACTCTTTTCCACTTCTCTTTTTTAAGGTTTTTTTTTTTTTTCTGTATTCTTCTTTTTCCTGAGAAAGATTATTTCTCCCTTCAAAGCTACAAATTTGGAATAAATAAGAACAAACTCAAGCAAACATAGCAAAAGCCACTTAACCACAGCGTCTACAACAAAAGATGAAGTAGACTTTGCCATTGAAAACTGTGGTTGAAGATCTGTTTAGCAAGCATGTCAGAGATCTAAACAGAGCTATGAATAATAGAAATTTATCTATTCAATAAATTCTGTAATTTGGCCAATCTATCTCCTCAAAATTTAAGCATTTTACCAATCCCCCATCAAACTGCATCTGTGTATTTAATACAAGTGAGGCAAAAGTCATTCTTAAACAATATCTTCAAGCATTCGGTTCCTCTGAATATTAAGCTGTAACTGAGATACTTAGGGCACAATTACTACTATAGAGTTATTCAAAATATCCTTATGCAGTTTAAAGGGCAAGTCTCTATGCCAGCGTAGATTCCAGGCAGTACTCCAAAGCATTACGAGAAACCAGCTGACTTCAGTTAGCCAAGTCAACAAAGCACCACCTTACCCTTAGAGCAGGTTCTATTTACTGGATGTGAACAGACCTTAAAGAACAAGAGAGATCTGTACCAGGTCCACACTGCACACCGTGGTCAGCGGTGTCGCGCAGATTTTCTGTTGCGCTCCGTTCTGCTCCCTGCCTGATGGTCAGCGGTGTCACACAGCTCAGTTAACACACTTCACTCACTACAAGTCAGGCAGTTAACTAAACATTTGTTTTATACAATGTCCTTAAGCAATTACAATCTCAGTTGGCAAATGCTCAACAGATAGCAATTCCAAACATACAACAAATACCGTGCTAAAGGAGAGGGACTGTTAGGAAGGGTAATACAGTCTGACGTTCCATGGTCAGTGCAGACGTTGGTGTGCACGGTGTGGGGGTCTCAGTGCAGCTGAGGGGGGATTCCACTCAAAAGTGGTCCCTGCACTATTTTGTATCCTGCTAGCATGTGGTCTCTGCCGATAGTGTTACTTAATGGCAGGAGTGCATGCTGCTTCTGCTGTATGAGAAGGCCTCCCCTGGGTCCTGCAGGAGTTGGTTATACTTCTTTTACTTAAGCCTAGAGCCATGGAAGCACATCTGTGAGTGCTGTAACGTGTTTTTGTCTTGGCACAGCACCACCTTGACACGAAATGACAACAGAGTGGCACAGTGTCCCGACAGAAATTGCTGGGTCAGGCTCTTGATATTAATTTAGGCCATGATCAGGAGGGGCAGAGTCAGGTTTATCAGTTTTCCCAGCAACACAATTGCTACAGGCTATGCACCAAGAGGGTAAACAAGATGACTAAGCAGAAAATCGCTACCAGACCTTCGGCTGGTCCTGTTTTCCACCCCTCACCCAACTACGCCTTCCTTTCCTCCAGCATGTCTTTTCAGGAGGATCCTACAGGACTAGGATAGGAAGGCCTCTATTTGGTCTTGGTGAGAACTGCTCATTGATTAATGGCAAATTCACAGCAGCAAGTGATTGCACCTGTAGCAAGTTGTATCCGCAAAGTGGTATAGCATACCACTTCATGCTATAAATCTTAGCAATTAGATGAAATCTTCATCTATTTCATAAGTGGCCAAGGTTGTACTGTTCACAAACCAGTCTTCCCTCAAAACCAAACCACAATTCTTAATTCAGTGTAACCACGTCTTCAACTTGCCATTGAAGCAGCATTTGAAGATTTGCTATCTTTACTGTATTGCTGATCTTTCCAGAATTGAAATAATTTGTACTCAAAATTACTGCAAAATTGGTAGTCCTATGAAATCCTAGAAAACACCAGAAATGTTTAACAAAGAATCTTTTTCTAATAATCCCCAAATTAATTCCTTTACAGCAGTAAACTGCAGACCACTTCTAAAGCTGAGGAAGTCATTTGTCCAATGATTCCTCTAGTGACCAAGGATTCTTTCTAGCTTCTAAGTTATTTTAAAAGAAGATGATAACCCATAAAGTACCTCCAATAATCAGAATATATTTTGATAGACCTTTAAAAAGAATATCAATAAAATCACTTGCATGGTATAATGACAGTCATCTGTGGGATTATTGAACAGAGTTTGTCAGGAAAGCAGACAATCCCTGCAGTGAATTGCTGGCACAAGAACTGGAGAGAGGGAAAAGTAAATAACCATTTATCCACTTTAAAACAAAAAGAACAAACCAAACCATGTGTTCTTTTTCTTGTTTCCAGTTGTATCATTCCGATGCTACTACTGAAGTCAAATAGCAGTAGCAGAGTACTAAATCAGATACCTAATGTAACTGACTAATCCTCACCTCTCCCACGGAAGTATTGTCTTTCCTGACAAGGAACACAGCATGTGGTATTTTCTTTGACCTCGGGATAAAAATTCAGTGACTCAGACAATAGAGCAGTATTATCAAGTCACTAGATTCAAACAATCCAGCTTGCTGGCACAACGTTGCAGGCGGTTGGACTCCATCCTTAAAGGTCCCTTCCAACCCCAACAATTCTGTGATTGTGTGTGACACTCGAAAGAAGAGCTGATACAGAAGCTTAGGTAACCAAGCTGTCAGACAGAGTGGCAAGACCTTCACTACCGCAGTTCTGGAGCTGCTTCTAAGTTAGAAGCCAGCTCTGTTTAAGTTGTTTGCAATGCATTTCTCGTAAACCACAGTGCCTGTTGGTATGTTAATTATGTATGTAAACTTCAGGCACACATAAAATTATTTAATAATTGTACCTGAGGCTGAGGGAGTTGGGCTTGTTCAGCCTGGAGAAAAAAAGACTGCAGGGTGACTTCATTGCAGCCTTTCAGTACCTAAAGGGAGCCTACAAACAGGAGGGGAATCAACTCTTTGAAAGGGGAGATAACAGCAGGACAAGGGGAAATGGTTTGAAGTTGAGGGAGAGGAGATTTAGGTTGGATGTCAGGGGGAAATTCTTTACAGAGAGTGATGAGGTGCTGGAACAGCTGCCCAGAGAGGTTGTGGATGCCCCGTCCATCCCTGGAGGTGTTCAAGGCTGGGCATGGATGGGGTCCTGGGCAGCCTGGTCTAGTATTGAATGTGGAGGTTGGTGGCCCTGCATGTGGCAGGGGGTTGGAGATTCATGGTCCTTGAGGTCCCTTCCAACCCTGGCCATTCTGTGATTCTGTGATTCTATTTTACAGAAGACAGGTAAGACGTTAAGTGCAGGCTCATGTAACATCAGTAAAGCTGTCCCTCGATCCTTCACTTCGTACCCACCCGACCGATCCGTTTCTCGGTCGTTCTGAGCACACTTCGGTTCCCCTATCCATATTCGGAAGCCTTTCTCCGTGCTGCCGCCTTACAACCATCCTGCAGCTTCAACAAAAGCAGGCTGAAACACCTTTAACTACAGGACGGGAATCCCTACGCCAGGCTCGAGGTGCAGCCGCAGCTCTCCGCCGCTCGGCCGGGCTGCGGGGCGGCCCCGTTCCCTGAGGGGGCGGCCGTGCGAGCGGAGGAGCCCCCGGCCCCGCGCCATCTCAGCCCGAGCCGCCCGCCCGCAGGCGCCGCCGCGCACCTCAGCGCGGGCGACGAGGCTCCACCGCGCCTTAGCCCTGAGCGGGCCGCGCCCGGGTCCGGCGGGATCCTTCTCCCTCTGACACCTCCGGGCGTCGGCGACTGTCACACCCCGCAACCGCGGCATGAAGCAGGTAGAGGCGCGGGCGGGCGGCGCGGGGCGGCGGGCTGCGGCGGCGGCGCGGCCTCCCCGCCCCTCGGCGCTGACGGGAGCGCTGTGGGGGTCCCCGCCGCAGGCGCTGGTGGACGACACCGAGGACGTGTCTCTGGACTTCGGCAGCGAGGAGGAGCTGGCGCTGCGGAAAGCCAAAATCAGGTAACGGGGAGCGGAGCGGATCGGGCCCCGCCCCCCCACTGCCGGCCGCTGCTGCCGCGTTGCGCTCGGGCCGCGTTGCGCTCGGGCCGCGTTGTGCGCTGCAGGGAGGGCCCCGCCACAGCGCCCCGCCACACCGCAGCACCGCCATACCGCAGCGTTGTGCTGCTTGGAGCCGAAGGGCCCCCAGCCAAAGGCTGTCACAAGATGAGGTGTATCGTAGCATCACAGAACGCTTTGGGTTGGAAGGGACCTTAAAAACCATCCAGCTCCAACCTTCCCCCTGATCGCGGGTTGCCACCCAGCAGATCAGGCTGCCAGGCCCATGCAGCCTCCAGAACTTCTCTGGGTAACCTGTGCCAGTGCCTCGCCACCCTCTGAATAAAGGCCAGCTCCTTCGGCCTGTCTTTACAGGAGCGCTGCTCCAGCCCACCGATCATCTTCATGGCCCTCCTCTGGATCTGCTCCAACAGCTGTCAAAGCGAATTGCCCATACACACTCATCAATACTTCATATAATCAGCTTCTGTTGATACTGATCTCTTCCCTCCAACCAAGCTCCAGATGACTGTGGTAGATTGCAACATTAGCATGTCTTGCAGGCATAAATAAAATAAGGGACACTAAGCCTGCACAGCTTATCTGAGGCACACAAGCAGTCGTGCAGCTTTACAATACAATTGCTCAGCTCTACCATTATCTGGTGGAACGTCTCAGCCCTTCCACTGCACTAGACTTGCAGTCTGGCTCCATGGTGAGCTGCCATGACACAGCATTAACATCCCCAGAACTGTTTTCTGTGTTCTCTGCCATGGCAGCAGGTTTGAGGAAGGTTTGCATTCTGTTCTGTATTATGGTGTGATTCTGGAGCGCATGGCTTGAATGGAGGTGACTAAACTGGGAACTAAAACTTGCAAGTGTTGTATGCAGCAGACACAGTGGAACCAGACTGGAGTCTGGTGGGAACTGGAACTGTGCTGAAGTGCTTGCTTCTGACCTGTGGCACCAGCCCTGGACAGTAAAACCAGCTCTGTTCTGCAGGTTCATGCTCCCTGATAACCATACCACAGTGGGCTCACTTTGTTTAGATGATTATTTCACCAAAGACTGCTCTTCTTTCTTACCCTCATTGTGACACTGCAAAAGGATAATCTCTTATTGAAATATTTTGTGCTGTAGAATACAGAAATGAAACTGCTCAGATTCTTTGGAAATAGAAAAACAAACTTCTCTGTGAGCAATTGTGCAAATGAGCCTGGTACACAGCCATGAGCTGCAGAACTTCAATGCCTGTGAGAAGTCATGATGACATATTCTGGACGTTTGCTTTTATTAAACCTTATCCCACTTTCATACATCTTGGACTTACTCAGTTTGCATGAGCCATGACAAGTTGTACATTTGTGATTCTCCAGCATGTGTGCAAGTGCTCTTTAGAACCAAAAGGTGCACAGATAATGGTGCGGTTGGTGGCTGCTTCTGTTAGGAGGAGAGCACAACCTTGCACAACTTGCAGCTCTGTGCAGTATCAAAACATTTAATCGGGATCAAGCAGGAGCATATGCTCACATCTGTTTCACGTTCGTCAGGTAACACAAGATGATGGAGAGAGGGTCTGGTTGCTCAAAATTGGCCTAAATATATCTGAAGTTCTGGACAGGAGGTGCAAAGAGTGGCATGCAGAGCTGCTGTGACACTTGGCGCAGGTGCCTGGGCAACACTGGTTCAGTGGTACACTGTAGGGCTGACCCAGTTTGATCCCTTAATGCAGGGTCCAACTAAATTCACAGCAGTTCATTCCTATCCTGACAGCCATCATCCTTTCGAATGAAACAAAGTTACTGATGATATAATTGGTAATAGTTTAGTCTTATGAGAAGTTGGTGTGCATTTAAAGCCTACACTGTCTTCCGTTAGTACAAGAAATCATGTTAGTTCATGCAATTTCTTAATTGCTACCATACTTCTGGGAACTGTATTTTTTAAAAAAATGTATCAGGTACAATTGAAAATGTATTCACTTAGAGCTGTATAGCTTATGTCAAAAAGCATGCAGAGGCTTCGCCTTCACGCTTGGACAGTTTCCTTTATCTCAGATTATTTGTTCAAAGTTCTGTTCCTATATGGTAGAAGCTGTAAGCTTCACCTGGTGGCTGCAAGTTAGGGAAATGCATGTTTGCTCTTCTAGATGAGGAAGCAAACAGTATGAACTGGATTTGTTTAGTTTCAGAATTCAGAATCAGAAAACATATTTATTGTTAGCATATATATGTGCACATGTTCTGCGAATGAGGGAGTCATGCAGGGAACAACATGCCAGTGCTGAGCAGTCTAACTCTTCTTCCCCTTGGACCTGCAGATGTGTCTCTGGCCTGAGCAGCTCTATCTCTATATCTCTGTGAGGGGCTTGACTCTCTGTAGTCCCCACAAAAAGCATTCAGGGCTGTAACAAACGTGGGCCTCCTGCTTCTCCAGAGTGCCCCCAGCATAACTATAAAAGCTGTCTGCCCTGATGCTCTCCAGGGTTGCAGCCTACAAGTAGCCCTTATTACTTCAACTTACTATTTGTGCAGCTGAACTCTTACATCATGTTGAACAAGAAGTACCAAGGCAGGATCTGCTTTTGGCAGCTCACAGGATTCCTTCCGCCTGTGTAAGAAAAAACCCCTTTCATTTCACATGTCACGTGTTTATCTGTAAGTCAGAAGTTTTTTGGAAAGTCTGTGGTTAGTGTGGGCACAGCAGTACATGCAAGCTTCAGCTGTGTGTCATTCTTGCTTTTCCAGTCAGGCATCTTTACTACAAGCACAATATTTCCATTATATAATAGTTGACTTCTACAATAAATAGGTAAATAAATAGGTATGGAGTAATGATATTATAATGAAGGAATACATATAGTAAGTACTATAATTTAAACTCCAGTCAAATTTACGAAGATTTATAATATGCATATGAAATTTTTAATTATACCTAATAGAATAAGAAATAAAATAGATAATTAATGAAGGTTTGGGCCATACTACTCTTACTTGCTTAAAGAGATAGAGGGGCTATGCGAAACAATCACAGATGGAAACAAACCATCTTATTTGGAAAACAGATTTTATTCATTGTGGTTTCAAGGGAGGACGTTACTCAGGTGGAATGGCTTTTAATTAACTGTCCTTTTAAACTCACAGAAACCAGCTGTTTCTGTTGTTTTGCACTTGGCATATTACCTGGACTGTGCATCTTACAGCATTCCTCCAAGCCCACGTCCTACTGTACAGACCAACATTTAACTCTGTACAGTTGGTTCTTCTACTGAAATTTCCCTCAGTTTTGTTGTAGGCCAAATTTCCTTTGAGAAGCACAGCACAGATATGCTGTGCAATTAATGACCGTTCATTCAGAAGAACTGTACACTTCCTAAATTGTACTCCCTCTGTAAAAGGAAGTGTTCACTTTCAGTTATTCCATATGAAAGCTCATTTTGTCTTATTTTATATCATTTTAATTCCAGAGAGTTGCTGGTCTTATTTTCAAAGCACTTTGGAAAGACAAGATCTGTCTCAATTAATTCCTTTGTGCTCTGCCATACAGATGGAGGAGCTGGGACTGCAGTGCTGAATGCAACCACTCACCAGATTCCTTTACACAGCACCACGAAGCTCATGGCTGTGCAGGTTTTGTTCCATCTTTGAGGAAGCATTAATACAACAATTGCTGTTCTTAGCTGTAGGCTGGAGGTTGGTTATTGGATGTATCATCACTTTGATCATTTATCAACATCTCAGATAACAACTACAAACTGAGATGCCACTGTAGACCAGAAATAGTTGCTGTACTGCACTGTCAGCATATACACTAACTGTCCTCCTTGTCCCATAACTTCCTAAGTGCTCTGTGTTGTTTTTCCAGGCACCCACTGGCCACCTTTTTCCACCTGTTTTTCCGAGTGAGTGCTATTATTACCTACTTGTTCTGTGACTGGTTCAGCAACAGCTTTGTTGCCTGTTTTGTCACTATTCTCCTTCTTCTATCCTTTGACTTTTGGTCAGTTAAGGTAAGATGATCCTGAACAGTAATTACCTTTGAAAGTATTGTTATGCCATTAACAAATATATATACTATTAGTAAAAAGGGAAGATATATACTGAAAGGGAGACAGACATTGTGATCTGTTGATTTAGTAAATGGGTCAATCCTGTTTTATACAAGGCTTTTACATATCATAGTCACTGGTGTAAGTTACTAACATGGTAGGAAAGCAGCCTTGCCACAGACAGATTTGTTTGTATACTTTGTGTATCCTTAGGAAAAAATAAAGAGATAGTAGTTTTCAATAAGGATGGGAAAGGACCCAGAGGATGCCTATAGCTGTGCCTCACAGCCCTCAGAGGGCCCAGCTGTGGTACCAGCACCATCGTGATGGCCCAGGGGGTTGGTGGGGCCAGCCCAGAGTCCCCAGGGGTGCAAAGAACAAAGTTTAAGTCCTGTGTGAAACACTGATGTGTCTCCAACTTACAGTAAAATTATATGTATTGATGTAAAACGTATTGATCCAGGTTCAAAAATACTTTCTTAATTTAATTGTTTGCTTGATTCCAAGCAGCTCACTTGTTTATAATTAATTTTCCATTTTTTTTTCCAGTGTGTTTTTGGTTGGTGTTCTCTCAGTAAGAATTTATCAGTCTTCTCCAAATAACTGACTTAGGAAAGATGCACCCTATCATTTCTTATCTAAGTTAATATTATTGTGCTAATGATCAGATTAGGAGAACAGTCTCTCCATTTCTGTTAACTCATCTGTTCTTAGTGACTGTTGTGCACAAATTGACAGAGGCTTTAGAAATAAATTTAGTATTTGGTAAGAAATACCATTTTCAGACATGCTTGTCTTTATTTTAAATGTTTTCTGACAAATGAGTGATGCAGCTGCTTAATGCAAATAATTGTTTCTGTCACTAGAATGTGACAGGAAGACTCTTGGTTGGTTTACGTTGGTGGAACCAGATTGATGAAGATGGAAAAAGTCACTGGGTATTTGAAGCAAAAAGGGTAAGAATGATAATTAAAGGCACATGACAAGCATGTGAAAAGAAAGCATGTGAAAAGCTTGTTGTATCCATACTAATTAAAAAAAAGAACAAATGAGAACAACTTATAATGAATCCATCTTCCCGTAGTTATTTACAAAACAGAATTATCTTCAGGAAGGAACTATGTTGAAAGCAAGGCTGAATAGTTCAAATTCATTTTCTTAAAAGTTAGTTTCTTTTATTCATGCTCATGGGCAGCAGCACCCAGATTCTGGAGCATTCTAACACTGCTAGTGCTGAGCAAAGAAGCCCCATCAAATGGCACTTGGCATTGCTGCTAGAGTCAAGACTGCCAGTTCCACATTTGTTTGCTAACACAGTGTCCAGCACCCCAGCAGACAAGAGTTTGGTCGAACAACACTCAAGTGTTGCACAGTAGGTCACCCTTTTAATGCAAAGCCAGAGGTGCACACAACTGAGGTGCTGAGCCCAACGGAACTGCCCCAGAGATGCAGGCCAGCAGTGCCCTCTAGCAGCCCTGTGTGCAGCTGGGGCTGTACGTGCAGGAATGCAGCAGGCAGCGTGGCTGCACACCAGTAAGGGGAGAGCAGAGGTCAGCTTTCTGCCTGTATTTTAAGTGAAATCTAGGATACAAGCAAGTCTGCAGGAAAGCAAGGAAGCTGGAAGACCTCCAGTGTATCACAGTTTTGTGGAGCTGAGAAAGACAGCAAGAGCTTTCTTGGCACTTACTGTAAAATGAGTAAGTGCATTGCCTACTTCACTTACTGCAGTTTGTCAGTCAGTACAAAGTCCGCTCACCTCTGTGGGCTCGAGCCTTCAAAAACTTCTGGCAAATAGGTTGATTAACGTGGGGATCACAACAGAGGAAGGAAGGTATAAATAGGGTAAATTGTATTTTTGTCCTGGTTTACTGATCATGGCACAGCCGGGGGTACCCACTGTTCTCTTACTTCCCAGTCTGGGGCTCCATCTCTTGCCACTCCTCTGGCAGCTTTTTAAAATCTCCTCTGTGGGGTGGGTTTGCTTAGAAGTGTGACAACTCATTCAGCACCAACCAGCAACCAATTCCTGATGCACTGCTGCTGCTGGGACAGAAGCTCAACCTAGAAATCCTACCAGCAGCTGAGGTGTGCTGGAAGACAGTAACACACCCTGAACATCACAACTGCCAGCCCTTTAGGTCTTTCAGGTGTGGAGTTCTCTCTGTATGGACTTATTTTCTCCCCCGAACTGTAAGTGCCAGTGCAGCATCTCTGCTGGTAATTTGTTGGTAATTATGGTTACATGTATTAAAATTCTGTTTGTAACACTGTCTTCTGTGTCACACATCTCTCAGGAATCTGAGAGATAGTAGGAATCTGATGCCAAATTGAATTAAATGTAATAAATTCATGTAAAGATTTATGTCAATTCCTCCTTTGTTGATCTGTTAATTATTGTGGGTTTTGGTTTTGTGACTAAAATGTCAATAATTTCCTTTGTAGGTGCCTACAATAGCTGCCTCAACTGAAGCTGAAGCTCGAATCTTTTGGCTTGGCCTCATCATCTGCCCAGTGATTTGGACAGTGTTTTTTTTCAGCACCTTGTTTTCCCTGAAGCTGAAATGGCTGGTAAGTCTGGGGTTACTGAATGAACGATAGCTGACAAGCAGTGTTAGCTGAGAGAAAACCCAGAGCTGTAGTTTTGCAAAAATCTTTGCATCAAGATCTCTCATGTTACAAAAATCCCAATAAGAATTTGAAATCTGAGGTTTCTGTAGTGAAGCCCTGAGCTCAGGAATGCAACTTTCAGCCTGGCTTTACTGTGTTATCAACTGTTGACAGTTTCACCTGTCTCAAGAAGGGCATCTTAAAGGTTGGCAGAATTGTAGCTTCACTTTTAACTACAGCAGCTAACTTTTCCCCAGAGCTGTGTACCCCATACTTGCACTGTGCTAACAGACTTTAAGAAATCATTGCTTTCCCCTGTAAACTTTTCTATTGTGTCTGCATAATCACCATAGAATACATTTTGTTACGTTGCTGTGCTAAGTATGATTTTGTTACTGATTTTTAAGAGGTAAAGTGCCTTGCATACATACTGCTACATAACAAACAATACCTGAGATTGCATTTTATTACTTAATGGAACAGGAAATTCATCTGTGGGTATGAGTTGATTGCAAATAATTAACTGCTTTATCGTGGCTCAAATGGCATCACTAAAGAAACAACAGTTAAAATTAAACCAGCAGTAGTTCTCCACCCTTAGTTTTGAAAACCAGAATTGGACCCAAGCTAGCAATGAAGATGCATGTTGCTCATACATTGGGAAGCAAGTTCCACAAATGAAAATGCAGTAGCTTCTAGGAAACAAAGTTTCTCTGAGCCTATAAGCACCAGTGGTTCCACTTATTTTTACTGCCTGCTAATGGTGGATACTGATTTCTATCTATTGATGCTCTCTGTAAACCTGTGAGTTACAGGATCTTACAGCGAGGCATTTGTCAGCAAACCTATCTGCAGGCTTGCTGTGTATCTGCTTATGAGGATATTAGATATGTCAGGCTTAGAAGAAGTGAAATGATTATAGAATCAGTTGGACAGGTGCTTTTTTCTTTTTTTTGAATAGGAGCTTAAATATTTCAAGATACAGAATGACTTGAGCCAAAAATTTTAACACTTTTTAAAAAATGTATTTTCTTACAGAAAAGGATTGCTGTGTTTAATATGAATGTATCTCTTTTAAGGTTATTCATTATGTGAAGCAATATATTTCTTTTATATATATAACATCCTTCTTATAACATACGTATGCATATATTTTCCCTGCATACAATCTACATATATGGCAGCACATTCATCTCTGCTAAACTTCTGTTTGTCTGCAGGCTCTTGTCATAGCTGGTATCTCCCTTCAGACTGCTAATTTATATGGATACATCCACTGCAAATTAGGGGGACAGAAAAGCATCAGCAAAATAACTTCAAGGTTTTTTGTCACAGCAGATGTTGCCAAGAGTAAGTATTAAGTTGGTCTGCCAGCAGTAGCCCATGAAGTATCAAATGCTGACCTGCCTCATACTGTTACAGGCTTTGGCTTCTTCCAGATACTGGTTCCTAACATATCTTCTGGCAGGGCTTCCAGCACGTCCATCTTGTGAGCTCCCACCACGGGGCTGCACCAAAGTCACTGCTCTGTATTCAGGAGCTGGCTGCTCCATGGCTGAGCAGCTTCCAAACCCCATGATGAATTTTCTCCAAGTGAAGTGCTCAGTACCATGCTGATTTAGCACAGCACGTGGGCATTGCTGAAAGAGCTACCTTAAACCCTCGGGTTTCCAACAGCCTCTTCCCTGTGTATAGTAAATGATGCTAACATCTGCCTGTCATGTTTTCACTCAACAGGACAGAGCAGGGGGATTTCAGAAGACCGCATTGAAGGACATGGGAAGACATGGACCAGATAATCAATTAAGGAAAAACAAAAGGAGGAGCAGTAGGAGTACTCACTTATAAAAGCCGTTTTTCATATGAAATTAGTGAAGTAAAGCTCTTCTAGAATTGCCTGCATGAAATAATGATTTTCTATCATTTGTGTTTGTGTTATCAGTCTCCAAAACCTCTCAATTTACTTCAAAATGACTTTCACCAAAAGGCAGTTTGCTTGTAGTTGTGCAGAAGTTCAAAAAGCAGACATTATCTTGAGATAAACCTGTAAACTAAACTGAAACTGCTAGATTGTCCTGAGCATTAGAATGCAGCCAGATGATCATTTGTTTAATTCTGAAACTAAAATCAATAAAGTGAAAGTACCTTTTCCTTCTGTACACAACACAGATTTCCCAAGTCTTGATTACTCAGTAAAAAGAAGAGGAAATACAATTGCATAAGGGCAGCTTGGTTAGGGACTGTTATTGTTATTTTAAAAGTGCTCAGGCTTAAGAGTCAGTACAAGGAAGAAAATAGTGTCGTGCAGCCCCAGTTACACTGAAGTAATCAAAATCCATTAATCTTATTCTGATTGGTGTCGTAAATACAATTCTGTACTTGTGCTGTTATACTGTAAGCTGCCTAACATCTAGGTGTTTTAAAACCAACGCCAAGTGTAAGGAAAGAGGACATCACTTCGAAAATTCCACTCTAAAAACAGATCTTTTCCACTGACAAAGATACTTATGTGATGTTCAGGAAGAGAGACATCTGGCATTGCAACTCATCCTACAGCAGAAGGCAGAACAGAGCCTACTGCACATGCATGTAAAAGTTTAGATAGAATGTCCCAGTGTCACTGAAGCCTATTTTACATTCAGCTTTGTGAATAAGATTTTGTCTATGCACGTTTCAAAAGCCAACTTCATATTCAGGTTATCAGTATGATGACTGGATGCAAACTGCACCTTTGTAACACAGATGAAGGTTTGTTTATTTTATCTAATTAATCTCATAGCAAGCTCTGAGACCAGTTGTGAATTTCAGTAATCTTGATTAATCTTTATGGAAAAAAAGAGAATGACATTAATACTAAGGATTTATTTGCAGAATACAAAAAGAATACATTCCTTATATTAAGTCAAGGCAAGGCATAAGTTACTTTTCTGTAATTACACATGAAGCATATTTTTATTGTGTTCAGATAATCTTTTCTTCTTGAAAATGGTGCTGATCACAGTACTCCTGAATCCCTGGAGAGACAGGGAAAAAGTAATACATAAATACCAATCCTGCTGTCCCCTGCTGCTCTCACAGGTTGGGCCTTTGTCACGGAATTTTGCTGCTATCTTGAAACTGTACATCATTGGCTCCTCGGGTAGTTTATATGCAATTACAACCAGGAGGAGGCAATATTACCCAGCTGTATCACACTTAGTAGGCTCCCCTCGGTGGCCTGCTTAAAAACTGCTTGAGAGCAAGCAAACACACATCTTTTCTTAATGATTTAAGCAAAAGAATGAAATTATATACAACTCAGTCACCAGTCTGTAAGTCTGCCATAACTAACGACCAAAAGATCACATTGCACGTTACATTCTTAATTACTATGCACATGTACCCTGGTTTGTTTTCTGATTACGTGCAGCAGAAAACCAATTTCTAGCACCTTTAATGCACTGCAGCAGGGATTCACCTTCATGGTGATTTTAAGACTTACTTTGAATTATGTTCCTGTAAGTTGATGTCGCTGGAGACTCAGGCACTTCAGACAAGAAAGACTGACCTTTGTCACAACTTCTTCCTGGAAGGACAGGAAAAGCATGAAAACAGTGCAACAAGAAGAACTTGTCTTTACTTACTGCTCATCCCACTATCACTTATGTTCCTCCGAGGAACCACTGGTATCCATTCCTTTTAAGAAATGGTTACGTCAGTGATAGAGCTGCAGCTCACAGTTGTACAAAGGACCACCATCAGCAGGAGGTTTCAGCCATTACTTTGGAAGTACTGACCTGTTCCTCAAGTCATTAAATCAAGTGTTCATTTCTAATAGCCAGTGAGGAACCAAGGCATCTCACAATCCACAACAGGATTTGAGTCATGCCAGTGACAGTGAAGAAAGAGCACTAATTTTAATGCTTATCATTTACAAGACACTATTCTTCACAGAAGAATTTACTAGCTGTGTTTTCAGGTGATTACATAAAAAAGACACCACATATTTAGAGTAAGGATTATACAGCTGAAAAGACGTGTAATAAAATCCTCATCAAGATGAAACACCAGGTTAAGTAAATTACCCAGCACTTTTCACACCATGGTATGTGTGATTCAAACAGACGCTCTATGTAAAAGAGAATATTTACCTGAGACACAAAACATTTAACATTCTGTCAGACTCCCCTGTAAGAACATCAGCACAGTTTTAAAGCTGTTGTAGTGCAACACAGTAACGTTACCTATTTGAGGATCTAGAGGCACTTTTCCCAGGAGGGAAACATTTAAGTTCTGGCACATCTTCTCTGCACCTCCAGTAGTTGGGGGAAAGATCTGAGATTCTTTCTGGGACAACATGAAAATAAGAGTTACAGTGCTCCAATTCTGAGAACAAGGTATTTTTCCAGAAACAGCGAGATAAAGAAATGTTTTAAGATACAGACAGCCTTACCTTGCAGTTTGGACATATAAAGCCACTCATGTTCTCCACAACACCTATGATTGGCAGTTTCACTTTATGACAGAAGTTGATTTCTTTCCGAACATCCTGAAGTGAGACTTCCTACAAACATGAAGAAACAATTGGATTTTATAATGAATTGCTTATAATCAATTGGCATTGTTCCCTTTGCTTATGTTCATCACAATACCTGTGAATTTGATGTAATTTGAATTTCAGACCTCTGATTTTTTCTTTTAAAACTGTACATCGCATAAATATGCCTTTCTCTATGTGCAACTCAAGCTATCCCCCCAGATTTTAAGTCCTTGTGTGACTGTTCTCTACTCCAACTGATTTATGGAAAGCACCAAGCAGCTGGGAGGCAGCACTTCATTTGCTGTCAAACAGTGCACACCTTATTTAAAAACTTATTGACTTCTGAGCTTTAAGCCACTGGTGATCAAATTACAAATGCACAGTGATGCCAGCTCATATCCTGAAGAAGTGAATTAATGCATTTCACTTCACAACACAGATCAGACAGCTTTTGACCGTGAACCACTCAGCTGTGCAGAAGCTCACTCAGGTCCATTACTCCACCAAGGCATCCACCTAGCTCATAAAGCAGCCAGCTGCACACACAAGCAAGTCAGTCAGCTCCCTTCTCTGAAATTAAACACTGATTCTAAACCAAGCACTTGCCGTGCTGCTTCTGTGAATGGAAACGCAGATCTCTTACCTGAGGGGTCGTAATTATAACAGCGCCATCTATATGCGACGCACTGAGGTACTGCACAATTGAGAGGTGCTCATCTGAGGTCCCTGGAGGGGTGTCTACAATCAGGTAGTCAACTTCACCCCAGTCCACATCACGAAGAAACTGTTTGATCAGCCCTAGCAGAGAGGACAAGAACGTGGGATTAAATGAAATAAAAATCCTTGTATATTTCAGTCTGCTACAAATTTTAGAGCCCAGATATACAAATTCTTCTGACTACAGTCAACTTAGGTGCAGAAGTGCTTATTTTGCAACGAATTAAAACAAACAAAAGGCAAAACCCAAAACCCAATAAAGCACCTGACCCACTGCAGCCATTATTCAAAGAAACTAGAGAGGATATTGAGAAAAAGTTCTGTGATGAAAGCGGAAGCAGTAACACAACTATATTGTGCAGCTCTGGCTCTACTGTGCAAGAAAAATGATGAAGGCATGCTAACTACTACTGAACAGTGTGGAGTATTCACTGCCTCTTGCCATCGCTTACTTTATTAGATTTGTGCTTTAGCCAAGTAAGCTCATCTTCAGATATTCACTCTTCCAACCATGTAAGTTGTTGCTGAAAACCCTGAACACGTACCATTTTTTTTTGGTCCTCTCCAGATGACAGCATCGTCAGGACTACTGAGCAAGAACCCCACTGACATGACACCTAAGTTTTCCTCAACATACTAAAAGAGAAGAGAAACTCCACGCAGAACAGGAGAGAAAGGGTAGAGGGGATACACCACAGGTGACCTTCAGACAAAAAACACCTGGCATTTTCCCTGCATATTTTTAAGATTAATGAGATGTTTTCTGGGGGGTGTAAAAGACCCTCTGTCCACTACAATTAATACAAAAGCACACTGTGCTTCTTCCCCAGCCCTTCTGCTCCTTACAACAGTGTCAAACCCAGCCAGCCACCTCTGGGAACAGCTGCACCAGCTTACCACTGGAGACCATCCTGATCCACTCTGATGAACCTGAAAATTGAAGAGATACATACAAAGTCACACGAGAAATTAATGCAGAAGTTATGTAAAAGATGAACAGAAGATCAAAGGGGATAAAAAGACCTTGCCTATGGATGTGGTGCCACTGTATTGGACCAGGTTAATTAAAAATTGCAGAAGTTACATCTCCATTAATAAGTGAACTGCTTGAACACTCTTGCTGGAAACATACCCATGATTTTATATAAACACATTAAACATTTCAGAGCTGATAAAGAGCACCATGCTGGTACGACTCAGGTTCAGTATTCATGGATTAGCAGGAGATTCAGAGCAGCACCTGGCTGGCACAACTGGTCACCCCGACTGCCTGTGACTCTCTAACAAATGACACCACGCTGCACATTGGCCATCTCAGCTTTTTTGCTCCCCTGGCTTCCCAATAAACGACCACATAGAACCCTTAAATCTAAGTGAAGCTTTACTCTTAATGACACACTGGGGATGCTTTTATCTGACACATTCGCCTCTCACTATAGCAGCGGTCAGAGCGCACCTGCTCTCCTTCCAGACCCATCATCTTAGGGATGGACGGCCCACAGATGTCGACGTCCAGCAGAGCAACCTGGAACACGAAGCAACGAAGGCCCGTAGAAACGCGCCTGCACAGCAGGGCTCTCAATGCAAAGCCCCGCAGCGCACACCGCAGCGCAATAAGCGGAAAGCCGATCGCGTCCCACCTGTTTGCCCTCGTCGGCCGCCAGCCCGCGAGCCAGCAGCGCGCTGAACGTGCTCTTCCCCACGCCGCCCTTCCCGGAGAGCACCACCACGATGTGCTTCACGCCGCGCAGCCGCTCCCTCAGTTCCGCCGCCTCGGCTGCGGGCAGTGCGGCCGCGTCAGCCCCGCCCCAGCGCGGAGCCCCGTCCCGCGCCCCCGGCCCTCTCACCGCCTTTCTCACCCGGGTCCGTCGCGGCGCCGCCGGCGGCGCAGAGCTTCTGGTTGGGGCATCCCTGACATGCGGCGGCCCGACCCGCCTGGGCGCTGCCGGTTCCCGGGCAGTCTGCAAGGGGATGCGACAGCTGCGGCACGAGTCCCGCCGGCGGCCGCGAGCGCCACGACACGCCGGACCCGCACGGCGCCGCGTCCCTCACCCTCCGGCTGCGACCCGTCCGCCACCTCGGCCATGGCGCCGGCCATACGCCACTTCCGCCGGGAGCGCGGCGCCCTACGCGCATGTGCCTGCAGCCGGGGGTGGGCATACCGCCTGGACGCTAGGGGGCGCTGCAGGACGATAGTGGCCGCGCTGCGCCCTTGCGCGGGTGCTCGTGCTGGGAGTTTTGTGTCCACGACGTTATGTGCCGTTCCAGTAAAATAAGGCCACTGGTACAATTTGCGGCAGTTCTGAGTATCTGCGGAAACCGCAGCGGTAAAATTGAGAACCCGAAGGACCCCAGCTGGGCATCCTGTGTGTTAGCAAAGGACAGGCGATCTGACAGAGCCGAGCGTTGAGCCATGGCACCGTTCTTCTTCTTTCCTGGGGGAAAATAAAACACCGCTCTAAGTAACTGTCCACATACCAAAGGCAGACTAGGAACAGAAGTCTTGAAGCACTGTTAGTTTATGGGGAGCTGGCCTCTGGGGTCGGCTGTTGACCACTGCCTGTTACACCGTTTCCATTTACAGGGCACTGACCTCAGGTAAATGCTGATCACCGTGTGCTGCATGCAGAATTACTTGCAGAATTCCTGATGAAACAGCGGCTCCACTTGAGGCCAGGGCTCAGAGCAGTGCTTTGGGTCTGTGCTTCCTTCAAACATGGATCAGATTTGCTGATGTCAGCAAGCCTTTCCACACCATACAGTGAGGCATGTGTGCAAACATTTCTCTTCTCGGGCCAACAGATCATTTCCTGTTCCCAAGATTATATAGAAAATTCCCCACACAGAGCAGCAAAATAAACCCCTTCCTTGGAACCCCCTCCCTCCTGAGGCAGTGAGGCCACGTCCATCTAGATACAGCTCACACCTCACGGGAAGATAAATATAACTTAACAATAATTTGATTGAAATTCTCTCTCCTTTTTTTTTTTCTCTCAGCTGAAGTGTAATATCATGCTAGTGGTCTGCATCATAATGCATAGAAATATGTACCTTTTTGTTTTCCCAAATTAAAACAAAAACACAAAAACAAGCTGATTCCGGTAAACCTGATGAGGTTCAGCACGGCAAGGTGCAGAGTTTTGCACTTGGGCTGGAGGAATCCCAGGTATCCATATAGACTGGAAGGAGCGGTCCTTGAGAGCAGCCCTGTGAAGAAGGACCTGGGGATCTTGATAGATGAAAAACTTAACATGAGCCAGCAGTGAGCTCTTGCAGCTCAGAAGGGAAATGGTATCCTGGGCTCCATCAAAAGAGGGGTGGCCAGCAGGGACAGGGAGGTGATTGTCCCCCTCTACTCTGCTCTTGTGAGGCTCCATCTGGAGCACTGTGTCCAGGTCTGGAGCCCCCAGTACAAGAAAGACAGGGAGCTGTTGGAGAGGGTCCAGAGGAGAGCCACAAAGATGATCAGAGAGTTGGAGCACCTCCCCTATGAAGACAGGCTGAGGGAGCTGGGCTTGTTCAGCCTGGAGAAAAGAAGACTGCAGGGTGACTTCATTGCAGCCTTTCAGTACCTAAAGGGAGCCTACAAACAGGAGGGGAATCAACTCTTTGAAAGGGGAGATAACAGCAGGACAAGGGGAAATGGTTTAAGCTGAGGGAGAGGAGATTTAGGTTGGATGTCAGGGGGAAATTCTTGACAGAGAGTGATGAGGTGCTGGAACAGCTGCCCAGAGAGGTTGTGGATGCCCCGTCCATCCCTGGAGGTGTTCAAGGCTGGGCATGAATGGGGCCCTGGGCAGCCTGGTCTAGTATTGAATGTGGAGGTTGGTGGCCCTGCATGTGGCAGGGGGGTTGGAGATTCATGGTCCTTGAGGTCCCTTCCAACCCTGGCCATTCTGTGATTCTGTGATTCATAGGTATGTATCTGGAGAAGGAGTGATGATAGCGGCTGTCTTGCATTCAACCTAGAAGAAATCTGCACTGATTTAAGGACACTTAGGATAATACACTTAGAAAATACAGAGCCTAGATACAAACAATTATTTATATTCAAAATCCCTGGCACAGAAAATGGGTTACGATGTGATCTTAGAGCACTGGATTGCAGGAGCTTTTTGCCAGAAGCCTGAAAGGAAAAACTACAAAAGTAAGTTCTCTGAAAAGCAACCTAATGCTTAAAACATGGGAAAAATCACCAGGAGAGGAAGGTACTGTTGTTTGCATGCACATTTGGAGCAAACCATCTGCAAACATCATCAGGACAGCCCAAGGCAACACCCAGAGCCTGTGCTTCGGTTCAGGCTTGCTTCTAATGCCTGCAACTGACTGTCATGCTCATACTGCTTGGATGCAACCTGCAATTCACTCAAGGCAGACCCAGTGAAGGCAAGCCCACAGCCCCATCTGGAGAGAGCCTTCAGTAAACATTCTGAAGGGTGGAGCAAAGGCTATGGAACGCGCCCTGTGACACCACTGTGTATCACTGGGTGCCCGCAGTCCAGGACAGCCTGCAGTGGGGCTGCCTGAAGGCAGCTGCCTGAGCCCTGGGCACGATGGAGTTTTTGGGGACCACGCAGGTTGCCAGCTACTGTGGCACGCGGAAGAGCTGCCTGTTCCCGGACCCAGCCCCCACCAGCACCACCAAGGACACCTACCAGTCCTACTACCTACCGGGATGCCGCTACCTCAGTTCCTGGAGGCCCAGTCTGCTTCACAGAGTGGTCTCGGTCCCTCCCAGCTCTGCTGAGCTGTTCAGTCCCACTGGGCGGCCACCCACTGTTCTGCCCACCTTGCGTTCCTCCCTCCATTCCCGCTACAGCACTCGCGACTGGCACCAAGCAAACATGGTTCAGTTAAAAGGCTCTGAAGCCTCCAGGTACTGGGCTGGAAGGCTGAACACTGATTCCTTGCGACTGATGCAAGATAAGGATCAATTGACTCATCAGATGCAACAAGACAGTAGCAGAAACTTAGGAGAGAGGATCTCTAACATTGATTTCTGGAGATCTGAGCTCGCCTATGAGCTAGAGTGTCTGCTCAAAGAGACCCAGGCCTTGGAAACGGCCAAGAAGCGGCTTGAATGTGCTGTAGGTGAAATGCAGGGACCGCTGAAGGTAGGTTTGACACAGCTGCTTACTTCATGACTATGGCTAAATGGGTAAAGAGAATATTTTTCTCTCTGTTGAATACTATTATAACTTCCACCGTTGTCACCAAGACAGACCGTGGTCAAACATTACCCCTGGTAGGAAGGAGGCTTGGCCACCATGGTCACAGGTCAATACAGGAACCTACCAGGATGCTTCTAAGCCTTCTTCCCCTGTCTTCCCGCTCCAGGAGGCAGAGGCTCTGGCAGGCTCAGGCAGTCATCTCTGTGCCTTCCAGGAGAGCAGGCAGTGGCTCAGTGAGCTGCAGCACTCCTGGGCTCCCTGTTCACTAATGGTAGTTACACAGTCATTCTCTAGAATGTAGATGCAAAACTTCCAAACTTTGATACTGAGTAAGGGTCAAAGGGTCAAAGTATAAGAGTTAGGAGAGATGAGAGTCAGGGATTTTGCCATGGAAGTGTAGAACAGAGGTGTTTTAATTAACACAATTTTAAACAAAACGGGCAAGTTGTGATGTAGGCCTTGCTGACTTTACTGTGCAGCTAATCAAATGAAAGCTTTGGTGGCAGCTAATCCCTAGAAGTATGTGTTAACAGGTAAGGTAATGAACCACAAAGACTCATAGTTTTGTGCAGTGGAGCCATCTCCTATTCTGTTTCACCCTCACTGGATATCATTTGTCATGTCAGCTCCGTGGTTCCTTCAGCAAAGTTTTCCACTCTACAGTGCAGTACTGTGCCCATTGCAAATGTTCTTTGGTTTGCTCGCAGACAGCCCTGGAATGCTTGTACTACCGCGAGAAGCGGAAGGAAATAGACTTGGTTCATGATGATGTGGAAAAAAACCTCATGAAGGTAAGACTGGACTTACTCGTTTATGTTTTAAACTGTGAGAATAACTGAAATCCAACTAAGTGCTTATCAGGGCAAAAGCATTAGCTCATAGCTCATTTGGAAGACTGAAGGTGAGAGAGGAGAAAAAATGGGTTAAACTACATGTAGTGGGAATGATTGATATTCTGTTCATCCTCCCTGGAACAAGAGGAGCAGCCACGCGTCTATCTGAGGTGCTCTCCACTTTTGTCTTCTCCTACGAAATGATGTAGAAACAATCTCAAAATTGTTTTTTAGGCCATGTTCTATAAAATTTGTGAAGTCCTTCAGGGCTTACAGTATAAAATTATTGTTTACTGCCTTGCTGTTTGTATAGTCTTACTGAACAAGGAACATGAGGATTGTAGTGATTGCTAAATCTTTCAAATATAAAAGAAAAAGCCCAAAAATGAGTACCATTTTATTAAGATTTGAAAGAAGTTATATTGGAAGCGTAAGAAAACTAATACTAGGAAAGCAAATGATGGGACAATGCCATTTCTTCAAGTACTTTTCTGGATTAGAAGATTACAGAAGGATCTGCAGACCAGCTGAACAACCAGAATGTTTGTTCAGCGCCTACAGTGTGCAACTGTACTAACAGCCAGCTCAGCAGGAGAATGAATGGCAGGATGAAGCACTGCTTACTCTTCCAATGTGACCAGATTAAAAAAATATTTTAGAAAATGAAAAATAAAGACCATTTGTCTGATCTCCTGGGGCGCTGCTCTGATTATGGAATGAGCTAGATGGAGTCGATGAGGGCCAACAGAGGCCTGTTTTGTAGTAACAGCAAAGCCACTTGTAACCTCTGTCAATTGTATATGGTGCAGGTACAGAGACAGAACTTGGCATTTTAATTTTGGGGTGTCTTAATGACTTCCAAATAATTCAAAGCTTTTTATTTGCTGTTTCAAAACTTAATGATATAAAAAAGCTGTTCACACCGCTAAGAGGGTCTCTTATGCCAAAAAAAGGGTTTCTGAAAAGGAAAGAGAATGGATGGAGCACCATAAGGTTGTTTGAAGGACTGTAAGTATCACATTTGCATAGTTTCCAGTGTGGTTTGTTTCAGTATTTTTTATTTATTGTAATCCGAGTGGAAACTTGGCTTTGAATTTCTTTGACTAATATTTACACTTATGAAGAGTGCAAAACTCTTTTATATCAAGGAGCCTACTTCTGAAATCAGATATATTTTCAACCTGCTCTGCTATTCTTTTAACAAAGTGTTTATATTATTGTAGAAAAATGTAACAGTAGTTGAAGGGTAGTTTAATAGATTAAGGCTCATGTTTCAAGTACATTCATTATACCCAGCCTAAGAAAAATTTGTCCTTACCTTTATCAGAATGACTCTATCCATTAAAATCTACTAGAATGTTTGATAAAATATAAAAGGCCATACAGAACCAACTCCAAAGATACAAATTTGTGGCACTGAGGAAGACAGGGACAAAAACACATCCTTTCCTTCTCCACACATCCACACATGAGATGATTTCAGTATCTAGAATGCAGAACCAAAAGGATATATTCACTAAAGCAAATGGAGTTTAAGGAAAGCATTGACATCTGGGTATTTTTCACTCTAGGAGGTTGATCTATACAAAGATTGTCAAGAAATACTGGCAAAACTTGCACAAAGAATCAGTCATCAGTTGGAGTAAGTATTTACGTTTAATTCCTCTTTTAAAGACAAGAAGCTAAATTCAGCGTTGGCTGGGATCTAATGACATTGAAAATAGCAATTGCAAAATCAGAGGCTTAGCCTGTTAGTTGCTCCTTGCCCTTCACTTCTCATTCTTACTAACAATAGAATTTGTTAAGCTGCAGAAGAGCAATACCCATCATTTAAAGCACCAAGTGAACCAAGACAATTTGCCATCTTCTTCAAAGATTTCTCCCATCTTACAGCCTTGCTAACATGAGAGCTGTTACTGAATGCCCACTCTCTTTTGCTCTGAGGCTGTCCTGCATGCCACACAACTATCTCATGTTTTTCACCCATGTGGTCATTTGCCATCAAAATGACAAGCGCCATTCCATGCGCAGAGTTAAATGCAGTTCTTTGGGGAACGTTCTGAAGCTAAAAGGTGAGCAGGGTGAAATGGTACAGCAGCTCCCTCTAGCTAAATTACAGCGCAAAGCATTTTCATGCCACCGTAAGTGCCAGCAGATGATATACTGAAGCATGGGAGGGTGTTAATGAGGGCAGTTAGCTAAAGTACGGAGTACTAAAGCTTCGAAGATAGTTCAGATTAAAGTAAGACTTTCCCCTTCACAGTATCAACAGAGATGCGCAGCATGCCCTGGAGCAGGACCTTTCTGACAAAAACTCAGCCCATTTTATTGACACAAAGTGCTTTAACCTGAGGAACACATCAGACAGCATCAACTTCTACCATGGAGTGGAGAAAGCAGATGGGACGTGAGTACGAGTGGTCGCTGCTGTCTTCTCTTTCCAAGCAGGAGCCTGATTACAGCACAAGTTCTAGCCTCATATTTGAAAAGTGGCAGGCAAAGAAGTGTCTCTGTATGGCCCTAAGGTCTTTCCTTGGTGTGAACCCTCCCTCATCCTCAGTCAGTGCCTGCTTTCTAATAGCTGCCGTGGTTGGAGAGCAGACAGGAGCTGACAGTCTGCAGCACCCACAGTACTGTGCACTGAGCTGCTGCAGAGAGAGCAGTCACTTACAAACATGTTGCAGCTGACTCGCCTTCAAACTGCTTCATGCAGATCTCTCTTTTTGGTTTTTATTTATAATCTTCTGTGTTCTTCAGGTTTCAAAACCCATGAAATCAAAGCAAAATATAGCTGTGGTGTGCAGCTAAGTGCAGCGGGGTGAGCAGCATGCAGGTGAACACCAAAGACTATATATCTTTTCATAAAAATAGCTTGGATTATTTGGAAATTAGCCCATCAAGATGTACAGGACGTGCATTAAACAGTATGACTGAAGGGATTTAATAGATTTTAGCATGACTGAAATTTTGCAGTTATATACAGTTTTAAAACTGCATATCACAGTTTACTTATGAACACCTGCATCCAATTCTAAAGTAATAGCAGAAGAAAAACAACGTGCAATAGAGGGCAGTGTTTTTGTGCTAATGACTTGTTAATGCACTGCTCACTTGAACAGAGCAGTATCTAAATGGTGAACATACTCCACAATTTCAGATGATGGCGACTCTGTCTTGCTGAACAGTGGAGGGAAAAAATGTGCACTATTTGTTTACTAACAGAACATAAGATCACCTCATTCACTACTGAAATAAGGGAGTAAATGAGAAAAACTTGGCAGGAGTTCTGCTGACTCCAGTCATACTACCAACTCTTAGTATTAGCAATGAAAATAAAAATATGCTTGTGGATAAGTTTTACGGCCCTTTTCCTTTTTCACCAACCATAATCCAAAGCAATGCCATTTTTCATTAGCATCTAACTGAAATAATCTGGCAAACTGAGATGTACATGCAGCACTTGGGAGCAGAGCAGGTGTATTCTGCCTGAATCATTCAACAGAGCCAGCCAGATACATTACAGTCTGGAAAAACAATGTTAAAAACCAGATCAGGTATTAAGTATTTCAAACCATCAAGATGGAAACCTGCTTGGGAACTCAATTTTCTGATCAGAAAATGAATATAATACATCAGACCAAAAAGAAAAAAAAACCAACAAAAAACCAGCCACCGAAACCACGAAACCACCCTACAGAAAGTACACTGAGATTGGCTGGGTAAGTTGTAAGCACTGTCAGCTCAGCCTTAATGCACTGATTTATGCAGTCTTGAAATCGTGTTGGGTGCCCAAGACTTTTCAGGGCAACTACTGAAATAAATGTGTAGTACTAAAGATTTCCAAATACCTTGGGAAGATCAGTGCTTCAGTTTAGAGAGACAGGGATACCTTATGAAAAACTGGGAAAAAAAAGGGGGGAGCCACTGAGAAAACAAGACATGGCAGAATTCAGTTATTTCATCCCTTAATATTAAATCTCAGTTTTCAGTTAAAATCTAAAGAAAAAAAATAAGAGACTGAAAAAATGGCAAAACTTTCCCTGCAGATTTAATGTACAAGCATCGTTCTTAGAGGGAAGTTTTGCATAAAGCAGGATGTTTAAATGCAGGCAGAAGTTTTTCTCAGCCTTTCCTTTTGGCAACTAAAAGATAAACCTTTTCATAAAATATTCTGATTTTTTTCTGGTTGAAGGGCAGAGTGATCTGGTAGGCTGAGCAATGCAAAAGAAGGCAGTGAATTTAACTCCAAAGAGGGCAGCTTATAGAGTATCACTTCTTGCTGGGGGCTCAGGCAGCAATCTTAGGGCCCTACAGACTCCCACTTTGGAAAAATCTGAGTCTGAGATGTATGTTCAATTAAGGTAATTAAGGCCATCTGTGAAGGCTTGACATAAAACCAAGAGTCCCAAAGTTTTTTTGGCTACACGACATTGCAGAGGGAACATTCTTGGCTTTTGTTTTTTCTGTGCAGGAGACCTTTATTCAGTTTTTCTACGTCTATTTGTAGACTTTCCCATAGCAATGTCATTTCTGTATGTCTCGTATATATTAATAAGTTTAAGAATAATGGGGCCAAAAATTAAAGCAGAAGTGTTCATTATAATGCATGGAAAAGAAAGAGGATGGAGATCCTACAAATAGCAAAGATGGCCAGTGATGGAGCAGGAAGAAATTCCAGTTCTCCTTACTCTACCCTGGGTCAGTCAGTGAGTTGTCCATCCTCCTGCTACCATTCCTTCTGATGATTAAGGCACTAGGAGAATCAAAGCCACGTGCTTTGCTGCATGGGTCATACATTTCTCGGGATGTAGGGCTGTTGATGTGTAACAATCCTGCTCTCAAGGCTAGTTGGTCATTTGCATCACATAGGTTGGCTTCTCATGTTTTCTGGCAGTTGCTGACACACGGCTCAGATTCTCCATGATAAAGGCCTTGGGTTGTCTCAGGCAGAATTTGAATCCAATTTGATGATGTACAATGTATCTTTATTTTCCTTACTAGTGTTTCAGTTCCTACAACATGGGCTAAATTCAGTGAAGACAATATCAGGTGCTCTCAACATGCAAGGGCCAACTCTGTCAAGCTCCGGGAGGATACAGAGGCTGCACTGGAGAGCACATCTGAGGAGCTGTGGAATCAATTTGTCAGCACCAACTTGGCCTTTAACAGTCGCATTGCCGAAGTAGCTGATGCCAAGAACAAACTCCAAGCACAGCTGGCTAAGGTAAGACCCACTAAGCATTGGCAGCTGTGTGTAATCCTAAATGTGCATGAAAGGCACAGAAATCTCTAGAGTTTACATCCTTCTTGAATGAGCACCTCATCGAAAGTCAGCTATATTAGCTTTCGTCAGGCAATGCATTTGCATCACTTGCAGCCTGAGGAGAGCTCACTCAAAGATGAGCAGCCTGAGAAGATGACAGAATTTTACAACAAACCATACAACATCTGTCCCATACAAAGAATCACTGTGCTTATGTTCATTTGCACTTTACATGTCTAAAGTGGGGAAAAATGTTTTAAGTTTTCTTTGTTTTCCAATTTTTCATTTATTGAGGTTATTCCCTGGTGATTTCCTGAGCAAAGAAAGTGTTGTTATTTTTTTGGTAAACAGTGAAATGACTTTGGAAAGCACACAAATAAAAAGGCCCACAAACATTGTAACATTTTTTTTCTTTTAGAAGAAAGAGGATATTTCAAGTTTTTGCACTTTTTTTCTGCAGTAGTAAAAGAAAAGTTCAGAATTTAAAAATTCTTTCTTTCAAAATGTTATCAGTCTGCCCTTGAAACCTAAGGTTCCCAGTTGTCCTTCTCCTTTTAATGCAATATACCTTTACATCTTTAACCTCAATTTTAGCCTTGGTTGTGCTTGAAAATAGTCTCATATCTTGGAGTGGTTCAGACAGTTAACTTCTCAAATATTTCTTCTTTCTTTTCATGTGATAAAAAGCAGAAATAGCACCGAAGGTGACAGACCTGTATTAAATTCCATCTGTAAACCCTTTCCAGTCAGTTTTCATGGAAAAATGTGACTTGTTGGAAATGTATTAGTGGAATTTTGAAACATGTTCTAAAGTTAATAAGAGGTGCTGCCTTTGTACTGACAGATAAAATCTTGTTAAACTATCAAGACTTACTGTGTCATTCATGTGACTTCAGTCAGAGTTCACTGAGTTCTTCTACTAAGACTCCTTCTCTTATAGAGGAGGCTCGTGCTCACTCATTTGTTTCAATGCACATTTGGAAACAATAGAGTTTTCCTGCCATTCTATTTGTCATAAGTTGTTTTAAGATGTTTTCAGTTTATTTTTAGGGACTTGAAGGAAAGTGCAAACCAACCAGCTAAATATGTGTGAAGTCACAGCACATAATGTTTTCTTCTATTTTTTCCTGCTTATGAAGCACAAAAGATGTTGAATGTAGTTTTTGTGTGGTTTGGATCTTGTATAAATGAAGCCAGCTATAGCATTTTATCCCTGAATTGAATATCCACCTAAGTTTCTCACGGTCTTAATCTATGAATTCTTGCTTCGCATTTTCCAGTGACTTTTTATAAAAGATAGAATAAAATACAGAAGGTAGAATAGGGCCACGTGTGGAATCACAAATTGCAGTGTGAAATAGCAACACACTATCAAAGATTTGGTCATCGCGTCCAGCTGACGCAACGCTGACAGCTTGTAGATAATAGAGGAAAAAGTGACTTGTGTCCCCATGCTGTCACACTACTGGATTGCAATAAGAAGTGACTGGGAGAAACTGAAGTAATCGTATATGAAGATCTTTACTGCATAAAGAATAATTAGGTTGTGTGTGTGCATGGATTAAAAAAACATCATGCAGGATGGCATTCCATGAGCTCCTGCTGCTATGCAGTGATGAGTTACAAAGTGACAGCATATACACAGCAGAGACCTTCATCTCAAACTCCATAGTGATGTAAAAACAAAATGCTGTAGGCTTGCAGAGCAGAAATGCTGCTGGTTAAGGAGTGGATGAAGCTATATGATAGAAAGCCTATTAATTCTTTTGCTCGTGATACCTCAAAAGGACAGGAGGAAAGAGAGAGAGAGTAAGGAATGAATGCTCAGTTAATGGCCATCTATAGCTAAGCAGAGCTGATTACGTTTTATTCTTTCTCCAAGCTTGCAGTGTTGTCTGTAGAACTCAGAGAAAAAAGTATGGCTGGATATGCTGTAATAAGACAGCCACAGGAGCAGCTAGGGCTCAAGGCTGTCCCTTAAACACTACCACACTGCTACAGTTCCTTTTCCTTTCACATGCAATACCAACCCATTCACCACAGCGGGTGCCACAATTTCATTTTCTTGTGTTTAGAAAATAGATCACTCTTTCAAAGGCTGTTTTTGCACTGGCTTCACAAGCAATGAATGTCAATATTAGAGACATCCTTCCTTCTGCCAAATTCTTTTCCCAGCTAAGCAGTCTACCTCCATGAACTGGGAGGAGAATGAGTATAGAAAAAGTTTCCTTGGAACCAAGAAAAGTTTTATATTTAATGAGATCTGAAGTTCATTTCTGAATGAAAAAATAATTTTCTGCTTTGTGAAACAGCCAAATCTCTTCCAGACAAAAAGCTACGCAAGGGAACTTCCTGTAATCATTTGTTTCCAAAATCAGAAAGGAAAGAATAATTAAAAAAAAACATACAAGAGTAAATAGTGTGAATATGGTGATGATAAAAAATAACCACATGTTGAAATAGGACATTTTCCTCTGTCTATATCACTTACATGCAGAAGATCAGCTGGATAAGATTATGAACCTAATGGCTCAGCTTGTGGTCTCAGCATGTTCTTCCTCCTCCTAAAAAAGTACCAAATTAGCATATAAAAAAAACCCCAAATGTAAAGAAAATCAGCAATTCATTATTATTCTGTTTAGTTCTATTGTAGAATATCATCTTCCTTTATGTCCAGATAAGTGTTTTCTATTTACCAAAAGACGCAGAATGTCTCTATGTAATAAGGGCATCCTGTTGTTTTCACTTCTATCAAGAGTTAGGCCAGGAGTTTTGCCAGGACCTTCTCCATCAATGACATAATGTCTCCATTTCAGGTTACAAACTGTACAAGTCTCAGAGCAATAACTACACAGCAGTACATCTGCTTTTTTAAGCATTTTTTCTGCTGCTAGCATGGTGGGTGGAATTGAACCTCAGTTTCCACCACGTTCCTGCACCATTTACCTTGAGTTACTGATATACAGTTGAATAGCAGATCTGAAGAAATTCCCTGTTGCAACTGACTGAGATTCTGACACAGCTTTTAAACTAGGTTTGCACTCTAAAATGTCCGCGCATCATGTTTAAAAGTGCATGAACAAAACGCACTTGAGAATAATACTTCATATAGTTTGCCTTCACTACGTACTTCCCAATACAATGAGGACCAAGGGATGCAGTGAAGAACTCTTCCTGTAAGGCATCTGATAAACAGACATGAGAAAATTATTATATAAGAGGAATGGAGCAAAACCCTCAACAATGAAAGTGCTTGGCACTCTGCTTTTTTGTATCTAAATTAGTCCAAACAAACCACTTTACAATACAGATCACCTGCTCCACTACATTTTTTACTATGAACCTCCACTCCTTTTCATTTATTTAGAGGAATGGCTTAGTGACTTACAGATGTATCATCTTGGGTTAGATCAGCTGCGACTTTATCTTTTATTCTACTTGGAGTTCAGCCTGGAAGTCGGTGCTTGAAAGGGCTCCAAGTTCAGATCAGGTTTCCAAGTCAGTGTGAGAGGTCTCCAAAGCTCATTGTTTGCCAGTGATTCCAGCTTGCCTTTCTGCGTTCGCAGTCCAGCTGCTGTCTGCTCTCACTGTTACTCCACTGATGTATTCAGGAAACTGTCTGAGTTTTCTTTCCTTCAAATTTTTATTGTCTGCTTTTCCTTCCTGACATTTCTTTTGGGGAAGCTGGCTGGTGAGTCTCACAAACCCCAACTCTATCAGAAATCTGGGAAGTGATTTGCCTAAGGAAATGGTAAAAACGGATTGAAGTGCTTCTGTATGACTCTGAACAGGAATCTGTTGAATGCAGAAAGGAAATGCTTTTCCTAAAAACTTGCTTTATATGTCTCTGTTTCTAGTTCATGACAGGGCTTCCATGATGAATTATCCTCTGCCCGCTTTTGCTTGATTTTTCTCTAGCAGGCTGAGACAACTTGCCATCTTTTCAGAAACTCAGTACAGGAAGTATGGGTGTGGTATAAAGCATTTCCTTCTGCAACTCTGAAGCCTGGAAGCCATCACAACTGCAAGAAGGATTAAAAGAGTGGAAACCGGGCAATTGCTTGAATGAGTTCCTCAACTTCCTCCTTAGTAGGATGAAAAGGATGATGTTAGTAGCACTAGATGACACCTCTAGATTTAGGTTATTCAAATAACTGTTGGGGAAGGGGCACAACACTTGCTAAATCTACAAACGGCTCTATAGAAGCAGACAAAAACATAAGAAGAATCAGTGGTGAGAAAGAAGCCAGACAAATCCAGATGGAAAACATACACGCTTCTTTTTCACAGCAACAGAATTCATCGCTGCAACAGTTACCACAGATGGGTGACTTCATTAGTGTGAGGAACTGAAAATCAAGATAAGATCGCTGTGCTCCCCGAAAGCTCTGCTTTTCCTACAGGCACTGGCTTATGAAGAGGAATTGCTACAGGGTAGAGTATTGTCCTGCAGGCAGTGTAGGCAGCTAAATAACTCAGACTTTCTTCTCACCCTGAGATTGAAAATGTCCTATTTCCATTTCTGTCCCAACTGCGTAAGTCTGTCATTAGTTTGTCTTACTTGATTCTGGGATTAATCTTGTCTTCTGAGAATTCTTGTGAGAATCTGGATGGCAGAACCGTAGATGCATGAGGTTCTGGAGGCCGGAGACAAGGAGCCTTGCTGGCCAGGGTTCAATCCTACACCAAAGAGGGCTATCGCAGCTGTGCTGTGTTTCCTTGTCACTGGGCTCACAGAGAATGTAGCTGTTTGGGGATGGAGATATTTTTCAGGGTTCTAATCACAATGTGTGACCTTGGTCAGGCACAGAGCTGTTCTGGGACCAATATTTTAGGGTAGTGAACAGCAAATATAGCCCACACAATTCAGTGTAGAAGATGGTGGTATGGTAACTACAGCATGCACCACTACAAGAAACACTCAGTTTACGATGAGAGAAAATATGATAAACATATTTGACATCTGATATAAAATCTATACAAATCTTTAGGAAAAGGAGGAAAAGCTTTAATCATGGTAGCAGCCCCTCATTAATATGTTTGCATCTATTTTCCATAAAGCTAATATTAACGTAAATAGTTACCTTGGCTTCCCTCTCCTGGAAATAACCAATAGGACAGGATGTTTACATGCAGTAGGTCTGAGAATCAATCAGACCAGACAGCAAGTGACATATTTACACAGCCCAGTATTTATCCCATGCCTAAACACCAGATTATCTCAGTTAGCACTGTACAAGATAGAACACCTGCACTGTGCTCAGAGCATTTGTATGCTCAGAGGCAGAGCTGCCCAGCTCCTCCCTTCCTGCAAGATTTGCTACTCCTCTACCCAGGAGCACAGGGATCAGAAACATGCTAGAAAAACAGATACATATTCAGTAAAACCATGAAAAAATAACCACTCATTCCAGTAAACGAGCAGCCCCGATTCTGAGTATTTCCACTCAGTTCATTGAGAATGAGTGCTTTTAGAAATAGTTCCCTCTTACTTACTGTTTTTTACCCCTGCGGTGTGAAAAGGCAGTATATTGCATCAGTATATGATGGAAATTAATTCTTTCTTGCCTTTCTACTTGATATATTTCTACTCTATACCTGGAGAAACAACAGAATTTTGTTTCAGTAAGTTCTTCCATCACTTACACAGATTATCCTATGAGTTTCCATCACACATTTTTTTTTTAATTAAATTCAAATGTATTTATAAATTAAAAAACAAGCAACTTGTTGTCTTAACACCTATTGAATATATTTATATGATGGCTAGAGGGAAATACTGAATATTGAATACATTTTATAGTTACACAATCAACTTCTAATTCAAGACATAAACCTACTTGGTTTTGTAAGTAGTATAAAACATAGAGCAAAAGCCAAGAGAACCTCAGTGGCAATAAAACCAGGGACTGCCCTCCAGCCTCCTAAATAATTTTCTAACTCCTCAACTGTGAAATTCAGAGAGAAGCCCTCCTACAGCTGTTGAAAAGGAAACAGCTCAGCCCTCCTCTGAGCAGGGGCATCTGGAAAGGCTGGCATATTTTAGGAGGTGCCTGCGTGAGAAGCATGAAGAAGGGTGCAGCAGGGTTGTGAGCTGAGGGATGGAGCATGTGTGTAGGAGAGGGAGCACTTTCCCTGTGGCACTTTTCCCACATAGGCTTTCATCTTGGACCCCGGTGTATCCTCATATTTTTATACATGTCTTTCTTTGCTACTTTTTTCTCTTCCTCATTTTATGCCTTAAAAACTCAGTAATTTATGGTTTCTGATGCCTTTCCTGGTGGCTGAGTATATTCTTCATTCACTTAATCTTATCGTTTAATATGGAAACCTGTTTGAGAGTAAAGTTTTCAGACAATTAATGAAGAGTGACTCAGAAGTGGTTGGGAAGGTGTGTGCTGGTTGGTCTTAGCAGCTCAAACATGCCTGGAAAAACCTGTTTGAAGGAGGAAAAAGATATGCACATACTTCAGACTTTTACTTACAAACCAAGAGAAATTTCACATAAAAAGTAAGGCAATAACTGGAAAACAAAGTTAGATTTATGTCTCCTAAAATGGTTGCTTGGTCCCATGAAATCATAAAGGCTTGCTTAGACTGGATCAGAGCACGAACTGTGGCCAAGGGGAGAAACCATTTAGGAGAAGCCTGGCTTCTCAGTCTGCCACACTGCAGTGCTCTACTTCACGGGTTAGGCTTAGCGGCACTCACTTGGGGGTGGGCTGGAATCGGAGTAATGCATTTGGATTATCATGAATCCAGTGTCATTAGCTGCACAGTGTCTTCTCACACTGAAGGACATGTTCCCAGCTGCTCAGTAAAGGCAGCCTGTATTGAAAGAAAGCAAGCCTTTGCTGACGTTGCTACGGAAGGCAACTTCTTGTGTGATTTGTAAGACTGCTCCGATCACGTGTGTGACCTAGCGGCTCTTTTTCCAAGTCGTACTGTATCCAGACTATAAAAATCATGGCCTTGGTGAGGTGAGAGAGCAGCAGGAGAGCAGTTTTCTAGAAGCTCTCAAGTATTCTGCAGCACAAAACTTTCCTCACGTCCTGGAAGGGAAAGTTTCCGGGTGGGCAGCTGCCTGAGCCAATCCCTCAGCACAGTCTCCTAGGAACATGCTGCTCAGCATTTGTTGTTTTTGCTTCCTGCCTTTGGAGGCCATCCAGAAATGACGTATACCAGTGCAACACTATCTGGTGATCGTCCCCACCAATCAGTTTATGCACTGTAGATTATCTAAGTCATTTTATCCAATGTGTGTCCCGAATGAGTAATCAAAAAATGTACTAAGCTTCTGTGATGCTTTAGAGGTGGTTCCCCCGAGGCCATTTTACTTTGCATGTCTGAAATGACAGCACTTAAAAAAAAAAACCAAGGAAAAAAATGACAACATACAAGGAACCACATCCACTTACATGCAGCCAAGCAAGGCTTGAAGATAGCTGCATGACTTTACATTTGAATTTTGAGTTAGGAAGTAGGTTTAAATAATTTTATTTTTTTATTATTATTTTATTTAATGGTGAGGGATTTGCTCAGTAGTCTTGGTTGTGCATAATGCCCTTGCACACTACTGGCACCATTCTGAGCAGGACTTGTGAAGTAATGTGGCACAAGGGTGCTTTGTAGTGACTGTGCATTATGCAGACATGATGTTATAAGATAACAACTGTGAATTTTAGATTTTAGCTCACTTCGTGGTACCAACAAACAACTGGATTCTCAATAAAGAGAAATCAGAAATTAGAGCCTGCCCTTTTTGAGCACTGTCATTGTGTGAATTTGCAGACCATGCAAGTTCTAAATACTTTAAGTCATTTCTAGATACAAGAAGACCACTGCCTTATGTCAGTTATGGTAAATGCACGTATAACTTAGTACTGGAAAAAGAGAAGACAGTGCAGCCTCCCACATCTGTGTCACTCAGGTAACATCCATGTGTGTTCTACATGTGCTGTGGGCAGTGAGGTCCAATTGGACACAAACTCACAGTACAGCACAGTCAGTGCCATGGAGGAAATCAACCTCAGGACTGATAAATTACAGCTGAAATATATGGGCTTATGGTTTAGTGTTATCACCAATAAAGCTCAGATTCTGAACCAAACAGGCCTTACTCAGAAACAGGACTGAGAACACAAAGTCCTCTGTTTCACTCTAAGTAGAAAACAAATAACCCTCCCAAATCCTTTCTGAAATTGAAACACAACTTTGTCCAGTTCTTACTGAGCTGAGGTGATGTGTGCTACTATGTTTCATTGGTTTTACTTTGATTTACACTTTCAAATTATTATTTTAAAAATCTACTTACAATTTACTATGAACTGTAAATAGAATTAACGTAGGAGACCAAAACCCTCACAAAATCCCACTGCAGGTAACATAACCACACCCCAGTGAACTTGGCTCACTCAGTAACTTGCAGCAAGGCGTAGCATGGGAAGCACTCCTGCAGAGACAGAAGCTGTAACATAAACACAGGAAAGGAGGACCCTGCTAAGCAGTGGGTGACCGGCAGAAGCACTGCGCGCTCTTCCCTCACAGCCTTGGCACATCCCCACAGGTTGATATTTTGGTTGGCAATGAAGATGAAAGGTGTGCACAAAGGGTAGGACTGACAGGCTCACAGAATCCCCAGCAGCACACCTGGGAGCTGCATATAACCTCCTGCACATGATGTGAACATACACAGAACATTTCTACATGGTGACATTCTTGTAACAGCACAAGCTGATCAAATTTTGCTTCTCCTTCTAATTGGGCAGCAGAAGATCCAAATCCTCTGTGTTTTCAGTGAAAAGGAAAGATGTGGGCTTCCTGCATAATGAAGGCATCTGACTTCTTTATGTCTCATTCCTTTGTTGTGTTTTATTTTTTTTAATCTACAGAAATAAGTCTGTAACTGGTAAAATTGTAGACAATATAGAAAACAGTAGATCTAACAATGTGCTTTTACTGTAAGCAATTAGTGTGCAAAATAAATAGCTACCAAAACACATTGATCTATCTGCATAAATATTTCCTGTAAAACACAGCTTGCTTATGGTGATTATTTAATTAAGAAAGACCTCTCACATTGCTCTACTACACCACATAACCAAGCTCCTAGATTTGGGCTGATGTGCAGGTTCTTGGTATCCTTAGCCCTCTGGGTTTTACCTATAAATAACCTTCCAGAAGCAAGAACTAACTCAATTTTCAAACCACGTGCATCATTAGCTTAACGTGATACAGCTTCATATGTAGGCAAGATCAAAACAGCAGCATAACTTTAAGCACATTACGCCATTTTTAATGGTTGCTGAAATTCAAGTTGCATTGATTTTAGTAAACTGGCTGAGAAACAATGTCAGTTCAGTTTGTTCTCTTCCATTTTAAACCTGTCTACAGGAAGAGCTTGAATTTGTTCCCTGTATTGGCTGCAAATGATTGTGATAAATGAAAGTAAGGTAATAATCAACTAGTTAGGGAACATTATTAGAACATAAACATTTCTTTCCTGCTCTCTATTTTATGGCTGAGCAAAAAACTTCTCCTTTGTAGTTTCTTCCACTTTTTAACACCGATGAAAAAAAATAAAAAGCACTTGCAGTATGCTGGGGAATAATACCATGATATGGTAATATGCTCTGCAACTAAGAACTATGCTATTCTAATTCTGTGAGGCTCTCCTTTTTGATGTTGTTTCACTCCATACTGTCTCCATTTAGAGAAAAAAAAGTTATTTCCTCTACAGCTCCCAGAGACTTTTCAAAACTTCCAGAAGTTAGTTTCAGTACTTAAAAATGACTTACACAGCAAATGTCCCCCAAATACTTGTAGTCTGCCACTATTTCAGGGGGCATGTTTCATGGCTTTTGAATTTTTATGGAGGAAAAGGAAATAAGTATTGAATGAAAGTTTGAATGAAAATGAAAGTTTGTTGAGAAATTTTATCTTTTATCTTTTATTACTGCCTCTACAAAAACGGCATTTCACAAAAAAACACAGTTGGGATTTTCCCATCACTGTATTTCAGTGCTTCTTTTCTGCTTGTTATAAATTTGTATTCCAATTTATATTCCAATTCAAAAATTATTTCATGTTATAATAATTAAAAAAAAAAAGGTTTATTTCTTAGTGGAAGTTGTTCTCCAGCATTGATACCCAGTTTTGCAGGAACAACTTAATTACATGTTTTAGCAGCATTTAATGGCCTCTGGCTCTCCCATTGCTGTATATCTTTTGAAAGAAATTGCAAGATCAAGCCAACATATTATACAAATATGTTTGATTGCTGTGAGGTTGTAGAAATCTCCTCCCCTAAATCAAAACAAAATGACATGCCAGATGGAAGCAGTTGCGATAGCACTGCTTGAAGGAGAGTTAAGTTCTGATTTGGATGCATGTGAGGCTTACGAAAATGTTCTTCTTGCTCAGGTACTTCAAGAAATCTTCCAGACAGAAGATACAATCATGCTACTGGAGAGATCCATCATGGCGAAGGAATACCCGCTGAAAGTGGCTCAGACACGCCTGGAGGGGAGAACTAGGCGACCCAATATAGAACTGTGCCGTGACGCACCTCAGTTTCAGTAAGTAGAGGCCAGACCACCCCGTCCCTTCCTCAGTCAGCTACTCAAGAAATTTAACAGCGTGAACTGATTCAACAGGATTAGAGTTGTATTCATTATGTGACTATAAATCCTGGAAGAAAGAACTGAAATCCAAGCAGTTATACTGAAGTGTAGTTGAGTTCAGAGACCCCTTCCCAGAACAGATTGGTGTTCAATTGCTTGGTGGTGGCTGATACGCTTCTGAATTTGGTCTCATGTTGAGTGGAACTTAGGAATTGTGTTTAATTCCATTCAGGATGAAACAACAAGATTTACTTCAGGAAATGCCGTACTTTAGAATTTTTTTTTCCCAGGAAAAATTCTGTTTTGATGCAAAAATTATTTAATGGTCAGGCCCCTTTAAAAGTTATTTGCAAATTAGAGAGAGGCAGTATTTCTTTCTTCATGAACTTGCTTTCAATGCTTTTATCCAATATAGTGAGTCCAGAATCATTGTACAGATTAGCTCATCTGCTCATTTTAGCTGTGGGACCCTTCCAACATGCTGGCAGCAGCTTGCTGATCCCTATGCTGTGGTTCATAGAACAATGTGAGTTATGTCTTTCTCGATACAAAAAACAGCATCTGAGATATTAGTCTTCCTTCCCTAGTAAAGGAAGGGTCTTCTGAATTTTAATCCCATTTTTCTCCCTCCCCATCAAGTCTTCAGAGTATTCTGTGGGAGATTTCTCAAGGAATACTGTAGCTGGAGTGAATCTTGCAGTCCAGTTAGAGAATTTGTGCTTATTTTATTGAAAGCAGGAAGCTATACGTTGTTGACATTTGTATCAAAATCCTACCACATGCAACACTATGAGAATACTGAAGTACATTATGCTTAGTCTGAGGATTTATAGCAGTTTTCCAAATCCTGTTTTGTCAGCTCAAAAAGCTTCTATTCAAACCATTTGGATAGTTTTGTTTGTCTTTTTATATCACACAAATCATACCTGTTCCAGATGCAGTTCAGCTGTGAATAAATAAAAGCTTCTGATCTGTGTACAGTAGTGTTCACTTAGCACTTACCTTTACTCTGGGAGCAGATCAGTTAACACTTCAGTTACCTTTGTGCCATTGATTAGGAATACAAATTAGCAAGTATCAACAATTTATTTAAGAAAAGCCAATCACCACCACCAAGATGGCTTTAAATATTACTCTACAACTTCAGTTATTACTCACTCAAAGTCTGTTCTCACTTCCTCCCTGAAGATCTCCACAAAATGTCTGCAGTATCTGATTGATATCAGTCGAGTCATCAGGACTGTGTGTCCAAAATAAAAAACTTCTTTGAGTTGGGATCAAAATGTGCTGAAGCAGAGGGTCATGTTATTCCTTCTTCTTCCCATAATTGCCAGTGATACTGTTGATGTTCCAAAGGATCGTGTCTCAGAAAGTTTGAAAGCTTCATTTGAAATCACTGAATATTTTCTTCATCTATTGTGAAAAGATATAAATATGAAATTTGTGTAGGGGTTCTGATTCAGTTCAGCTCTTACCAGCTCACAGGTTGTATAAGAACTTAACATGCAGTTACCCATGTATTCAGAAGTACTTTAACCTTAACATACACATAATTTTTCCATCAGTCTGATACGATTTCCAATATTTCAACCTAAATATCTATGCAAGTACATTGTTTGCTAGACAGCTATATTGATAATTACCATACCTTATTCTCCTTGCTTTGATGAGTATTAATTTTGTTATGCCACAGCTCCCTAAACCAGATCATGTTGTTTTGGATGCTTTAGCTGATCTAAATCTTTGAATGCTACGTTCATCCTAACTGGGATTGGAGCTTGAAATTCTGACAGAGGGTACTTGAAATGTGAGCACTTTTTCTACCACAGTTTTTGGCTGAGCTTATACCTCAGATAAAATATATATATTTTTGAGAAACTCCAACCTGAGAATGCAAAATCATTTACTAATTCATTTTTAAATAATTTGTTCCACATATTTATCTGTTGGTTTAAAGCACAAAGATATTCAGCTCAATAGGGAAAGAAAATATCAAATGAACCACTTCTTTGTAACATGTAAATGTTATCTGAGTTTGCTGTTTATTTAAAAGGAAGTGCTGATGTTGGCATTTGTTCTCTGTGTGTGCTGCCAACTTTGTAGTTTAAGGGATTAAACAGAAAACAAATTAATAAAGTCTAGTTTTTCTGTTCCATGGTGAAAAAGCTGGGACTATCCCAAAAGAAGTTGATGTGGATTCTGGAGAAAATAAAAGTTTCTTAAAGCTTACAGTGCTTGGCTTATTTAATAGAACATTAGATAGCACACCAGGTTGACAGTATTAAAGTTTACTCACTCAGTGATTATGCAAGGATCCTTGCCATGTCTGCACAGGTAGGCCATGGAACTACACTGATGGTCTCCAGAAATGCATACTATAGAACTCAACCTGGCCATGCTAGCCTTAGAGATGCTACCCAAATAGGAGACTGCAGGTGAGGAAGATAGCGTTCAGGATGCTGAGTGGCTTAACTGCTGCTGAATGTCAGTGTAAGCAGAAATTGACACTTCTTACATGTGCTATGGAAGCCAGTATGGCAAAGAATAGGTTTCATGTTGATTCAGACCAAGAGGGTCTGTTTGAATTCTGTCTGAGAATCTGATCTGTGCTCTGTGTAAAAAAGGCACGTGGTGGGAGACTGCTAAAGTTATTGGAGCAACCTGTCCCCTTCTCTTTTTTTCAGGCTTGTCACTGAAGTTTATACTATAGATGACACCTTACAGACCTTAAAGAAACATCTGCAAGAAGCCCGTGATACTCTGCAAATGCTGCTTCACAACAAATCAAAGCTGGAACACGACATTTCTGTGAAGGCAAACTCCTTCTTCATTGACAAGAAGTGTATGGAGATGCGCAAAACCTTCCCCTGCACCCCACGGCTCATTGGCTACATTTGAGCAGTAACCTTTGATACCTTTCATGCATGATACAAAAGGTGCAAAGGTTGCAAACATTTCCTGAAGGAAATCATTATTTTGTTGGGGTTTTGTTTCTTTGTTTGAAATCCAATAGAAATAAACCAACCAAAATCAATACTGTGCTTCTTTCCTTCGAACAACTGCGTAATCTCAGCTATAGCTGCCCCATGGAATGGAATTAGTAGATCTATTCTAACAGAATCAGACCACACTAAAATGGCTAGAGAAATTTTGCATGATTTGTGAGTTACTAGCTAAAGAAAATTATAAACTGACGCCCCGCACTTTTCACCAGAATAAGTACAATACAGGATTTAACTGTCTGGGATATTGTGACGCCTGTGTTTCAGTCCTTGTCTGGAAAAGTCACATTTGAATGCTTACCCATCCTACAACTCTCTTTCTGTTTAGCAGATGTAAATTTGGTGTTTGCTTGAAATTAGAGGAGGTTGAGCAAACTTGATTCGTAGAAGAAAATCTTGTATATTTATGTGAACTATTTATGACCAGTGTTTGCCTAAGACTGAGAGGTCTTAACTACACAGAACTGTGTACTATCAGTAGATGTCAAAGGACTTCATGAGCACAGACAGTACCACAGTTCTTCATCACTTCATCAGGTGAAGACAATGAAGGCTGAAATGTTTACAGTGCAGTAATCACAGTGAAGGATTTGAGGAAGCACTAGTTTTAACCCATGTTAAAGCAATCTGACTTTTGAACAAATGGAATAAAAATGTTTTTCTGTTATTTGTGTTTCTGTGCTGGGTTTACGTGCCCTTACATACAGCATAATCAACAATGCACAGTTCTAACAACTGAGCTGCTTCCTGCTACCTTGGTCCCACAAGGGTCCCTTTCACGTAACAGCTCTAGGAACACATAAAACACATTTTAACTGAACCAAGGCCAAATCTGAAACAATGCTTGGTCTGAAAGTTGCCTGAACAAACTGGCTCTGTTCCTCCTCTTTTGTTTTGCGGGGGTGGTGGCTTCACTCAGCTCCCAACACAAGTCACATTGCTGGGGGACACCAAGCCGTGCAACTCTGTACTTCCCGGCAAGTTAACCGTGACTCTCACTGAGCGTGGTTGTGACTGAGCCATTTCACACTCCATTTTACTTCTCAGTCAAAAAAAAACCAAACATTTCCTGTTGAGTGTCAAACCATTTACACATGGTATGTTTCTATAGATTCAAAATCACAGGAAAACATTTTGCAAGATGTGACTGGGGAGTAACATCTAGACGTATTTCCGGTACTCGTTAAACTCATTTCACGTTGGCTGCTCTGCATCTTCATTTTCTAAATTAATTCCTGCATCGTGGCCATGAACAGCGCTGACTGCTCCATCCAGCATTATGTCTCCAGCTCTTTGGGAGGAATTCCCCAGGTGTGGGAAGAGTTCCAAAAACACAGTTTGTGTTTATAGTTTGGGTTAGTGATAGCAGTGCAGAGCATTTCCAGGGCTCATGGAGGTAGGGGGGACTCACTGAAGACTTTGTTGTCAATCTGGTTGGAATTAATGGTCATATCTTACTGTCTCTTACTCTGAAACACATCACAACAACCTTCTAGTGCAGAGTGAGGAATCTCACTATATTTTGTTTCTCAGCAGGGAGGACTGTTTCCACTGGTAACATTTTCCTCCCTCTCTATGCTCTGGTACAGAGGCGAGGGAAATTTTATCACTTGCTTCTGTTACCACAAAACTGTAAAGCCCTTGATTTGCATTTTGTATGTTATTTTTACAGCGTAAGAAGAATAATATTAGCACTGAGTTGTTAAATATTGACAATGGCCCCACCCTATTTATCAAATACTGACAGCTGACCATGCGGAGGACTAAAAATTATTTGGAAATTTGAACATTTTTGAAGGCATCAAAGAAATTTTTAGAAGTTGGAGTCTTTCCCAGTTCACACAACTACTTAATAGCTAGAAATAGTTTCTCCCCTTCTTATGCCAAAAACCCAATTAAGAAGCATACAGTAGAAGGAAAGCACTTTTAGGAGAGTCAAATTCTTTGAACAGTTTTATACAGAAAAAGAAACAAGGAAAAATCTTTTCCTGACAGCAGACAGCATCACTGACAAGTCCTGAATTTGTAAATCTGGGGGTTTAGGGATAGAGATGCTGGGCTTGAACAGGGCTCTGAACATCATTAATTCCAGCTCCTCCCTCTGCCTTTCTTCAGCCACGTTCTCTGCAAGATCTCAGCTCTGCTTTTTGGGTGGAGTTCCCTCTTTATTGTCAGTGCAAACAACACCAAACTCGTCTGAACACAGTGTGAACTCCTACTAGGAGTGACTGCCTAAAATCAGGGATCTACGACAGATAGTCCCATTCTCTGAGAGCGGCGTTCTGCATGAAAGCAGTAACTCCCCGAGGTTCAGCCTCCATCAGTAAGAATAAACTTCTTTGGGTTCTACAAAATAAGAGCAGAATAGAAAATGATTTTATTCCCTAACTATAGCTGCCAGAAGGTACAAAGTATATCAACCTAGTGGAAAAGCCTTAGCAAAGAAAATGCTCCAGTCTGTCATTAGTAGTACCCCCATAAGCAGCACATTTATGTTTGCTGATAATGTTCACATTCATTGCAAAAGCATACAGTTTTCTTTAGGCTATCCAAGAAAAGAGGGAAACTTGCTTAGGTTATAAACCTATATAAATAGGAAAAGGCTGAAATTTGTTTACTAAGTTTTAGAGGATGGAGATAAGTCAGTATTTGGTTCTTGGAAGGCTGAGTTGATAGGTAAGGCAGAAAAGCTAGATTATAATCTTGTTTTGTCACTGAGTTAATGTGTAAATAAATTTACACAGCCTTGAAAACACAGTTAATATTATTTGTGATGGGAATACGTCAAAGGAAACACATTTCTAACAAGCATAAAGATATCTAGATAAATCTGAGAATCTCTTCAGAAAACCCTAACAAAAACAGAACATAAACATCCTTTCAGGCATTTTTTTCCTTTTCTTTCATGGATCTCTTCTTATGAACTGGATCCTTAATTAACCCACAAATCTAATAAGCAGATCCATAGAACATGAAAGATAAGATCTGTTTTATAGCAGATAAAGTAACGCAGAGAAGACCAAAACCTGTCCCTGCCTGCTTCAGACAATGAGATAATTTTAGTTCCAGACAAGCTATTTCCTAATATTATCTAAACCATACCTCATAAAAGTTTATGGACTTTTATAACCTCCAAACAGAGCAAGAAAACAATGGACCTAAGTATCTTCAGTAATGATAATGCCATTTCAGTCCCACATAGTTACTGACTGCAGTGAAGATACCTCATTTTACCCCAATCTACCAGTAGTTTATTTCTGCTATTTTACTTTATTAAATCACACCAAGGAAGTAAAATGTGCCCCACAGAACGTACAGGTGGTGTCCATTCCCAGTCAGTGCATGCGATGGTTCTCGTAAGACAAGTCATCCCAGCAGAACCACCGAGCCAGGTAAGATCTGGCATGCACGAAATCAGCACGGGATGTTAAGGTGTGTTAAGGAGACGAAGAACGAATGTTAACTGTGGAGATTAAAAAAGTGCTGAGTTTGAAGTCACACAGAATTTCACTTTTTTTATAATATTAATGGACTTCCATTTTGTTAAGGAGGACAGAATGAGAGGCCCTTCACAACATCTGATATTTTTTCCACTTCCTGACAGTGCATTTGGTATGTCCAAATTTTACCAAGAGTCCAAGGACGCCCAATTACACATTTACTTACAGCACATGCAAGGCCATTGATGTAATATGAATATGCAAATCAAATGAAGAATACATGCCAATAGTTTGGTAAGTAATTACTGTCTCAGGTAGGGTTCTGCTCTGACTTACACCTCCGCAGTGTTGAATCTCAAAAAGCAAATCTGGAGTCAAACCTTCAGTGTTTGAATATCTGCACCATGATGCGGCCGGTCCAGCAAACACTGAATTCACAGAACCACAGAATAGTTGATGTTGGAAGGAACACCTGAAGATCTTCTAATCCAGCCATCCCTGCATAGAGCAGTCAGCTTGGAGCTGTTGGCATGTTCTGAATACTCCTGAGGATGGAGACTCTACAGCCCCACAGGGCAGCCTGTGCCAGAGTTGATAACCTCCATGCACTGTAAAGAAGGTTTTTTTCCCCCCACATTTTCTCACATTTCCTGTAATTCCTGTATTTTCACCTGATCCTGCTCTCCCAAATATGGAAATATGGCACTTATCTATATTATGTTCATCAGAGATGAGGTTTGGCACTTCTGTCTGCTTCAATCCCGATTAAAAGTAATCTGTTAGATGATTGAGACTGTAATCCACAAGCAGTTATGATACACGACTGTCACTACACCATTTGGTTTTGGATCATTTCTCTCCATCATTGTGAGAGAAAGTGCAAAGTTCAACAGCTTCTATAAAAGAGGTTAATTAGAAGATGAGGGTAGTAATAAAGTAAAGGCAAACATAACAAAAACAGATGGCTCTGGATCTGGATTTCTACAACAGAACAGTAGCCGAAGTAGTAATGTACAAATGACCGTGAAATTTTCAGTTTATTTCTCAAATTCTTTTTTTTTTTTTTTTTTTAATTGAAGGAAATATGTGTCAAGAAGAGTAGGGGCTTCTTTTTTAAACCAAGAGATTCAATTCTTACAGTAAAAGCACAACCAACTCCAACAAAGAGATAAATAACCAAATGACAAAGAAATAAATAATGCTTTACTGTGCAATAAGGAATTTAAATCTACAGACAATGCAAAACAGCAAATCTTTCTTGCACTCTGCACTGCTTTGAAGTGTTAAGGATTGGCAGAAATTTCTTGTCACTGAGTTATGATCCTACAGCATGTAAGAACACGCTTGCTGTTCTAACTTAAGTCATAAAATAACCGCTGCCTCCTTATTATGTGCATTACCAGTTCAGATCTGTTCTCTGGCCCCAGGCCTGCTGAAATCCGTACTGTGAAACAAATCTTCTATTAAAACCTGCTCAGGAGAACAAGACACAAGCCAGACTTGTCTGAATACTGTTTGTCATAGGAAAGACCCTCCTAACTCTTTGTACGTTACAACTCTTGTTATTTTTCAACTGAAATTCATAAATGTTTACCCACTCTTCCTATGATGTCCTTTGATCTCTTACATTTTTTTATTTTTAAAAACACAGATAACATTCCTGTATCCTTATTAGACAAATAAGAGGAGACAACACAGTAGCTTGAACGTTTGTTTAGATTTTCTCTGAGGATTTATAAACACAAAGGCAGTCCTTCATTGGTTGCCAATGCAAAGACATTCAGGTTTATATAAAAGAATCCAGAGTATTTTATCTAAAGCCAACCTAGGCTATACAAATGAGAGCCCTGACCACTGTTTGTTTATTTGTTTGTTTGTATGAAGGCATTTACTAGTTTATTACTATCACCAAAGTAACTAATATTGAGTGGAATTTTTAAAGTTAAAAAAAATGAAAGGAAATATGCTTAAATAAACAAGGCAGAGGTTGTCTTCTGGTGGGAAATTTCTTCATGTTGTGAAACAAACATTCATAAGAAAATACAGCACAAGAAAATGAGGCTATATACAAAAAAAAAGGGAGTGATGAGAATATTCTGTAGGTCAGAGGGCACAGAGCAAAGCATGGTCAGGAAGGCGCTGGCACACTGCTGGCAGCGGGTCCTTGGGCCTGCAGGGCCTTCTGAGCCACAGATTTCCCAGCCAGGGGGGTGACACAGCAGGCATGGAGCTCCGGGGGCACGGATGGATGTGCTGAGCAGCCCCACAGCCACAGGAGCCATCCTGTACGCTGTCCACTGAACGCATGACAGCCATCATCCTCCATCAGCTCCTGCAAAATGCTGCTTGTGGCCTGGGAGGAAGAAGCATCAGAAACAAACCTAGCTATTTTGTTACAAACATGCAACAGAGAGAGGAGTGCGTTCATCTCCCAGTATCGCATCTGTGCCCTGCAGGCAATGTTCCAAGAGAAGTCTGTGAAACTTGCACTTGCAGCTATCTCAGAGAGCTCCACCTGGAACCGCCTCAGCCCCGGCTCTCCCAGGGCCTGACTCCGTGCCAGAAGTGTGTACGTGACCCTGATGTTCCTGCCTGCGTTTAACTAGCAGCATTTACAAACACGCCATACAGGAAAACGAGGGGAACATGAAAATGGGCTCAGGAGTTTCATTTGCATCAGCTGTGTCTGTTTGCTCTCCCTTCAGAGAGGCACTGGGATCTGAGCACACTGCACTCCTGCACCGCTTGGTGCAGCCCCGTGCGCGCAGCCCATGGCACCAGTGCACTGTGGAGCTGCTGTGCCTTCAGCCTGTGCAATGAGCTCATTAAATGTTAAACCAGGGATTTTGCATGTGTTTTACAGTCAAAACGGAGCTCTGTGCTGCCATGGTTAGTGCATTCTCTCCACTAGCTGCCATTTTGTTGGATGCTTTTGTTGTGATTAAGCCCTCCTGTCCATTTCAGCATCAGTCTTCCCTAGCCCTGGCGGTCCTAACCCTAAAGTGGCATTAGCATTACTGCTGTTCCCCCACTGGCCCCAGGGTCTACTCCCAAGAACACCCCACAGACAAACAGGCCAGCTGGAGGGCTCCACAGCCATCCTGCACTGCAGCAGCCCCAGGGCAGGTCAGAGGATGGCTGAATGGCAGATGGTTGGCCAACCCCAGGAGGCAGAATTCAGAGCCAGCTGCCCACAGACGTGACACACATTTTACTAGACTGCAGGCATGCTGACCAAAAGCATTTACATACACAAATCAAATCATCATCTTGGTTTGTGCTGCTGTTGGTTGCCTGTAAAAGCCATTTATCCATATGGCTAAGCGGAAATGCAGAACCCTTGCACAGCAGCTTATGCTTCAGTTTTGCTCCAGTGTTTCCATGAAGTTGTTCCCAGAATCTGGAGACACTGACTCAAGGACTTTTGTGTAATACATCTGATCTGCACTGACTTCAACATAGAGCTTTTCTTCATCCTCCTGTAGCAGGAGTACATGCGTGATCAAACCCACCAAGAAAAATCAGTTATGGATGTAGCTGTTGCAGAACTGGGCTTGTGCTCTTACTGTCTCAGTTTAGTTAGGTTAAGCTGGCTGCTGAAATTGCAGCTGCTTGTTCTAACCTGCCACTAGCAAGATCCAGTCTTTACTGCTGCTCCCTGTCCCACGGCCTGCCCCTCTCCTTGAGAGCTGCAGCATGTGAGCTCTGCTCTTTTTGCTGATACTCTGCTTGCTCGGTGTCCTCGCTTCACCTTTCTCATGTAAGAAAACAGCACAGCCCTTGCCAGGTCTCTCCCTACAGCCATCTGATACATGCAGAAAGGGCAATGCTGTGCTTCCATTTTGTGCAAGAAAGCAACTATCTTGTGGGCTCAGGGGATGCTGGGATCCCGAAAACTGTTTGCAATGTTCTCCTTGGTGTCTGCAAAGATATACATACTCCTATGAAGAGGGTGAGTCCCTCAATACACTCAGCTTTCCAGATGAATTTCATAATTGGAAAGTGTCACCCAAGCTACACGGGCTCAGTGGTGCTATAGCAATTATAATCTGTGTTCAGAAGAAAGTGAGAGTATAATGACTAATTGCTAATGTATGTCCCTTATCATGCATCGCAAATATGCTCCTTATTCTAGAACTTCAAAGCTGTGCTTGTTCTTTAAATGTACAGGAGAAGAGGAAAAATTCATCTGTGTAAGTTACTTAGTGATGAATTTGTTGTATTGTACTGGGCATAAAGGGATTTTGCCAATAAAATACCAACTGACATATTTGTGCTCCTGTCTGAGTAGAGAGCGCAATGGCTTACAGTTAGATGGAAGAACACTTTTTAAAAATGTATTCTGAATACTTCGGCACAGATTTTTGGCATAGCTGAGGTTTCTTGTGGCCTAAACACAGAGCAAACAATATGTGCCTGAGCAAACAATGCTCTTTTACTGAAGTCACAACTCCATACAAGGAGAAACTTAGAATAATATGGTCTTGCTTGGCTAGTCTGCAAGCGATGTGCAAGGCTTTGCTGCTAAACAAATCACTAGGGGTGGTGGGAAACGTCTGCAGTTTGTGCAGTGGAACTGACAGACTTGCCAAGCAGATAGCCCCAAACGATCCATTATTTTTGTGCCGCAGCTGAAAGTACTTATGTAAAGGAACTACTACCTGTTTCCCTCAGGGGCAGCTAAATCATAGCTGTGTGCTGGAGAGAATTTCTATACATAAACATTTAAGCACTATGATTTATTACCTGTAGATAGCTCCAGCACGTTAATGTCCATTTACCTTTCATATTCTTAGAAGAACTATTCTGGGTACTAAAGCACTACGGAGTTTATGCAGCCAGACAGATTGATCTACTCAAGGCCAACACTTTGTGGTATCTAGGCCTGTCGCGGTCTAGCAGCGTGTCCTGGCACATGGCACTGAGCCTGGAGGCAAGGGCGTTGGATACCTCGAGGAAAGCAGAGGCAGGTCTCTCCCTCTGACTGGAATATTTGAGGCACAGATGAGGGGAATGGAGAACAACTGATGAAACAACACCAGGCTGATTATTTTGAGCTGAACAATATGCATGTTTTTAGAATGAGCTTCCAAAATAGGAACAGTTACACATATGAACACAACTGGGAAGATGACAAAATGATATAGATTTACAACATGGAGAAGGCATTGCATCAACTGATCTCTTCTCCTGAGAGGATGACATTTTATTTTAAAGCAGGGAAGCATAGAAGATCTGGCCCATCTGGATATTGGGTACAACATCTCCATACCTTATGGGGAGTAAACTCTACTGAAGGCAATACTGAATCATACAAGAATTGAAAGGTGAGAAGGTGCAGAGGGCCTGCAATTCACCTCCCCCATCTCTGCTGTTTTCCTGCTCCCCCTAGTCCCTGCATGGGGCTGCTGAACACAGGCCTACCTGGTTTCCTCCCTGCTCCTGAGAAATGTGTGCCATTGAACATTCATGGCACAGTGGTGACAACTGGTCAAAAAACTCAGTGCTGAGCTGTCGGAATGCATCCTCTAGAATGATTTTGCTTCTCCTTTTCCCTTCCCTCTGAGAAGCAGTGATCAGAGATCTCTTAACAAGATACTATTTTTGTAGTTAGGTATAAAACAAATAATCTCCTTCAAGGCTGATGGTAAGATATCAAGCAAAACATTCAACAGAAAGAACTGAAAAAAGACAGACAGATGGAAAAAATTTAAGAAAGTCAACTACTATTGACAAAAAACCCTTTCAGGTGAAAATGAGAGGTGCTACATCCTGCATTTCCATAAGAGAGACAATGATATTGCAAACAATATTGCAAATCAATATAACATTGCAAAAAAGTATCTTCTCCAATCTGTTGCTTGCATGATCAGACTAATGGTGAATCCTAGTCAGTCATCTTGTGTTACTGCTGTGACAGTACTAGTTTTGTGTGCTACTGCTGTATATGTTTCTGAAGCTAAGATATAACAAGAATTCCAAAGACTTCATATGATCAATGTTTTAGCAACACAACTTGGTGCCCAGTTGTTTGCATTCAGACTTTTTGTCATTATAGAAACAACTTTGTGAGAGGTCTGGGAATAAGGGGAAAGATGAGATACCTGTAATTCTCCATCTTCAACTCAGAAAATATCCCACATTCTCCAGAGAGAACTGTATAACCAAGATGTTATAATTTTGTATAACCAAGATGTTATAATTGCAATATAATCAAGAGAGTAAGGCAAAGCAGACAACGATCACAAAAGAGAATAAATGGAAGAGCTTACCCTTGGGTTGAGCTCACCAGAAGATACCAAAAGAGGGGATCTCCAGAAGAGATCCTTCCCCTCTGGTAGCCAGCTCTTAAATAGGTCCAGGAGGGGTGGAGCCTGGCTCCACCCCTTCCGGCAGCACAGGTGAATTGCCTTCACCTGTGCTCCTCTGGCTGACTCAAGGCTCACCTCAGGTGATTAATCAGAGGTTCAGGCCGTGACTCAGCAATTCCCATACAGAGAACAATGAGGGAACAGTGGTTTTTTTTCCAAGCGGCAGCATGCAGTTCCCTTTTACACCTACTATCCAAAAGGATAAAATGAGGAAACTATGCATTGCTTTTCAAAGCATCTTCTAGAGGGCTTGTGGGACAGTTAGAACAAGAGGCCAACTCATTTTCAAGAGACTGCTGACTTCTGGTATAGAGACTTCAAGGTGCCTGCCTAGAATTCAGCTTATCAGAATCACGGCATGCATCCTCTCCCCCCTGCTACCTAACTTCCACCCTGCCTATAGCAATGTTATCCCAAAACAGTGAATCTGATTTCACAGAACAGCTCAGAATCCAGGTAAGAGTGCCCCTACAAGGGTCAAGTAAAGCATTTAAGTATCCTTTGTGGATTAAGTTTTGATGCTTTAGATTCTTCAGAAACTGTCAATATTGCTGTGATTCAGTTGCGTCACATGTACAAGTGTTCGAACAGCAGTGCAGTCAAACTCCTACTGTTTGCCAAAGACAAACTTTAAATACACAGCCTTCCTCATTTAAGATGCCTTTCACTGGAATCAGCATTTCCTTCCACCTCAGAACTAATAATCAGCACAGACTACAAGAGCAGCACTAATTTATGATTTCCTTTTACAGAACTGAGATAAGGCACAGATAACAACTGTGGAATTCAGTACGGACAAAGCTAGGACCTCAGAAATTTAAAATGTGTTTATCATCAGATTACCCAACCTCATGTTGCAGGAAGATTGAATGATGGGAGAATAATCCAAGGTAATGTTTGGCTCAGCAGGTTTCTTAATGACTTGGAGAATTGCGGTAATGTTGCATGAAAAGTTGGATTTTTTTCTGGTCTCCAAGCATTTTACCATTCCAGCAGACAGTAGTTGCTTTTAAAAACTGCAGTTCTCTTACTGATACTGAAGCAGACTCAAAATCTTAATTGCCCAGCCACAGCTTTTCACAGCCATCTTCCTACAAGCTCATTTTCTCTCAGGTGCCAAGACTGGGACCTACTCTTATAACAGTGAATTAATCTGTTTGGAGTTGTGAATTAAACTGCTCACTACCCAAGGGAATCACACTTCTCCACCACTAGCACTCTCAGCCACACACTGATTGCCTTGGCTGCTCTCTGGCATGTGGCCTTGGCAAAACAAGCAGTGGCTACCACTTGCAGCATAGAAGGCATTGAGAAGGCTTTAAGAGAGAAGGAAATTGGTACACTGCTGGATGTCAAGGACATGCAGTGGGAAAAGATGTGGGGAAGAGAGAGTTACAGCAATCAGCTTAATTTTATCATACACATGGGGAAAGTGGAGAATGTAATAGTTACCATCCAAATTCTTTCTTGCAGAATGCACTTCCTTCCTGCCTGATGAATTCAGCAATGGCAACTTAAGCCAGATGTGACCTTAACTTTTCAGCTTGACTCAGTAATGAAGAATTGCAATGAACAGCACTAGCAGCAGAATAAATATACAGATTTCTCAGTCTTAGGCACTGACAGTGAGATGTTCCAGACCTGCAACTCACACTGTGGTATATAGCTATGCTAAGCATTCACTGAAAAACTGTAAGTGCTGTTCCCTATTTCAACAAATAGCATTTCATGGCCTTACCCCAAGACTCACTGTGCTGAGATGTTTTACAGTTCATTCCCAACCCGCTGCATAGTCTGTGCTTTAGAAATACTCATAGAAAGTGCATTCAAGGGAAACCAGAATTTGAATGGTTTTTGTGTGCTTCCTCACAGCAAAATAACCATGCTGCAAATTATGTTAAGTACACAGCTCCAAATGACAGCTGATTTTAAAGCACTTTCATAGGTGTGTTGAAGCTGGAGATGTAGGTAACATACTCAGTACAAAGTTCAATTTGTAAAGAAAAGAAATCAATAGCCTTCCCGTATGAGAAGAAGGAAATGACAGATCAGTGGGAACCACTCACAACTTTTGTTGATGGTGGTCAACCGTCGAGCCATGACTTATAGAAGGCTGCCTTCCTCAATGCTGGGCATTGATCCTGGATGCAGTAGGCTCAAGGACTGTAGCTGTGGGCACACCTTATCTGTGATGAAGCGTCTTTCTATTATCAGTCTTTTTTTTTTTTTTTTAAATTAAATAAAGCAATGACTTCAGCAATGACAGCCCAGGAAAGAGAAGTCATTATTTTCACTAGTTGCTTCTCTGTTCATTGTACTCTTGATGATTTATCTAATATAGTCCACCAGTAGTCCAAGTGGTACTGAAATGTTTGTGACATTTCTTTCTTCAGGAAAGTATTTTGTTTATAGGATTTTACTAGGTACAATGTCCAACTCTCTGGAGATGTTTATTTGTTCAGACTGTTTCTCGTATAATGTATGATTACCCAATCAAATTCATCATAATCAAACTTCTCATTTGTTATTTCTTGCAAATTTAAGAGAAAAGCATCTCTTCCACAAGTGTTCTACATTCTTCTTCTGTTTAGAAATGTCAGGATGTAAACACAAAACAAAGTAATAGCTTGTTTCCATTTTTGCTTTGCAGAGTGCACTGAACAAGTGGCTTCTTACATACTGGCTGTGGGGAAAAAAATGTTGCAAGTAATTAAAATGCCAATTTTATTATTTTCAGACTTCTCACATACAGAACATTCCTCAACATTAGCAAACTAACACCCATGTATTGAAAAAGTGAAAGGTCCTTCCAAGAATCTGGAAAAGCCTTGAGGAATTTTCTCCATCTCTCTAGGACTAAAAATGCCAATGTTTCTTTGAAATATTACTTAAACTAATGTTCCCCCTAAAAAGCTTTCCACTTGCCAATTTTTTTTCCTGTTCCTCAAAAATCAAAAGCTTGTTTTGAAAGAAATATGAAAGGACTCAAAGGGATTGCATTGAGCCAAAAGTCCTCCTTTCTCCATCCTCGCTCTACTCATCTGGAAAGCATCTGGCAAACAAATCCATTGATAGCTTAGAAAAGCCTTTATCTATTCTCACAGGCTTAAGAAGAGTGGATAACATACACATTGCATGGATTCATCGTACATCTCCTTTATGTTATTTCAATTCTGAAAACATAAAAGAGTACAGCAGAACATCTATCATGCTCCCAGAGAAAGGATGTTCCTGGTAAGGCTGCATCAAGCCCTAGTTCATAAAACAGTCAGCAATTGTTGCTCAGCACCATCCACAAAGGCATACCTGTGTATGGAGCTCACCTGAGTCCAGCTGGGTTTATTGCTCATTTCGGTCATGCTGAATCAGCTACATTCATAACCTCAGCCTCAGTTTGCTGCCTCACACCACATTTCCCTGGTCTTTGAGATGCTTAAGTGGCTGCACTGCTGCTGAACACAGAGGAAAGGAGCAGAACTGGCTCCAGGCAGATTCTGTGAGCATTTGCTGGGCACTCCCTTGATCTACACTCCATAGTTTCCACATACTTGGTGTTGCTAATGCTGCAAATAAAAAGCAGTGGACTTTGGTTCTCATTAGAGTGCTGCTACATTCAGATGTAGAGGAGGACTGTGTACTAAACACAGAAGAAAAGTTTGTATAGTTCCTTCCCTCAGATGATGCTGAATATTCACCATACATGGCAGTTTGCAGATGAGAGCAGATAAAAGGCATGAGATCCCTTCAGAAGCATGACAAGTAGCATTTTCTGTTAAAACTATACAAAATACACACATGCTGTATTTAGACATTAAACTGGCAGATCGGGAGTGGCATGCAAATACATGTCAGTCCTCCCAGACACGATTCATTCCGTACGATACAAAATCAGATCCTTGATCCTCACTTTCTCCTAGATTGTCAAAACTGAAGTTTATATAGCTGAAAAACTTATGGCATGTCAGCATTTGGAGCTGCCCCTCAGTCCATTAAACCACAAACCGTCTGTTGCCCCCAAGGGTTAAGTGACAGTTCTTGTCTCAGAGATACTATAGTTGAGACAGGTTTTCACCACTGGTATCCATGGAAAGGAGGTTTAAGTTCAGAAATGGACCCAAGGCTCTGGCTGCTGGGATTCAGCATTTACATCTGGGCCCTTATTAGAGCACTGGCATGGCTACTAAAAAGAGACAAAAAGAGACAAATAGTCTCTGCTTCAATTGGTTTCTGGAATACCTCTCCAAGCTCCAAACTAGACACTTCAGGTTGTCAATAATGTTTCGTTCATTGCCCACTACTAGAATAATTTTCTTCAGGTAACTATATAAAAGTTTTTTCATCCTTTATAACCCACCTGCAGTAGTAATACCAGGAAGTAAGATTCTTTCCTAACAAAGAATATAGCCAGTTAACCAGTTCCATTCTCTCAGATGACCCCTTCCCACTGCAGGTTATTTATTTAGTTATTTTTAAAGACTGTTTTCATGCTATTTAATTTTACTGATGAGAGTATAATACAGGCACATCAAAATCATAGACACACACAGCTCGTTAGTGAAACTAAGCCAGGTAATGCAAGACAAACAGATCCTGCCCCCATACCATAAGTCAGATCATACTCTCCCCATGTGGAAGTACAAAGCATACATTTCTCTTCTGGAGCATAGAAATGAAGCATGTAAGATGGTCAGAGGCTGCTCTGCCTTCCCTGTATGTCTGTGTATACTCCATGATTGCATTAATCAAACCAGCACTCTGTTATATTGAATATTCATCGCTGAATAAAGGCAAATATTTATGCAACAGGGTTTAAATGGGAAATATTCAGGATGATTTTCTGCTAGGAAAACATTCATTTTCAAATAATTGATCATTGTAAAGGTAAAACTGGAAGCTGGCTGTTAGAATTTGTTCAGCAGACCTTGGGGCAGCTAATTCCTCTCTGTACTTACAGAAACCTTCCGGAATCAAATTCCCCTCTCAGTGAAAACCTTAAACCAGCATTAAATGTCTAATTAGTATCCTGTGTAGAATAAGCTTCCAATTTTCTGTTTATACATTTCTTAGTATTTAGCTTCTTACAGTGATAAATACAAATCCTCTAATGCCGTTTTTCACACAAAGCCACCACAGCATTGCTTTCTCACTCCTCCTGCAAATATGTAGGATGTACATGCAAGATCACAACCTGTTTTTTGTGTGTGTTCTGTGTTCTTCTCAAACACACTGTATGAACCATTGCAGTGTATTCTTTGGCACATGCAGAGTCTCAGAAGTTATTTTAAATCTGTAAAAGAAGTTAAAACAAGTTTGCAAATGATTCAGACTTTGTGGAGAGCTCTTGGGAATGCTTTCTTGGCTGTCTTGCAGTTCAGAACTGGGAAGGGAAATGAGAGGAAAGGATAGCATTATTTGCAGGTGGTTTCAAGATTTTAACAGTATCAAAGTCATTTTACAGGCCTTTGTGCTTGTCCTTAAGATTTTACATGTCCTGGAAACTTACACAGCTTTGCCTCACACCATGCAGCATCAAAAGAAATGAGTGGCACATTACCAAGTAGAAGAAGTCTCCTACATTGTATGAGACACTAAGTTTCCAGGATGATACTTTCAGCAGGAAAGCAAAAGAGAAGATTTCATTTGTCTGCATTTCAACTTCTGATTTATAACGAGGGCTAAAATTTGTTTTGAAGGGTCTTGCTGGGAATGCAGCGCAGATCTGTGGAAGCTGCATGCTACTGATATTACATTGTGTTTGGCAGCCCTCACTGCCTTGCCACATAGTCTTCCCAGCTGCGATTACATTTTAGTCATTGCTCTGAACTTCTTTTAGAGAACCATCAGACCTTGAGGATGCTGACGTTAACAGCTACCAACAGTTATACAGAAAAACAATTACAAATAAAGTTTCCTTTTCCTGAATGGATGACTCTTCTCTTCCTACAGACAGCTGCTATTTGAGATTGAGCAAGTTACCATTCTAACACCATGCTAATAATTGTGGCTTTTTAATCAACTGTCACACACCAGGGAGAAGACTCACTGCCTCTCCAATGATCTGGTTTACACACAGAGGAGTGCAGCAGGTTTTCTGCCATGCTCTTTTGCTTTTCTGATTTCCTTCCACTTGACTTATCTTCCCATCTTTGCATTCAATTATTATTAGAGTCTAACTTGAAATGGACAAAACAAATACTACCAGATTACTTTTCCATGGTGAGATTTGGATCCTTTTTCAGGATAAACAGACAAAATCTTGGTGACAGAGTTTCTATTGCTGCACAGAGAAATTCCAAGAGCTGCTTGTCATCTGTTGGCTGGGCAAGAAGAAACAAATCCCAGACATTCAAAAAAAGTCCTCTTTCAGTTGGATAAAAGCAAGATTTATAGACTTTGGGCTGAGCTAAGATACAATGGGCTATTACATCTGCTTGTTTTCACTCGTTCTTTATTACTATATATCTTTTTAAATAAAAAATGTTACAGCATTCCACTTATCTCATGAAGCATTGTTGAATTTCAAAACAATGAACATCACAGCATTAGAAAACAAAAGTGATACTGTGCCAAAAGTTAGGCAGAAACTTAAACTGGATGTCAGTATTATAGTTGAGTATCAGAGAACTCAAAATTGAGGTTGTTTCACAGCTCCCAGGAGAACATCACAACACATCTGCAACCTGCTCAGTTAGTGAGAAGTGTAGCCATAAGGCTAACTCTGTCACCAAAGCAGCAGGTGCAATTCAGGTTGATAAAGTCCAAGCTTTAATAACAAAAAAAGGAGAGCCAAGCTACATTTTTATGATACTGAATGTTCTGAAGTGACTTGCTCAGAGTTAGTGCTGGCTCATTACATCTGTATGTGATAACATCCCAGGAGGGTTTTGACCATCTTTTCCCTTTGCAGCTCACAGTTCACTCGAAGCAAGTTCCAACTATAAAATGTATTAGAATTCTCCTAGCACGATGTGTCATTTTGTGAATTCAGAATACAACCAAATATTAGAAGAATTATACAGTTTACTGTAGAGATCATGGATTCATGGCTTTACCAGTCTACTGCTAGACTGAGCAAATGGAAAAATTAAACCAGATTTTGCTGTTTAATGCTGGTTACAAACCTGTCAGGTCTGAGCAACCAGGTCAAGACATTGTCACTGAACAGAGCACAGTCTGTACTTGTTTGTAGCACTGTCCCCTCTCTCAGATGTCATTGCTGCCTCTCTGACATGTGACACTGGGTATCTGTGCCCCCTGCATGTTATCCTGGAGAAACAGCTGTGAGACTGGATCTAGATATATTTCAAGTGGAATTTGCTTTGCTAATACATACAGCCCTAAAGTGAGATATCCAATTCATCAAAGCATTACTATGGATGTTTCCTAGGCTTTACTGACAACAACTCTTATTTACCAACCTCATGACTAATCCATGCCCTCATACTATTTAAGGTCTTCTTGTGTCTTCTGGACCTCCAACCGTACACATCTTGGCATGCCTCAATTAACCCTTTCTCAAGCAGCATGCTGTACATTTCTCAACCACCCACTACAAGTCAATTCACTCTTACCATATCCCTATTGACAAAAGCTGTTCATAAGCTGACTGTTACTAGATATGCAATGGTTAGGTAAGAAACATAGTAAACGTGCAGAATTTTAAGGATATGACTCACGATGAAGCAGTGAGTCAGTAAATACCAGTAGAAACTTTCAGGCAAAGGAATCTCCAACAGCATATTATTACTATGCTTATATACAAATCCTAACAGCACACAATTTAACCATAGTCTCAAGAAATCAGCCTCCTAGATCTTTTACTTTTCAACAGGGAAAACCTCATGTCAAAGTTATTGTAATAGTGCATATGCATTAGAAGAATAAAGCAACTCCCACAGTCTATACTGACAAGCTGTGATGATGAGCTTTCTTCTTTTGCAGACAAATCCTACTATTTAATGCTTCTGCAATCTTAACTTCACACTTTGGATCCCCATGAATGCTACTTTGACACATCAGGAGTCGTGTTGTTGGCAAAGCAAGGGCAGTGGCAACTGGATTAATGGAAGTGGACAAACAATATAAGCCTTCAATAAGGATATTCACAGACATCCAAAGAGGAATCCAGCAAAGAAGGATGAATCCCAATCTGCCTATTGTAGTGTTCTAATCATAAAGAAGTTCTACCCACAAAACAGTAGCACTTATAACAGACCACAGTGCTAGGCTTAGAAGAAAAGCAATACAATGACAGTCATATCATGCAATGCACCCAGTGATAAAGAGCACTAGTAGAATACATTTGGTTTTATTTTCAGAGTCTTTGTAAATTCAAAGGAGCCCCACAGGTTAATATTAAAACCAAACACTACCACCAACATCCTGCTGCCTGTGCACAACATGCCCAGTGTCCAACTGCACCTCTTGCTACCGTGCTAGAAAGGTGTAGGGCTCCCCTAAGTCTTACATTACAACCTCCAACAGGGCTCTCTTTCAATCCAATGGGTTATATCTTTTAAGAGGAATGCACAGGAAACTTAACTTGCATTATCAGCAGTATCATACAGCTAACCTCATTACTACATACTCAGGGAAACTACAGGATACCGTGAGAGTTCTTTTTCTGTTGTAAATACGGACACAGAAATACAACATAGAAAAAGAAAAGTTGCCTCTTGAGGGTTTCAGTCTGTAGCCAATGAGCTTTTCTTTCACACTGGGATATTTGTTTTATTTAGTACCAAGTTTGCTAGCAGGGAACAATACAAAATCCTATCCACGACACTCATGTGCTTCCTCTTGTCTTTGAAAGTCAGTGCAGTCTTGTCTACATTGGTTCCATCCACAGAAATATCCCTGCCACAGCTCCAGTATACAGCAGAGATTTGCATTCCTGCAGACTATCTTTAATTCTGAAAATATACATTCAGTCTGATGAGAAATGAAACTGGGTGCCTCGACTGATATAAAGAATATCAGTGAATGCACAACTACAGGCAATGAACAGTGTACTGTTTGCTTCCTACCTACAACAGGTTTTATCCACTTGACATGCATTTAAATTACAGGATAAGCTTGAAATTAGAGGACAAGCAAGAAACCTTAATAATAAGAGATAAAGAAAGAGACACAAAATGCAAACAACCCTCCCTAACCATCCTCCTTACCACTCACCAGGCTACTCCTGTTTAATCTTGCCTTGAGGTGTCATTAACAGACATTATGTGGAGAGATACTATATGGGGGTATAAACACTTGTACTTAAGCACACACATTTTGATGGAAGAACAGGCTTATTTCCTGGGCTAGTTTACTCAATAGATCATCTATTACCACTTACTCTTTCAGACCCCCCAACAAGTCTCTTCCTACCAATTCTCCTTTATGAAGTCTCAAACAGATGAAGCTCACTTGCATACATTGTCCCAGAATCTGGAAAAAGTATCACATCATCTGCTGAAAAATGTTTGGAAATCAAAAATAGAAACAGCTACATCTCTTCCCTCACTCTTTGGGGCTTACACAGTGCAGTGGAACTGGTCTGTATGAAATATATGAAGTGGTCATCAGAGGAATTGTGTCCTGGCTGGTCCTTGTCAGAGAACAGGCTTGCCAACTGGGATTTCTCTCTCCTTTTCAACCCTTGGTTATATTAGTTATCAAAGCAACCTCTGCAGGAAGGTCTGAACTCCCCCAAATAAACTTCCTGAACTTCTGGATTTAAAATTCTTTCTTACACTACAGAGAATACTGCCGTTTGGGGGAAAAGACAACATGCTTGATTTTTGGCACAGTTGTGTGACGTTGTCATTAATGCTAGACAAATTTAAAAAAGCAAACAAGTTTAGTGTAGCAAAACAGAGGGTAACATTCTGATTAATAAAAAGTTACCAATACCAAAACAAAAAGTAAGACTCAGAACATAAGTTGAAACATCTGTCTGAACCATTTTCTGAGTCATGTCTCAGAAGTAGATAAGGGAGATTTAACTTAGTTGTACTGAATCCTGAGTTTTCAGGACACATGGAAGACAAACTTTAGCAAAGATTTTATGGCGTTTCCAGCTGATAGTCAACATTTATTTCTGCAGATGATGGAAGAAGACACCTCTGTTACACAGTTGTATCACTTGGTGGAGGAGTGCATCTAAAGCTATTTGCTAGTATTCTAATCAACAATGTCAATTAGAAATGTTTCAATATTTATAATTTCCCTATCCTCAACTAAATAGCTACATGAACAGGTTTCAATACAGTAGTTTTATTCAGAATAAACCCGGCAAAAGAAAGGAAGAATAAGCAATATTTGGATGTACTGATCTTACAGCCATTAAAATTTCTTAGTAAGATACAAAGAAATCCACTGTGTTCTTGTCAGCACACCACAGCCTCTAACTTTGATAGTCCAAAAGCACACGACTGGATAGATTTTAAAAACAGTATTGGGAAAATGAGATCTAGCTGTTGGTCACAATATGACAACTATGTGCTACAGCTACATGCTAGAAAAAAGGAATGAGACATCATTTCCTGAGTGGAGGTGGAACAGGACAAACGGAAGACACTAAGAGTCCATGGGGAGAGATCATATAAAGAACAAAGTGGTTCACAGTTCTGATAAAGAAAAGAACATTCTTTCTTACCCAGTCAATGAAAATTATTACGTTTGATATAGGCCATTAATCTTCCCACATGCCCTAGAGACCTAAGTGAGTCTATGCACACTTTTCTGGTGTTTTTGATGGCAACCAATTAATCTTAATGAGAGGGAGTACTGAGTTTAGAGGTTCTATCTCACTGCATTGCCATTTGTTTTCACTGGCAGTTGGCTGAATTTTCCTTTACAACATGGAGGTTATGAACGTCTCATTTATTTTGACAATGCAATCACATCACAAAAGGACACTGATTGATACAACTCTGTTTAAAGTGTTACATTCTTAAAATTGCAGTTCAGAGGTCCATTCAGGTACCAAGCCTTCAGTGATTTATTTAAGGTTTTATTCTGTTCTCATTTCAGTTGCTCTTGGATGTTTTTCTCTTGGCCTCTGCCCTTGGATCCTGCTTTGACACTCTTGTGTGTTTTCCATTTGCTGTTGTCTGAAGTCTTCAACATCCAAATCCCTGCCTTTTTTTTTTTGCTGTTCAACAACAGCAACACAGAACCAGTGGCAAAGAAATGTGACAGAGGCACTGCAACGCTCACCACTTTAATGCATTCCTCAAAGAATATCCATCAGGAAGAAGTTGCTGTACGTAAATATGCTGCACTGATTCCATTAATCAAAAACAAAATTCTATTTAACTACAAAAACTGAAATGTAGGCAAACAAATGCAAGAATGAAAAATAACTTTACCATGCTGACTGATAAAAGAAAACGAAACCATTCGTTTCAGCTCCTGAATTTAGGAGTTGTGCTAAAAATACGGAGTGAGGTAGGGAGAGAAGGACTCAGTCTTTCTGGCTGACAGCAATTGTACATTTTAAAATGTTTCCAGAGAACTTGGACTTTGCATTTGCACTGACAAAAAGCTATACTAGTAATTACTGTGAGCAACTGGATTGACTTTTAACTGTTAGTTTCATCAGTTCCTTTGTATGGAAAAACATTGTATTATTTATGTTTAAATTTCATCTTTAAATAAGGTAAAACATTAAAAAAGTTTGCTAGGAACTGTGGCACATTCAGTGGCTTTTTCCCTGGTCAGTATTACAAGTTTCTGTCTTCCTCCTTATGTAGAAAAATGGTAGGTGTCCAGACATCATAAAGGAGTTATTTTTTATAAGGCAAACTTCTTTCATTAGGCTGTAAAGCAGGCATGACTTGTCAGAAACCCTCTTGCAGCTGGTAACAGGACTGCTGGATAGCAGCACAGACACAGTAGGCTCCCTGTTTCCATTGCACGCCGTCTTCATTTCATGAGCTGGCACGCTTCCAGTTGCCTGTGTCTTTAAGCAAAGACTTCCTGGGCCTTTGTGGGTCAGTATGGACGTTCTCAGCTTCTGATTTTTTTTTTCTGAAAGTCCAGCCAAAATCTCCTAAGTCTGAAGGCTCAGGCAATGACTTGATTGCAAAACAATCTTGAGTGCATGAACCTAATTGGCACCATCTCTGTTTCACCAGCGATCCTCTGTTAACCACCACTACTAAGTCCTAGATGCTTTCCTTGGCAGCCAAACTCCTTCCACACCCACACAGAAGTGGAATGTAACCTTTTAGCTTAAGGCTTTGGTACTCAGCCCCGTTCTGCAGCATTGTACAGATGCAGAAGTGGAACTAAGACAGTAAAGACATGGCTGTACTGAAGTTCCTACATTTTTTTTCTCAGTATGTGCAAAGCTCATTTCAAGTGTAGCTCTTACTAATAATGAACTGCAAAGAATCATTAACTCTGTAACACCAGCCACCTGCTTCCTTTGATCAGCAATAGGCTTAATAATTTTAATATGCAAACAAAGTAAATCAAGCCTCCTTACCTCTTCCCCTCTCCGGCACTGTTCCCCTCACACCAAAATTAAATCCCTCGTCACGATCTCACTTGGTTTTCAAGGCTGCTCTGCAATGAAGATTACTTATTGATGATTTGTCTTCTGTTTCCCTCCATCTCCTAGATCATTTGAACACTAAGCACTGGTTTCATGTTAAATTACGAAAATTCAGTAATGATTTCAATTGGCCTGGACTGAGCTCTCAATCAGCACAGTTCACAGTACTGCCACAAAGCAATAGAAACATGGGTTAAGAACCAGCAGAATCCGTGCTGTAGGTACTTGAATGCATTCAGGTTGAACAACAGACTAGCAGTAATTTTCTGTGTAATTCTTTGTACCGATCTCTCCTGGGAAATGATGATGAAATTTGAGAAGTACTCAGGCCTGTTTCAAAAACAACATCTACAGTTTCTCAACACAAGCCATATATCAGCATAATGAACTTAAACTATTCACTGGCTGGTCAATTTACAGCAGTAAGAGGAAACAAAAATCCAAGTTCAAAACCTCAGTTACTTTTACTACTACTTCCTTAAGTACACATTAAGACAGAAACATTTTATTACTGCATTATATTTGTTGTCTTAAAAAACATGAATTGCTTTTATTTTAAATAGCAGTTTCAAGAGAACCTGTTAGGGGAACTTTAACTAGGGAATTCAGAACAGAACAGTTGTGAAAATTCCCAGTCTCACATAGTCACACTGTCCAGAAGTATTTCAAAGCAGAATAAAAACTGTGCAACTTATTTCTTTGCTCTAATCCATTGTTGATGAATCTTATATTGAAAAGATCTTCCTGAGACTTCTCCACAAGTTACTGGAAAAGGCAAATGAAGGCATTCACTACATGGGAAAGCACTCTACTGGACTAGTCACATTTACTGGATTCGTTTCATCATTAATAAGCGTGTGTCTTACTTGTGATTCAGTAGGTTTGAATCTAGTACTTTTTCCTCAAAATTGAAATGGAATTCCACAAAAATGTTCCCTTTCTCCTACAAGTTAAAAGGCAAATAAGCCACAAACAGGAGGTAAAAGGAGAACTGATGCAGTGTGGGACTGGTCGTGGATGGTCCCTACTTTTCATCCACCTCTACAGCATACACGCACAGTCAAGACGTGAAAGAAGCCAAATCCTTGTGTGTTACTGCGTGCTTACCACTAACTTGTTATTCTTTCTCCTTTCAGATATTACACACATTTTGAAGTTGAACCTTGTCAGAATCTCTACTGATAAGGGTACATCTTTGTGGTTAAAGCGACAGAATGGACAGTGGGAGTTTTTTCACATCCCTTCTCTATTATTCAGTGACTGGACTCTGGGTATCCCTTTACCAGTAATTAAGCTAACATATATTTCACAAAGCTTGTGCATTGCCATTTCTTACTGGATAAAAGACTCTGCAGTGAACTCAGTGTTTTATTCATTGAAATTTCTCACTGGCATCATGTGACATAATTCTACACGTGCATTTCTGTTCACAGTTTTCAATTCATAGTCCTCCCCCTTTTCCCCTCACAATTAAATGGGCTTGGCTTTCATGCAGTGGGCTGCTGGCTTGCCATAGAGAGAGCTGGGATAGGCTGCCTTTAGTGAGCAGCAGATTTTATTTAAATCCTTTCTGCACAGAATGCAAAGCCTTGAATGTTTTCCAGGAGTGTGGATTGTGCTGACTTTAGTGCTCTGAGCAATAAACACAGCTGTGCTTGACTGACTAACAAATGTGGATACGCAGTTCTGCTACACATTCACAACAGAGCAGTCAAAATTCACTGTCTACTGCATCAACAAAAGTAATGACACTGTAACTGCAACCATTATATATGGCCACCTGGGTTTCAAATGTGAATGAAGATTGGTCCTTTCGCATAAAATATTGTACTGGAATGTCTTTCTGTGGGGGTGTTTCTTTTATTTTTAAACAGTAGTTTCTTAGACTAGCAGCCAAGATTTTAAATAGTTCCCATTACACAGATGACTAATAATCAAGGTGCTCCTCACTGAATTGTGCAATTCTCCCAGTAGGACATTCCCCTGCGCTCAGGAGACACAGAGCGTGCCACTTTGCATCAGCAGCAGACAGCCTGGGAAAATACTGTTTGCCTGGCATCATAATACTTTAATTAAAAAAAGTCTGCAAACTCTAACGCCTCTAGGGATGTTAAATTTAGCTGAAAATCTAAATGTTAAATTACACCAAATTGAAATGCATAGCAGCATCTCCAAGTAAGATGCTGTGACGAAGGATATGGTAATGGCAAAATCAATCAATCAATCAAAGTTAAGCTGTACACAATCTAGGCAGTTTAAAGCTGAGTTGGTAATCACAGAAAACAAGTTATGCCAATCCAGAGGGAGGAATCACCCATTCGCCTCATTTTGCTCTCTCACTTTTATGTCTAGGCAATACTAATGCCAAAGAAAATACTCAACTACAGCTGTCCACAGCCCTATAATCATTGCTCACTTGGAAATATTAAACAGGATCACAGCTCAACTGGGTCAAAATGAAATTGGCCAAGGACAGGGATTGTGGTAGCTCCCTCTGAAGTCAGTTGGGATCTTACTGTAACTATTTCTTATCAAACCATCAGCCAAAGGAAAAAAGCAAACTGGCCTCAGGAAAGAGGTGCATTCTAGGTATGGACACTGCCTCCTTTTGCTTATACCCATTTCTGCTGTAGATCATCAGGCAGAGGACATTTGTCTTTTACTGTATACAACACTCTACTTTTCCAATTGTATGTGCTTAGCTTGCAAGTGTGAGAACAGTATGTGGCTTTCAGGTTCGGATATTTTCCAGCCTTATCCTGTATGAAAACTTGTTGTGTCTCCCCTTGTTATTCATATAGAGAAGTTTTGAGATGTTTTCGTATGACTGAAAAAAATACAGCATGGACTGAACAACAATAATCACTACCTACTTCATCATCATTGAAATCCAGCAGAGCCCACAACATCCTCAAGATAAGGAAGGCTGGCTTTGTTTTGACTGGGAAGCAATTTCCTTCCAGTAAAGCCCCCTGTAAAATCTGTAAATGAATGCTGCCTCAAAATATTGTTCACTTTGCTTCTTGGAAATTAGCAGCTATGTTGAACTTGATACAGAAAATATCTTACAAGTAATTAAATTTCTGTTCTGCACTCAAGTACAGCTGTCAAGCATGCATTACAATTCCTACAATTTTGTTTCAATTATACAGGTACATTCTGTACACTACTTTGGTAAGGATGGCCTGCTTTGAAACACAGCTACTCATTGCACGTAGCAGGGGTTACAGCTCCAGACAGGTTTCTTATTCAAAGCCCAACACTGAGATTAAGATTGGGCACAGTGGCAGCCACACTTCACCTTCATACCCACATATCTGAACTTTGTCCTTAAAATCCTTAAAAAGAATAAAATTCAACAACTGTTGGTAAAATTACATCATTATTTGCCTTTACTTAAACTGCAGAACAAAATGGAGGGAAAAGCCACCAGCAGAATTTAAATGGACAGAGCAGAACACTCATTTGGAAGAAGATAAAAAAAAATGCATGAGCTTTCAGAAATACCCAGAAAGCTGGTAAATTTTTATAACACACAATTCCCTCTAGGTTTCCATGGAAGATTTTTATTATTACACAACATAAAAATAACATTTTAGTTACTTTCCACCAAGGCTTCACATAAGACCTCTGTGTTAGGTCACGATACAGATGTTACAGAGTCCTCTTATGGGTGATGCAAGGCCAGTGTGAAATCCAGAAGAGTCTAAAATCATGATCTGGGGGTTACTTTGCACTTGCACTTACTGTTTACTTTGATTTTCCCTGGGCCAAAATACATAGTTCTTGTTTATGCTATATGTCAGTCTGGCATCCACAAATCAACCCTGGATCTGGAAAAACCCACCTAAGTAAATTTTCCATTTGATGTGGCTGCCTCTTGGTAATAAAAGCGAAGCCAAGTGATTGAGTTTCAAGAAGTTCCTTTCCAAAGCTAACTGGCTTTGCTGACTGTGGCAGAAGACTGCCCTGGAGGGGTCTACAGCAGGACCTAATTGAGACTATGACACCAAAACAAACCAGGTTGTATGCAACAGTAGTGGGAAGACATTGCCATTAGGATCTCTACCTCTGGTGTACTTTCAAAACTTTTTATTACATAACCTAGGAAAAAAAAAAAAAGGGCTTGTGATGCAACATCAACATTTTAATAGTGACTCAAACCCTCAAACTAATAGTGACTAGAACCCTCAAACGTTCTGTATTAATGATGAAACTCAACTCTCAACAACGCATGCTGGTAGAATGGGAAGAATAGAAGAATGGGAAACCACCTGTTTTTTGTGTAAACCATCACCTTCCACTAAATCAGTGATCAAGATCACAGAGTAAGATCAAACATTTTCACATTTATGGACAGCATTCCCTTCCCTCTATATGCCCTCAATGCACTTCGTATGCCACCTGAAGACCTGGGCATTACCGATCCACCAGGGCCAGTAAACTCAAATATTCCTGCTGTTGCTTGTACTTGCCTAGAATCAGCAGCTATGGAACCACTGACATTTTTGTGTGTCACATATTTGTAATAAATAAATAAATTAGGCTACAAACAAGTTTGTTAAGCAACAAACTTGAAGCTATCTGGATGCCTTCCCATTCTAAGGCTTCCAAAACTGCCTATGTTAATGGACTGCATTAGAACTACTAATTTTAATCATTCTTTGTATAGATGCATGTTGAAATACTGAACTCAGCCCAGTAAAAAACACAGTCCATTTTCTCCATTGATAACATCCTCTTGGGGGAATGTTCTGGAGCTACTTTTGCCTTGATCAAAGTGGTGAAGAAGCAAGCCCCAAATTAGGTGAAACAAGCCCCAAATTAGGAGAAACAAGCAAACAAAAATCATGTTGATGCACATGTAAGGCTGAACGTGAATCTCATCACTTACGAAGAAGCATAAACCTATGAAGCATGAAGTAATCAGTCTCATGTTGCCTTCAAAGGAAGAACTCAAGTGCATTAGCATCTGGAGTTATCTCTGAGGAGCTTGTAATTCACACCGCATAACAGTCTGATATTCTGAGAATCAATATGCCATAAATTATCTACTCAAAAGATGCTGAGTAATGATAGATCTACAATCTTTAGAGCCTTTCGTATAAATCTTTCCTTCAGATATCCTGTTGGCAGAGCTTTCCCCCCATGGTGGCTGCAATCAGCAGATGTAAGGAGGGCATATCTGCAACCTGATCTCAAGACAGGACCTTTCATGTTCCGTGGGTGGGCCTCAGCAGCGTGTTTCTAACAAACTAGACAGCACTAGATAAACAGTTCTAAACTGGAAACGTTGAGGCAGCTAAGCCAGAATGCCAAACAGTGCAAATCCTACGTAAGTCTAAATCCAGCAGTTGTGCCTTTTGCTTTCTGTCCTCCTGCCATTTCTAACTTTGGCTGACAGCGTTTCCTTTGGGAATCTAGAAAAAACACACAAATCCCAGCTGCAGTGATGTACTTCCTCTTAGCTGAACAGGCAAAGAGAACTAGACCTGCTTCCTGAAGACTGGTGAAAATCCAGATGAACTCTAGATTTCATTAGTTAATAGGTAGAAATAGAGTTACAGTAGAAATAAAAATCCACTCCACGGCTTTATTTATAACAAGACTCAGAGTATTAGGAGATATTCTTAGACATCAGGGAGACAATAGAGAACAGAAACAGCTCTCAGCCTGCGACTTGTAAGTTACAACAATTTGCTAAAAGCCACAGCATGTTTAAACTTATTTCTTTTTCAAATTCTCACAGAGGAAAAACCATTTACTATTTGTTTGAAGTAATTTAATTCTTGTCAACTCCCCCTTCCCCCCCAATTGAATTTTCTATAGAATGGTATGCAAAATTCTACCTGCGTGGATCGTATTAACTGCTGCTTTATTCAGTGAATAATCTCATAAAATGTTTGGGATACTCAGTCGATATCAGCAATACCAAGCTGATATTTGATCATGGCTCCACCCTACCTACCTGCTTCATTTTAAAAGGTAAACATGACCTGAAGAAAATAACTTGTTCTATATGGATTAATTCAAAGCATTTTGTCATTAGTCTCCAAAGAAGAGTGAAACAAAAATGAAAGACATCCTAAGAGCCAGACTCATGTAAGATGATATTCTGGCCCAGATTTCAAGAGAAAAAAAATTAAAAAGCCTTTCTACAACAAAGAGGTAATGCTTGGTTTCTGAACCATTATAGATTCAAGACACAAAAGGAGTAAAAATGTGTTAGTCTTGAACACCAGGGATTGGCAGACTACACTAGGTGGCACTGCTACACATGGCTTAAGTTTCTTTATTGTGGGTTCAAATTAAACTTCGTTTTTGGACAAATACCTGTATTAAGTTTATAAAGGAAGTGTTCTAAGGGAGCTTTGGCAAGTGGCAAGGAAGTTCTTTGCTCTTGTGTAATTACAGGCAATTTCTGCCATGAAGTTATTACCCAGAAACTGGCCAGAAGGAGTCTTGATAATGATGCTGTTCCCTCCTTCAGAATAGACGTTTAAGTGCTGTTTAAGCCAGTCCTTCAAAATGTACACACACAGCCTCATAAGCAAACATCACCTCTGTGGTGTACATGGGAGCTCAGTCATTGGTGTTGACAGGGGAAAACTTGACCTGAAAGACCTGGACACTACCAAAAATACAGATGGCAGAATGCTGACAGTACTTCAGAAACTGGGTTAAGGAGACTGACAACAAAATAAGACATCTTTATGGCACAGTCTAAATAATGAGTTAATTTAGATGTCTACTTTTAACATTATTCAAAAGTTATTACTGCATTATTTGTTTTCTGCAGTTTATAACTAAGCAGACATTACTCATTTCAGTCTTTTGCCTACTGCTAGCACCTAGTAGGACACTGAAAAAAAATACCAAAAAATAGGACAAAATAGTTGGCAAAGCAGATAGTTGCAGGCATGAGTGTTGTTTATATTCATTCACAGCTCTGTGTAGTACAGAGCAAGACACAAGGCTACATGTCTGTGATTTCACTCATCTATTCAATCTAATTCATCAATAACATTAAATGTAATTGGCTGAATACTTCTTGGCATCACAGCCTCATGAGTGGGTGTGGGCTGCATAGACACTCAGAAACAGGATGCTCACTGTTCTTCTTTATAACAGTTAGGTAACAGGAATTCCAACCACCTTTTATTCTTAGAAAATCAGAAAGGGAGGTAAAGTCTGCTAGAACTATCTGCAGCCATCTGCCCAGCAAAATAACGTGCAGATCCAGAACTCTGACACTGACCTTTATTACTTCATCTTCTCTGGTTCTTCCTGAGTGAAAAGACACCAATACTAAAATGATCACAGCTTAAACCAGAGAGGCTTTATTTACAAACACAAGTCCTGACACTAGAGGCTGTTTAAGTTTGTCCCATGTCATGATTTGCCACCAGAGTAAGCTTTCAGTGCTGAAAATCAGTTTCAGCCGAAGATAAAATACGTGAAGCAGTTTCATGAAGAGAAGTAAAAAAGATGTGTTTAGTCAACAGCTTGCTGTCCTCATACTGGACTGAAGAAACCACATTCAAACTCTCTCCAGCTTTACAATATCAGAAAGAACCAGTGACAAACCTTCTGCCTTTTTTAAGTAAAAGCTGAGGCTCTAGAGATTATGAAGCCTCTAATTGTTTCTGCAGACTAAATATGAAGTCATGGAAGTCATTACAGAAAATTCAAACAAATAGCTAGAACCACACATGCAAAAAGGAGAAGCAAGAATAATGGCTCTATGTAATTTATTTTTTGTGCCACATCTAGCAACATTACTACTCATTAAATCTCACAGAGACCTTGCTGCTCAGAATCCTGTAATTCTATATTCTATATTAAATGGGACTGTACCTTGAGCTATGCTAACATCTTGTTAACTCGTCCACTTGGAGCTCACTGCATGTAAAGTTAAGGCATCACCACTTTGGCACATCTCTTTTCATTTCAGCGTAAACACCAGGTTCTGTGCATCTAAAAATGCCACTCAGAGTTTAAGATGACAGGACTTTTTGGCAATCCTGAAACCCAGCACCTAACAGTCTGGCTTTCATAGGTGTACTGAATATCAGTAGGCTTTAACCTGAACAATTTTTAATACTAAACCTTCTTGGGAAGACTTTGTATTGCCATACAATGAAAAAATTTGAATTCTTTCCTCCTCTCCACTATGTGCACAAAGGCTTGATGAAGTTGGTTGTGGTTATCATTACACAACTTTTGATTGGCAGCCAATAGGTGTTCAAATGAAACAATTTAAGAGTGCTGATAAAACTCCCATTCCTGGTGACTGGAGAGGAGCAGAACTGCAAGGAGTCATCCAAAAGCAAGCAGGGCACACTGCATTTTGGGGAGAAGAGTGAGTTTATCCAACAGAAGAATAGAGTTTCTGAATTTGGAATTGCTAATGGCCAAACTCATATTTCATTCTAAGCTTCTGGATTTTTAAACTGACTTAGAAAACATGGAAACTAATAAGTCAAGTATCTTCTCATAAAGCCAAGGAAGACTGGAAGGCTGGGATTAATTCTGTTTATGTGTCTATAGAAAGTTATGCTTTTACCTTGCTGAGAACAGCCACATTTCTTTATGAAGAACCCCAGAAGAAAGATTTCTGTGACTTAAAGAACAAGTGTAGAGCTTTATAGGATTCTCATTCATCTGTGGTAAATACCAGCATTTCTTTAGAATCTCCTTTGAAATCTTCTCCACATACAAACATTTTACAGTGCAGCAGAAGAATCTTGCTACCCAAAGAATTCAGCGTAAAACATAAAATAATTTCTTTTTCTTTTACTTAAAGCTGTTTTTTCTTGATACAATCAAAATGTCAGCGTCAGTATGTAAGGATACCTTTTTCCTTCCACACTATTACATCCACCATCTTTTCCCAGAGAAAAAGAAAATAAACCACAAAACCAAAAACTTAATTTGTGAATTTTAGTGAGAACATAAAAACTTTTTCCTTCCTATTTTGAATATAGTAGAACAAGAACAAAGATCTTGGCAACAAAGCATCTTCACCAAAGTAAACTAAAGCACTAAAAGACAGTTTATAGTTGTCCCTTGCTCAAAGAGGGGCTAGCAGACATTGCTACATAAACACTAATTAGTGAGACTGCTGAAATTTAATTCAGATTTCATGATCAGAACAGAAAGCAACAAACTGAAAGCAGACTTTCCTGCTCAAGTCAGCTTTTAATACTCCTTAGTTTTGATTTCATTTCAAGTGTGTGACTTTGTATTTATCCAGGATAGAGGAAAAAATGCAGTGTCTTATGGAAAACTGCAAAATGGAAATGCTAAAATCTATAAAACAGCTCTTTGGCAGGTCCTCCAGACAGCAAGTCTAAAACTATTCCAACCAATTGCATCTTTATTGGAAAGAATCAAGCAGTCCTAAATTATCAAGCATATTCTACCACGTGACTTCAATTAAGAGGAAAAACTGCCATAGCTGTTACCTTTTTGAACTTGGAAACTAGCACTGTAGGAAAATGTTGGCATCTTCAGGGTCTGATCTGTGATGGAGTCCAAAAGTACATAATTAAACTCTGAAGGCATCGTATTTCATTCCCTAAGATGATGCCAGGTGACTGCATACCAGCCTGTTGTCTATGCATCCATGCAGACACTGGAGAGATGCTGCAAAGCCTTTTTTTTTTCTTTTCTTTTAATGGATGACATGAGAGGAAACAGATGTCTATAATATATATAATGCCAAATGGTCTCAGAGGCTGAATGCTTAGGGGTAAGGTAAAACATGAATTAGACTGACCTGTTCAGGACAGGAACTCTGTCCTCATTCCATCCCTACTTGAAAAACAAATGGCTGCCAAACACCAGGCATATTCTAGGGGTGGCAGTACAGGAATTTGAACCAGAGGAGTTGCCTATGCAGTACACAGACTCAGTTGTGTCCTGGAGGATGTTTAATAGGTAAGAAATTAAACAAATTCAGTAGGACAGAGGAAGATCTGAAAGTCAGGAGGCAACACTGCCAGCAGAACTGCAAACCAAGACCCAAGGGTAGCCACACTAACTGGTCAGAGTCACATGTAATGACAGCTCTCTCATTCAACCACTAAGAATTCTTCCTTGTCAAAAAATGCCAAGTGTATATTTTGTTCCCACAAAATTATTTGAATTTTCACAAGTTAGTGTTTTCCCTCCTGTACTTTATGTAAAGCAGTCATTTTAGGTAAAGCCATTAGCAAAATTCATATTAATATAGCACCACAGGTTCAAGGTCTGAAAGGCAGTAATGCATTCTTCAAGATGACAAAGAAACAAACTCCTGTAATTCTTTGTATTGTGTATAAAATTTTGTACTACTTACAAAAGTGTTTTATATATTTTCATCTACTGGATGAACCCACATGGATGGCTTCCTCACATTCATGAAAAGCAAGACTACATAGCACTATGTGAGTAAGTTTTCAGTTCAGAAAAGAGAAAGAAAAGCTATCTTTCCATGAGAGAAGAAAGGAGAGAATGAGGGGAGACAGGACACAAATAACCTAGAGATCACAAAAAAGACAAATTAAAATGTTTGCTGTCCTCAACCCCATTAGCACAACAAACCATTTTCTAAAACTGGGAACCTGTTTGCATCAAAAACTGCATTTGTTTATGAAACAAGAGTTTGTATTCCAGTATCTACTGGCACATGCAGATATTCCATTCAACAGTAAAACTACGGCAGCATTTTAGTACAGGGCTTGGTACTGAAAGATTGCTTTTCAGCTGGCTGTACTTCTGGTTGTGGGTCTGAAATAAGGTCCTCAAGACAGAATGCCTCTGTGAGATTGTTTTTGTCACAAGCAAACACTACAGCACCACCACTACCATTCTGGATATGTAGAAAACAGTAATACAGTCAGTTTACAAAGCAACAACTCTGTCTTGGAAGGGTGGAGAGGGTTCCAGATTCTAAAGGCATTACAATTAGGCATGAGGAGAAAATAAAAACACAGCATTCCAATAGTACGAACTCTTCTTTCTTCATTATGGATTTAATTATTCACTATAGGGTGATACAGGGGCAGATGGGGCTTCCCTCACCGTAGGTGGTCTCCTTTGAGCACGATGTTTAAGCGCAGAGTTCCCTACCACCAGTTGGTAAAGGCAGGTTTCCCAGCAAAGATAAACAACTCAGCACAAGGCAGCTCAGCTCCCATGCGGCCACACCTTGCACCTGGCAGAGCTGCAGGCACTATCAAAGCAGGCATAACATAACCCACACCAGAAAGCCTGTTTCTCACCTGTCAGGCTGGTTTTAAGCACATAAAGGAGGAAGGTGAGGAAACAGCTCTCCAGCACCAGCACTTCAATGAGTTCACTCAGTCCCCACGTTTAGAATCTATGTTTTCACAACACAAGTGATTCAACATTTTGAGATTTAGTTTATTATTCTGTGCCTTGACTTACAGCACATACTTGCCATAACCTTCCTCGAACAATGCTGCAAGAAGTTCAGAGTGCTTAACCTGTGCCCAACGAAAGGAAAGAGAAGGAGCCCGCAACAGGCAGCCACAGAAAAACTGGAAAATAATCTGAAGTGGATGCTTCTATCACTTACAGCATAGGAAAAAAAGAAATAGTCCAAAGAGTAACAACCAATATTTTGAATAAAGATGAGAGCTTGCTGTAGTGCCAGGTTAGATGGCAGATCAAATGAAAAGATGCATATCCCCAAGGCCCCCGCTCCCCTCCTGTGACATTTCCACAAGTTCTGGTGCCACTTCTAACCTCTTGAAGCAGTCGCTGAGTACTGCCAATCAGCCACAGCGATCTATAGTTGATTATGAATATTCTGGAACAATAGACAACATGTTTATTGGCAGTTGCTTACTTCAGAACTTTTGTTTCGCTGCAAGCAAAAGCTTTAATCTCAATTGCCAAACACTGAAAGGGCAAGGCAGATGAGAAGGAAAAAGGCTTTTATCTTCTACAAATGTGACAGTCAAAAGTTTGAAAAGCTTTTTCAAGAAAAGCACCGATATAATCTTTCTAATACTAAAAAAACTTTAAATCTCAGAAATGAAGAGATTTTGAGATCACAAGCTAAGCACTCTAAACTGTGCAAGTTAACATAGCATCAAGTAATCTTCTGTGTTCCTGCAGTGGCTATTATAATAAATTTTAATATATTCTTAGATTACATTTTGGGATTGCAGAGTAAAATATCCAAATCCGACATCTTTGCTTTCTGTCTCCTGTGAAGAACACTGCAGAAATAAGCACATTATAGGAGTGGCTGAAGCCTCAGCATGGCTTATATACACAAGGGGATGAAGCATTGTACAGTACTGGCTGACAATATACAACAGATTCCATATGTGCAACACTGAAGTGGTTGGAAAAAGTGAATCATCTTGTACAGAATGTGATGCGCAACTGAGGGCATTTCAAACACACACAAACATGGACTGAAAACATCGCAACAGCCCTCACTCATGGATGGACTCCTATTTGTGGAAAGAAAATGCTTTCTTTAAAGCACGTTTTTGTCAGTATTGTACTTTTTGTTTTAGTGGGTGTCTGAAGTCGTTGTTACCAGGTGTAAGTAATAATTAGCAAATGCACATTGCTGCCACACACCAGCATGCTTTGGGTGGAAGATGCTAAAATGACACTGTACAGTATTTTGTGGTTTGCAAAAAGAGACATAAGAGCTCTTGCTGTGCATGTTTTGATTAAATGAGAGCCTGAAGCAAGCACTAAGGTCAGCTAACTCCAAAGATGAAGCTGATTTTCAAAGTGCTGATAGCAGTCCTAGCAAATCTTCTTGTTTATAGTAAAGCCTCACAGGAGAAAATGAGTAGTGTTGTATGCCTCAGTGGACTCACTGTCTCCTTTCGTTCCTACTTCAGGGCTGCAGGTTCCTTTTCACCCCTTGTTTACCCTAAGGCAGCTGCCAGAGCCAGCTCAGTGCCTAGTCCTGCAGGCAAGGTGGGGAGGCACTTACTTGAGTTGTCCACTGAGGCAGTTTAAGGGCATTCATCTGGACTGAATTTCAGCAGCTGTTATCAGCACTTTGCTGTACAGACAAACTGAGGAAAGCATTCACTACGGCGGCAGCAAGGTTGTACATAATTAAAACAGGAATAGAGAGAAGAAAATAAATGGGCTTACAATGAAAGGAGAATAAGCTGCTTGATATGGTTCACTCAGACTCAAAGAACTCAAGGACTCCAAATCTTTGTGAACTCTAGTACAGTCTTCCCAGTGCATTGGGAAGAGCAGACTTAGTTTTAGTCACATTTGGGAAACAAACTAGTTTGAAGATGGCTAGATCATGTGAGTAAAGATAATATACTCAGAAGAAACTTAATGCAGCTCTAAGATCATTCATATTCATGCCCTTCTGGGGCATAAGTAGAAAGCTGCTCTTACTGGGTTGGGTAGAACCTGTTCAAATTAAAGGCAGAATACCAGGTACTTTTAATCCTAAATAGATGTAAAAAATAAAAAAGTCGTATCTTCAGTACTACAAGGGCAGCACTAGCTTTGTCCTAAGCCACATTCACAGAGTTTGAATAAAAGGTAGTCATGTGCTTAACAAAATGGGACATGAGTAAAGAGCAAGTGAAATAACTTTTGGGATGATGATTGGAGGTACTTCTATGCAACAGCAGCTTCTTGAGCAGGACAAGTAGTGCAGCATCAGAAAGATGCTCATTAGCTCTGATGCAGAGCCCAATGGGGGGAACTAACACACAGAAAGTCTTCATTCAATTTGTATTGTGTTCAAAGCAGACAATGCTTGTTACAACAGAGAAATGCACCTAGAAACAGAAGTTTGCATGCTGGGAGCCAATGCTACATTTTCTTAAGATGTGGTAAAGAATTCCCCAGGGGCTTCTGCAATGACATCCTGAACTGAATGAAGAATCCTAAAACAAAGAACATCAATGGATGAGAGTAATGGGAAAACTCAGATGAGAACACAGTGGATGAATGACTCAACCCAAGAGACTCTACATATTCTTTCAGGAACAATTTAGAAATCCCAAACAGCTTTTGAACTGCTTGAGCAATTTAAAAGCTAATAATAGAATCTTGCTACATCCCACCAAATCCACAACCATTTGCACCTACAAAGCGTTGTTAGGTCCATATTTTCACAACAACTAAGGCTGTTTTGATCTGCAGACTACAATGGCTTCCACATACCAAAAAGGGCTGTAAGGACAAGATCTTTACCTTCTAGCACCTTCTGCAGAGCAGCACTTCAGCTGAGACTAGAGAAGTCCTGCAAGGTTGTAGGAGAGTAGAGAAACAGGCTAAATTGTCCTGCTCATGCAGAAGAAATAAAACAGAGTGACTGAGAAAATACAGGAAGAGCTTACACCTTCTGACCAAATAGGGTAAGAAGACGAAGAATCCCTTCCTTCCTTCTTTCCAGCTAGAGACTCAACCAAATAGCAACCGTGAATTTTTTGGTTAACTAACCAGTTTATCTGAGTATGAATAGTTCTAAAATAAGTATTACAAAATAGGCAGAACTTTGAAAATGACAGAACCACTTTGTCTTTGGAATGGGAAGAAGTTTGGCCTTTCAGAGGTTAAATAAATAGTAGTAATAACTAGTATAACTGATTGCATCTTAGCAGCATTGCTAAAATCAGGTATTTTACTCTGATATTTAAACATTTTAAATTTTGATATTTATTGCACTATTACTGACCAGACTGAATGCCATTATAGTCTGATTTTCTAGCAGTACTCTTCTGTTCAATCTGTGTATGCAAACTGGCCTTATGTTCTTGAAGGAGATGGATAGTGTGAGATGTCTCATTTACTGGCCAACATCCTCATCATAAGGGCAGAAAGTGGAAATTACTAAAACAAAAACAAAAACAAACAAAACAAACAAACAAAAAAAAATGAACACAAAAAACCCCAACGAGACTATTTCATGCCACACTTTATTATTTATTCCTTGTACTTTCTAATCTCTTCCAACATCTGCTCAACTATGCAGCCTGTCTGACAGCAGCTGGCAGACACAAAAGTACGCTGGTCATTACATAGCCTTGTTAGGTAGGGGGAAGTTCTGTTCTGTGATCTGTTCTTGGGGCACTTCTCTCTCCGTATTCCTCTCTCTCTGTATCATGTATTAAACATGATATGGTGCTCCTGAGATTTTGTTCCTATGAGCAATTTCTATTGACTGAATTATGGAAGACTGGTAGTACTCAGTCTAGATCTACACCATCTGTATCTTTATTGAAGACATTGTATACATGTACATATAGAGCTTATATGTGTCTGTATTGTTCAGGGATTGTGGTTTATCACTGATGAGTTCACAGTTCTTTGAAAACCATCACTCTGGAAAAAAGAAAGAGTGTGACGGGAAGAGGAGAGGAAAATCTGTAGTATAGTAGCTGCACCAGCTAAATAATTCAAGAGATTCTGGCACAGACCTGTCAGCAGACAAGGGTTACTGTGGAAGTGCACTGCAAGCAATTTAAACTTACTTAACAAAGATTTGTACATGTTTCTTTACAAAAGGCATTCTTACTTTTACGCTGAGATGATGTCCAGCTCTCCACTGTGAGTGGCGAGAGATCTTGTGCATTCAGTGACTTCATAAATCATTAATGTACTGAAAAATGTTTGCTAAGGAGTAAATCTCTTCAAAGAGGGATTACTGTTATCAACCAAAAGTTGAACATGACAGTCCCTGAAGAATTTTAACACCCTTCCTGTGAATTTGAACTGCAGATTGCAGACTGCTTCACTGTTTGCTCTTCAAACAAAATGGCAGATGGATAGTTGGCAGTCACAAACAATTGAAGCATGTGATGTAAAATTACTGAATGATATTTAGGACCATGCTCTTGGTTAACGTATGTTTATTAAAGCATAGAGGAGAAGATTTTTCAATGTTTTTCAACAAAAACATCTAATATTTATGAGCTCTGCTTAACTCATTGTACTTGTTCACATTGAATCTTGTGAGGTACAGGGAGTAAAGACAGTTCCATGCCAGATTATCAAAAAGGTTATTTCCTTCTCTGTAAATTTATCAACAGAGCATGTTGGAAAAATAACTTACAGTAGCACGTAAATACTTTCATAGTAGTTACTAATAAATGGTATCACTGATCTAAACCTTCCAAAGCTAATTCCGAAAAATGATTAGTGCATCAGTTCACTATAAGCACCACTATACTTGCCAAAAAACACACAGACATTTTTTTGTGACTTCCATGTTCAACAGCTTTCCAAAGGCTTGTATGTGAAAGTGTGAAAACTGTGTTGTTTTACATGTACCTTACCTAGTGTATCAGGTGAAAACAAAGTGCTGCTACTAAATGAAATAACCACATGTACTGCATAAACTATGAAGTCACAGAGGAAAATGAGAAGGTAGCTTTATAGATAAAGTTACCAAGCACTGCAGGAGATAATTTACTGTCTATGACTTTCTATCTTAGCACATCCACATTCACTTGCTCATAAAAAACTACAGTGCATCACTGTTTCCTGCCATACAGACAAGCACGTTAGCATTATTAATCTCTTTCCAGTTCTTTGAGAAAATGCTGACTGTAAATAAAGGATGAAACTTTTTTTTTCCTACTTTATACTTTTTATATATCCCTTGACATTAGGTCAACAGCAGTGTACCAAGTTACCTTCTGATGTCTGTTCTTAGTTGAGACTATTCTTATGTCTCAATTTCCCCCTTCCTTTGTGATGTTTAAATCTTGATCCACTCTCAAAATATTCAGATGTTACATTTGCATTTCCTGAACTATACTTTTGCTCATCATGCTTGTATATGAACAAAATAGGTGCAATCAAAATAAGTAAACTTTAACAAAACAGAAATATTATCTCATCATGATAAATTGACAGATTCAACTACAAAAGACTGAGCCAAACAGATCTTATGTAACATTATTATAGCACTCTCATAACATATAGTCCTGTGCCACAGGGAACAATTTTCAAGAGTATACTATGACATACATAAAGAAACACCAAGCTTCAGATTATGAATTTATACATAACTGGGAGGAAGATAATCTTATTGCTGTTGTGCAATTGAAGGCTATAATTTCTTTATGCCTAAGACATAATGTAGGTTATACAAAAACACAAACTATCGTATATCCTGAATGGTTTATACTGGATATTATTCTCTTCACATAGAGATTTCCAGAACATAGGTCCTTCAGCTTCACAGATCTAAATTCCTAGAGTAACCTCGGCACATGTGAGCACACTGAAGTAGAAACAGCAGGAAATGGTTGACACACACTCACATTCTAGGAATGACTGCCATTTTTAGAATTTTCAGCTTCCTGATATCTGTAATGATTCACTTATCTGCATCTAAACCCTGACTAAATAGAGAACTGATGAAATAAATATGTCCTTTGATCCTGAAAAATAGACACTGACAGGAAACCTCGTGGCAACCTCACTACCAGATACGTTCTGGTGAACTGCAGAGCAAAGTGTCATGCAGCTCACCCTTGCAGGTGTTGCAGTGCTACTCACCAGACACAGCTGCTGTGGCACCATGTTCTCATCTGACTTCCCTGCTTCTCCCTTCTTCTTTCACATTTCATTGTGCAGGACATTTTGCATACATCCTACAAAAAAACATTTGTTTAAGCTGGTGAGAAATAGGGTAACAGGAATTCTAATAACTGCCTACAACTCATCAAAATAGATTTATGAAGACATCAGAGCCAAACTCTCCTTCACACTGCTAAACAGCGTAGCAAAGGCAATGACAATGACAACAAATGGCAGCACTGAGGATTCAGATTGGATATTAGGAAAACCTGCTTTACCAGAAGGGTAATACAGCACTGTAATGGGCCAAGAGAGAGGAGGCAGTGGGATTTCCGCCCTTGGAGGATTTAAATAACTAGACAGTCTTACCTCTCTTTTCAAACCAACATTTGTCAGACTCTATCGTTCTTCAGATGTAAATAAATCTCAGATCACCATGAAAATTAAATGTGCTACAGTAAGAACTGTATCAGGTCAATGGAAATAATTATAACCAGTCTTCAAACATTCACAGAAATCATCACAGACAGACTGGTAAAGCTTCATAAGAAAACTGGATGGCAGGTAGGTGCAAAGTCCACTTCATAAGTAAGAAGTGCTGTGATCAACAAAGCTTTATAAAAAGGGTAAATCTAACAAAATCTGTGCAGTCTTAAGCCAAGAGAATAGTTCACAAAATAAAAAAAAAAAAAGGTGCCCTTTTACCAAGCTTTTAAGTTTCAGAACAGGTTCAAGAAATGACCTTGACCCATTTGGTAATTCTACAGGCTAAGCACATCCAGTGAGCTACAAAACCCATGTGGAGGTGTTTACTCCTGTTATTCCTTTCCTGAAGAAACAATTAGGATTTTATCTGCTATTAATTGTTTTGGAATATGCATCCACAGAGGAGCTTTGTGCAGGAGCAAAATTGAGATACAGTCTCTCCATTACTAAAAGAGAAAGAACTGCAAGGCTAGATGTTATTGAGCATACGCTTTTCCACACAGAGGATTGTAAATACTGCCCTACGTGATGTTTTAACCACAGAGAAAAGAAAACAACACAGTCTAGATGGAATTCTTAAAAGGAAGAGAGCTGAAGCTGTTGTGGTTTTCAGAAAGCAGCCCAGCCTGGGCACTCTGGCCACATCTCTTTCAATCTGAGCAGCCCACATGCAGCCAGCAAGACATATGCTTCCTTACAATTGCCAGGAATGCAAAGCAATACTAGACAAGTCTAGACTGATCTTGGGCTAAATGCAAGAAGTAAACCAGTGGATCCAACTGTGCAGTGGATGACATTTGCCTGGCAAGGGAACAGTTGCAAGTACTCAAGCCCTAGAATGGGGTGGGTGGAAAGGAGGGAGGGAAGAAGAAACAGCTTTCCCAGAAGTGCTTTTGGTTCCAGAGGAGAACTCACTTCCAGAGAAGAATTCACTTCCCATCAAGGAGAAATTCAGCTTAGCTGAATTTGTTCTCATCTCTGTTAGACAAATACTCCCCATTTCTCAACAAAACTATGTGTAGATCACATTGAAAAGCTGGATCCTGAACACAGCTACTGTACAAGTCATCTAGATTAATCTCACTCAACATTTTCTGTTTCTGCTAAATACAGCAGATTATGCCCTGCACTGTCACTCTCACCTTCTTTTTCAGGCAATTTCCCGATGCCCCTTCAGTTACCACTTATTTGCACAAACGCCACACTTATTTCACTTATTTGCACAAACCCCACACTTTTTCTTATCTTACTTCCTGATCATCATAATGATACTACCTCTTATAAATTAAAGTTTTAATGGCTTTTACTTAAAATTTACAGCGCTACTTCTACCTTCAACAAAGTCCTGCTCCTTGATCTAAATCCTGCTACTGTCCCATTCACTCCTGCTGATTGCTGTTCAGATTGCCCAGCTAATTGAACACCTATCATGAAAGGCAGATGTCAGCTATAGGCTGATGGCCAGTCTGGAGGAACACAATTAGATTTCCCTTTGAATTGCATGTATGTGTTTCCTTCCAGTGGAAACAGGGAGTGTCAGAGGGAAAGAGGAGAAGGGCTTACGCACAGCCACTTCTTCAAGCAATGCAGGCAGACCTTTCCAATTTGTACTTTCCTCCTCAGCTTCAAACCCTCTTCCACTAGTCTGTATTTAAATTAATCAGTATCTCTTGCCCATACCTTTTATCTGAAACTGATTTTTACAGCTTGCTCCTGCACTGTAACATTTGCTACCTTCCCAAAGTTTATTTAAAATTAGAGTGCATATATAGGCGTCAGTTATTACAATACAGCTTTGCCTGCTGTATTGGGGGAATTTTTCTTTTTTTTTTTTTTTTTGTATTTGCACCGGTATGATTGCATCTTAGCATTGGCAAGTGCCTACATTTAAAACACAGGAGTCAAGTCACAATCCATTTTAAAATTGTCTTGAAAAATGACAGCTTTTAAAAATGAATTTGGGCCTTCTTTTATATGACAAACATATTTTCGTCTTTTTTTTTATTGGATATGAGGGTAAAAGGCTTTCTCATATTCCTATGATTGTCTTTGAGAAAACATTAAATGCCTTGAGACTCCTAATAATGTTGCAAGAGTTACAACACGCCGCCGTCTCCCGATACCCTTATGCACTGTTTATGTAGTAGAAGATAAAATGTGAAATTTGCAAGATTTGTTAATACCTTTAATTTATGCTTTTTATTAGAGTTGCCTGTAGCTCACTAAAAACTATTGCGATTATTAATGGCAGGGCTCATGCTGTGTCCATTTAGTATTAATTCTTGTAATCACTATGAAAATAAATTCCACTCTGTGAAATGTGTTAAAAGCGCACAGGTTCAAATCCTGCCTGTGGCAACATTCAATTAAGACAATGAGATTTAGAAATGTGTATCTGAGGTCAGAATCCGTTTCACTGCTGAATGCTCACACAAGGAGTTAAGGGCTTATTGCACTGACTTCAGTGAGTTAAGACCTGTAGAGGCTGTTTTCTCCCTTCTCTGTAATGCCTTTATTTTGAGATTTAACAAAGTGGTCATTAAAATACTGAAACTTACATCAGACTTAAGTAGGCACAATATTCTGATGGAGACATGCTATAATAATAAACAAGGATAATGAATTTCCGCATGGACTCTGTGGAGTGTGTTAGTCCTCAGTCAACATATTAACCCAAAAATTCTTATCAGATGATCAGGTTCCTGGACTGGAATTTTGTTGTTCAGATATTTGGAAATGTGTATATGTATGTGTGCACCAATTTATAGGGGAAGCAGTATGTCTGCACAGCAGACTTGCCATTGAAGTGAGAAAGCTGCAGGAATGCTATAGTTTGCTGCATCGGCCTGTCAGCAGAACTGTCTTGGAGGCAAGTCAGAGTTGAAAGCTGTGTATTTACGGGTATGTTTTAGCAAGCAGATTCACACAGAAAGATAGCACTGTGAGGAGTGGAGCTGTTTGTCACATCTTTTGCTGTGAATGGATTAACTCTCCTCATGTGTCTGGACTTTACTAAGAAATGAAAATGCTAAGTAGATTATTTCACTTTACAGTTCAGATGAAGAAATCATTTATTCATTTCTTACATTCTAAACATTTCATATTACTTGAAATGTGCTGAGAGTAATCAGTTCTTTTCAGGAGCAAACAGGCATGTTTTCTAGTTCACTCTTAAGGACTTCTGAGTGGTTCGAGACTTGTGTTGTTTTGGGTGACAAGGTCAGTAACCAACTGACGAAATAGATCCTTTATCTAAGCAGTACAAGTGGCTACTTTTCAAAATAGTTTTTTATTGTGGACACTTTGACCTTGTTTTGAATTTTGTTTGCCCAATCACATCCTGGTCTTACCATTAACCACACACTTCTACAGATTTCAAACAATGGCAAGTTTTCTCTGGCCAAGTCCTTATTACCTCTCTTGTTAATAACAAGATCTAGGCTACAGTTTTCATCTCTCTAGCATAGTGACTGGTTAGAATTTGTTTTCTTCTGCATTTGATTTGTAAAGCTAATATGTTTAGACGGTTGGGTTGCTATTGTGATTGTTTTGGCAGGATTGAAAGCAATGTACAGATTTATTTGTAATGTATGAAGTCCTTGACGTGCTGTACGGCACTTCAGAGACTCCACAATTTATTTTTTGTTGCGGCTTGTCTTTAGTCCTTGCCAGTTTCTTTCCTTTCCTTTTCCAAACAAAGCTAGGGCTGACAAATCCTAACGTTACAGAATTTTAATAGCTAGATCCAATTACTGAGCTCATTTTGTAATTTACCATAGTCCTTACAACTTTAGACCCAGAAAGGCTCTGCGAATGGGCTCAAGAAAGGTGACACTGTAGCCAACAGCTATACAAACCAAAATGTCCTCTGGCCTTAAAGGCTCCTGGAATCAGTGCTTTTGTCACCATTATCCATAACCATTTTCTGAAATACTGCTTTCAAAATGTTCTTTTAATGAAATCACATAGCTTTGTCTGATCCAGTAATAACATTTCCAGGGGCCGCAACAGTTTGCTTTGGCTAGTTTTTGTCAGAATTTTTATTGGTTTCCTTAAAGTAATTACAACGTTAATACAAAAAGAGCATTTTTCAAGAGAACATACAAGAGCGGGGATGAAAAGGAAGGGTGAGCTTTTCCTTTTCATTTAAATCCTCTTGACTGATTTGCAGGTTCTGCAGATCAGCTTGGGAAACAAAAGGAAACTTGGAATTAATATATACCATACATGTTTGCTGCATTAACAATGGAACAGAGCTCTGTAATATGCTGTGCTGTTTATGTCCAAGACTTCCACTCTTTTCAGTGAAGCCTTGTTGTAGCTACCTAAAGGCTTTCATTTATTTTCTGGCTCTTTTTTTTTTTTTTTTTTTTTTTTTTTTTTTTTTTTTTTTTTTTTTTTGTGATGGAGGGACTCACACATCATTTGGTTCAGAGGGTGACAGCAAAATAAGTGGCAGTTGGAGAAGTGTATTAATTGATATTAATTAAGGAGGGGAATAAGAATTTTTTTTCACATTTCTCAAGATTTCCTAAGTTTTTCAGAACTTCTTCCAACAGCCCTGTTCTAAACTCAGCAAGCCTAAACATGGACTTCAGCTCTCAAGAAGTCAGAGATTGCTGGGAAGCTGCAGCTCTTACTTAATCTCGTTATGATTCTGCAAGAGGGTGGTGAAAACATTCCTAAGGCTGGAGTAGGTAGGAGTATGTGTTTACTAAAGACACACCAAGGATTGTAAAGGTGTGAGACCCTTCTTACAGGTATACCAGCACTCTAAGGGACGAAAGCAAAAAGCCTCCTTGCTCTTACAGTGTTGAAGGAGAAGGGGTGAGGGCAGAGCTAAGAGAACCCAGGTGTGCCTCAGTGGGTAGTAAAGGGCTAATGAAATCAGCATGATGATGTTCTGTGTCTGGCAGCTCACTCTCTGTGGCCTTTTAAGAACCGTGAGAGAGGAGAAGTTTGTTTTCTTATTTTCTCATTGTTTTGTTAATTTCTTCCTTCACAGAGTTAGTTGCCCAATGATGGAACCATTCTACAGCATATTTCCCAAGGTAGAAGAAATCATTCCTCTGGATTTTGAGCATTAGAAGAATGTGATTTTGCTCCAAAAAACAAAATAAAAGAGTTTACAGTAAATCAACTGCTATTTCTATCTCTATTCCTTACACTGTGTGCATCATGTGATAAGGTGTGGATACTTCCCAAGCAAACAATTTAGGTTTCTCAGCTCCAGATTGCCAAACTTTCCAATGCTGAGCAATCATGGCTATGACTCACATTACATTTGAACTCTCCAGACCCTATTTTACAAAATTTTCAGTAAGGATTTTTAACTCTAAATAAAGAAAAACAACAGAGGTGTCTCAGTACTTCTGCAAAGCTTTTATGCTTGTCAGAACTTACATTAAGAAAAGGTAATAACCAGCAATGGAAGGATTAAAGATGCTCCATAGAAAGCTCTGTGAATGGCAGCACTATGTAGAGCAGGCAACATTTACTGTTCCCATAAGTCCTAGACAAAGAATTACAGAGGATTTTTTTTTTTTTTTTTTAAGTGGACACATTTGTACATCAATCTTTCAGATACCTAAAGCTGCATGGTTCTTTTTTCCATATTACTGTACCTGAAATACACGTGAGATTTCTTTTGCCTGTGCTCTCTTAAGAACGTTTTCAAGTTCATTCTACAGCTCCCCCAACTACTGCCTCTTCATGTGAAAAACAGAAGTAGTGAGTTCATTCTCAAACACTTCTATTTTTCCTGCAAGGACTTAATGACTTGGAGGTAATTCATCATCTGCTCTGTTGGGAAACAGAAACAAAGACAAAACTAGCAACCTACACTCTAATTTTGAGATAATTACTCCTAAAAAAATAAAAGAGGAAAAATTGCAATGAAGTGCTTATTCTCTCGCTCACTGATATACAATAAGAACCACAAAAACAAATTGGCTGTAGCTGTGTATGCAAATAAACAAATAAAGATAAAAATAAAATTATTACTATTCCATTTCTTTCTCTATCTTAGAAATTAAAGAAAGTAACACTTATGTCACAGTCTCATTTTATCTATTTGCAGTCATCCTCTAGCTTTTTACATCAAAATTTCAACATTCAGTACATAAATATTTACCAGTAAGGCCAATGTTTTACCCTGAATTTATGTTATATACACTCATGATGGTCAGGTCATGATGTCCTGCACTTCAAGACCCTGTTCCAAAAGCTTCTCAATTATGAAAGTGAACTATATACATTGGGAAAAAGGCTTCTCTCAAAATACAGGTAAATTGTGTCCAGTGCTGATGGTACAGCAGCTGGTAGTGAGAAGTGGGAGAGATACACCTGCTCATTTACAAATCCCATCTGGTTTTAAAGATCCAGTCTAGGATATGATAAGACAAGCAGGAAGAACTGACATGGAATGACTGTCTTGTGCTTTCTCAGTACGAATTCTACTGTTTTGTTTTTTTCTCAGAAGTGTATCTTTCCATGTAAGCTTGCCAAGGGAGAAGGAGGCCTTCCATCTTTTCCTCCACAGTACCATCCTTCATGCAAGGGAGCCAAGAATCAGAAAAAAGGTCAACAGCATTTTTCGGACACTCAGCATTATCTAAAAAAAGAACTCAAAGGTCATCAATCCAGCATTAAGCCTGAAGAATAGAACCTGGATAATTTGTTTCCATTTAAAGCCTGGAGTGTTCTGGCACTGTGTTGATATTGCTTTAAAAATATTTATTCTTAGCTTCTAGCTAAGAATGAAATATGGATGACAACTATACAACAATTAAAAACACAGGTAAGAGAAATTAAGGAAGAAGAAGAACTGAGACTATTTTTACCACTAAATATTGCTCTGTTTTCTTATAGGAACAGTATTATACACTTAACAGCAGGCAGTGCTTTTAATGCAGTACATGGTGAAGTAGAACAGTCACTTTTCCTCTTTTTAGTCACTTAAGTTGTAAGAAACAACATCTTTTGTTTAAAAATCAAGTACTTTGGTTAATATCACAATTCCACTGGCAAACCTGAGGGGAATATTTGGAATGATTTCAACTCTAATGCTTTGGTCAGGTGCTTGCGCTCCCAGTGCTCAGCCTGACATATTTCCTTCCCAAAATCCCTGCGCATATGCAAGCAGTGCCACATCTTCCACTGCCACTCTCAAGTTTCTCCCTTTGCTCCTTCAGAGCTATGAGCATCCCTCCTATAACCACTTGGTGTTCCAAATCCTGTCTTAACTACAAGGCAAGTTGGAAGAACAAAAGGAAGCAGTCACTAGAGCACTTTGCCAATCTCTCCCACCCAGAACTTGGAATTTATTTGCTAGTAGAAATCCAAAGTTTTACAGGTGGGACTGTTTATGACACTGGATGGTCATATTTGTGATTCTGAAGTGATTAATGAACACTTTTTTTTTCTTTTTTTTTTTTTATGTTTGTAGTTGTAACAGAGTTAAAGCTAATTTCAGACTGAAAATGAGACACCCAGAGTGATTTCTATGTCAGAGAATGTCATCTTCTCAGTTGAATTGCCCATAGTGATTGAAGCTGATGGAACTTAGACTGCTGAAGCAATCTTTTCACCACATTGCTGTAATTCTGCTTTTTAGCAGTGCACGAGCTTGCTGACAGCAGTGCGTGGCCACCAGTGCTGCCCTTCAGAGGGGCTGAAATGCAGGTCGTGCTGTTAGCTTTTGGTTAGGCACTAACTGGGCTTTGCTCTGCAGAACAGCAGCTGTTTGTGCAAAGACTTTAAGAGCCAACCTTAAGCAGTGGTAAAAACTGATTGTGATCAGCACATGGGATCTCTCAGCCCTCTGAGCAAGCGTAGAGGCTCTAAAAAATCTGCAAGGCAACCAAAAGTTGTCTTCTTTGTGAGTGAAAGCAGCATCGCCTACCTGTGAGTAGTCATTATTTGGTCTATTCTGTCATGTAATTTGCGAAAGGCTGGGAACAGACACGTGTCAGGACCGACTCACTAGCGGTGATGGCGCTGACCAGATCTCCTCAGAGCTCGTGAGGTGTGCGGTCACCAATGGGATGCGCGGAGATGGCTTCCTAAAACCTGCCTCAGCTCTCCTTATTCAAGTTTGTTTTTGTTTTTGTTTTCCGTGAATGAAAAAAAGACAAGAATTTTGCAGGCTCCCCTTCAGCGGAGCTACGGTCTCTATGAAGGAGGCTCTGCCTCAATACGGCTCTCGCTCCACAGCTGCTGGCGGGACGCGGAGCTCCTCGTACCGTTGCCCTCCCGGGACGGAGAATTGGCGGTTCCTCACAGAGCCGCCGCTCTCACCGAGGTGCCTCAACCCGCGGGGCCGCGCTCACGGGACTGCTGCGGCCGCGGGGCGGAGTGGAAGCGGGCGGGGAAAAGTTTCTCCCGTGCTCGCCCCGTCCCTCCCTCTACACACACACATACACACACGCACCTCTGCCTCCGCAGGCGGATGAGGGGCACTTTTGAAAATTATTTTCTTTCCACACCCAGCCTTCGTCTGACATCACTTCTGCAGGAGGGCGGGAGCAGCCCCGCCGCCAGACGGTCGCGGAGAGCTCCGCCGGCCCCCGCGCACCGTGAGTACCGCGGCCGGTGGGGGTAGGGGGGGGGGCGCGGGGCTGTGCGGGGCGGGGGGGGAGGGGGGCGGCTGTGTCGGTGAGGGGATGGAGAAACCGAAAAAAAGACAGAAAGAAAGAAAGAAAAGAAGTAAATATTTATATGTATATCAAAAAGTTGAGGGGGGTTTTGTTTACTACCACCCGGGCCCGGCTGCCGCCGCTTGCAGTGCCGGCTGTGAGCAGCCGCCGCCCCGCTCCGCTCCTCGATTTGGGCGCGCGGCCCCAGCGGCGCTGGGGGAGCGGGCGGCCACGATGTCTCGAGCCGCCCCGCGCTGAGTTCGCCCTCTCCTCAGGGTCCTTTCTTCTTTCTTTCTTTTTTCCCCCTCGCTTTTATTTTTTCTTTTTTTCTTTGTTGATGTTATTTCAGTGGAGTTTGCGTGTACTACAGTAACTCTTGATTGTTTTTGGCAGCCGAACCCCCCCTAGTGGAAGAACTTTTATATATAACGCGGCGCAGACTTCGGTTTGTGAAGTTTCGGTTTTTTGCCAGGGTTAGGTTTTTGGGTTTTTTTTTTTCCACTTGAGTCAAACTATGGTTTCAAAAACCCGCTCCGACGTTCTCAGAGGGGCCGTTGGTGGCTGCCGAGCCCCGTGGCACCGGGAGGGCGGTGTTGGCAGCCTGGAGCTCGGTGCCGGCCCCGGGCAGGCGGCTTTCAGCAAGGCGGGTTGCTCTCATTACGCAGTTGTGGAGGTCAGCTCCTTGTTTGGACATCTTCAGGAAGAGCTCCCACTGACTCCTTGTCTCAGCTCGCTTCCCCGGCGCTGCTTACAGCCTGCTGCCACCGAGAAACCCGCAGCTCAGCCTCCTCGTTAAGCTCTTGGCACCTTAACTTGTTCACGTGGTGCTGGATTATTATTTTTTTGTATATATATTATTTTTTCCCCCGGGAATACTTCGTAAATGATGAATAATTGTTGCAGTTGAACATCTTAGAAGTATCTGACTTCATTATTGACTTGAGAATAGCTGTTCACTTAGGCACATTTTCACGGAGTTCTGTAGGAGCTTTGAAAAGAAACAGCTAGGGTTGGCTGGTCTCCATCAAAAAGAAAAATAAAACACTTTCTTTTCCTTTACTTTCAGACTCCATACATACAAGGTTGGTGCGTTAGCTATGTAACATAAGCCTTCTCTCCTGCCGAGCAGATACTTTTTCTGTCAAATGAAGTGCTAGGTTGTGATTCTTCTGTCTGCTCTCTTGCTTTGATTTTGAAGGCTTTGCTCCCCAGAAAACCCTGCTGGCAGTGGGATGGCAGGTGGCTGCAGGTGGGCAGGCAGCAGCAGTGCCTGCGTGTGATGGGTGCCTGGGCGTGGACTTTCTGAAGGCATTAAGCTGTGTTGCTGTCCTCTGCACTCGTTTGTGAACTTGTAAAATAGATCTGGAGAATGGGTACCTGGAAGAAGATTGATTCTTCATGCTGAATACAGTTGTGCATAGTTTGTATCGTGTCAACTGCATGGCTGACATGGATTTACCAAGTCAGCTGCATACCCTGCTAGGTTTATTCTGATGAAACTAGGAATTATTCTGCCAGCCGGGGAGTCACCAACATTAACTCAAAGTGAAATACAATTATATCATGAGATCTGTAGCAAGATGACCGGTTTCTTGTTAGCATACTTGTTTGGGAAGGAAAACAGTCTGTTGGTATAATTTAAAATAAAAACAACATAATACCAGTAGACAAGACACTGCTGGTGGTGTATTCTTTATTTGTGGTCTCTGGAAGGACTTCTGTTGTAAGCACCCGAACAGTGTTGATTATGCTGTGCATCTGCCAGGGAGGAAAGACACTGTATTCTATTTGCTTACACAGATTTAAAGCTCTTGCTAATAATGGAAATTGTTCAACAGACAGAGCCAGTCAAGGTTGGAGGCTCTCAGATGAGTTCTACTGCAATTCTCAGATGCTGTAGTTACTCCTTCTGGCAAACACAGCTTAAATGAAATCAACATCACCAGCTTCATCTATTACCCACTGCTGGTTAATGTTGCTTCATGACTTATTAGCATCTCTTGCTTCACAGTTGTTTTGTGTCTTTCTCTTCCATTTTCATGACTTTTCTTTTATGGTGTTATTTATCTCAGGGTTGTTTCCCATCTTGGGCTTGAAGTTCTTAGAATGATCAGAAGAATGTTGTACTGAGGAGTCCCATTCAGGTATTTAGAAGTGAAGGCCTTCCTCAGTTTTTGCTAATTATATCAGTCGTAGTTTGTCTCTTCTTACTGCTGTTTGCCAGTCCATTTAGAAATGAGGTGTTAGGCAGCACAAGGGGCTTCTTTTCACTTTAGTACTTTGTATATATTCTGATTTTCCAATAAGACTTCATGTTCTATTTCTGCCTTGAATGACACCACCCCATAAATCACAACAAGAATGCTTTCAGTTAAAGAGATAAGTAGGTCTCTGGGGACAAGACCACTTGTATTGCTAGCCAGCAGAAGATGCACTTTCCGGGTCCTGCTGCCATGTTCCTGTTGGAAGAAGACCTGGCAGAATAAGGCACTGTGTTATTCAAGAACTGATAAGAAAGAGATTTATCCTGCAGTGTACCAAACAGTTCATGTATAAAATTCACTCAATACTTGAAAGCAGACAAATGTGAAAGGAGAAAGGAACACACTTACTGAAATCACATTGGTTTCAGAGGGAAAATGGGGGGAGCATAAGCCACAGCGGTGAGGAATTCCATTTGTGGAGCTGTTCAGCATTTGTTAGGTTTTTTTTTTTTTTTTTTTTTTTTTGGATGCTCAAAACAAACTAATGATTGTTGTGATGTGGGCTCTGTATTCGCTATCCTTGTTGAAAGCATTGCTATTTTAGAGAGGAGATAATTTCGTAGAACGTATCTCAGTACATCAGGTAGTGTTCATGACTTCATCAGGAAGATAAGCATCTCAGTTTTCAGAAAATAGATCTTGCTGGGTGGGATTCAAGAGAAAGCCTGATGGCTTGAATTCATCCATCAAAGGAATTCTTGTTTCTTCACCAAATGGGGAAAATGTAATTACACCTTTTTATTTTGTCTATGAAGTTTCATGGGCAAGTTTAATGATGGTATGCGTATGCCAAATGAAGCCTCATAATTTGGGTGTGACCTCAAAATACAGCCCTCTGGCTGTGGAGAGATATTCAAAGGAGACTTTAGGTTGGGCAGAAAGTGGGCTGACTCAGGCACACCTTAGAGATGGCTATGGGACATACATTTATGGGTGACTTCTCCAATTCTTAAACATGACACGGTGTCTGGAATGACACAGAAAGTGTGAGTGTGTAATGGAGGTGCTAAGTGGCACATGAAATTCATGCCCTTCTTTCAGGCAGAAAGGGACCTTCCAAAGTACCCAGATATCCCTGTTGAGATGTGTGTGCTGCTGCTGAGCTCTTCAGTCAGTTTACAGACTCCCTTGGTCTCTAGGGCTGACAGTTCTCAATGCACGGGAGCAACAAATCAGCAGTGTAATTCAAACACAAAAACAAACCGTAGTCTGGAGACTGCAGGAAGAGCCTAAAGCAGGCCTAAAGAGAATGAACCTGCCCATTTTATCATGTGCTAGCATGCTCGATGGGGCCTTTACTTGGCAGGTCAGCCTGTGGTGAAGCAGGCCCTGTATAGGCAGCCAGTTTGGCCAAGGAGGGGCTGTGGGGCAGAACAAGGCTGATGCAGGCAGGAGCTGGCTGGGCTCGGTTGCCCAGAGTACAAAAAAGCAGCCGACTGGTGCATGAAACTCTACAGTGAAGAGGTGCTAGAAATGCTTCTACCTGAGCTGGGAAAGTTCATTTGGCAATCTTTAAGCTTTACTTTCAGTTGCGCTGGTTGCAAATTAGAATGTAAAAGCAGCCTTCAGAAAGTTGATTACTTGGTTGAGTATTAATACCAGTTAAATGCTACCATGTTGCTGTGAAACAAAATAGTAGTAATAGAGGAAGAATTTGCTCTTTTCATTTTGTAGCCAAGTGCTCTACAGTCAATAGGGATATATCTCCTGATAGATGATGTGCAAACTCTGAAATAACTAAAACTAAAAATTCTCAATACAGAGCAAGTCATCGCCAAATCAAAACAAGCAGTTTGAAAATTTTACAACAGTGAATATAACACATTTAATTGCTAGCAATTTCCATAGAGCATCTGCCAAAGTTAAAACAATATCAGCTTTCGTTTCTACTGAATTAAATGAATCGCTTTCAATCTGGAAAGACAGACTTTTTCTGCCTTTGTTTGTTGGTTAATTAGGTGGAACAACATAAATCACTCAAGCTGTTCTGTTGTATCTGGATTAATCTTTGGATAAGCAGGAGCCTGTAACCAGTGAAACCCAGGTTCTGAGATTTGCTTGCAGAGTTCTATTATTGTCTAGAATTAATGCTGCAGGTGCCTTTTGTTTTTTGTTCTTTTTGCTTTTTATTGGATCAGACCGATGACACATTTAAACTGTCGACCTGATGAGAAGGTCTCATGTTACACTTGGTTTATGCCTCCTTGCCCCGGCAGGTACTGAGTGGGGACAGCCTCGGTGCCAGAACATGGCCGTGTGGTGATGGAGTGCGGGTGAGGTCAGGCCACACCTTGGCTCAGTGATTTGCTTCAGGATTGGGTTCCCAGGCACGTCTTACAGCTGGCAAAGCTTTACTGGTGCTCCCGTGTCATTGCCTGGCTCCATGAGGTCACCCACTCACTGGGGCTGGAGGCGGGGATGTGCTGGTAGCCTGTGCTGAGCTTGGCTGCTCCAGACCAGTTCTGCTGAATGTGGGAAGGAGTGGGGGCCTGAGGGCACCTTCACGAGGCCAGACCTCACTGCTCTTTGAAGCTTGCTGCCCACCTGAGGAGTGAGTTCTGCCTTCAAGCGGGCTGCCTGTTATTGGTCCCATGATCACACTCTGTTATTACTCCAGTGTACAGTCCAACAGTCGGCTTTGTTCCCAGCAGTACCTGAAGTTCTTGAAAACTATGAGATAATTCTACTGAGTGCCAAGGCCATGTTGATCCTGCAAAAGGATGCTGCAGAAAATGTGGAGGCCTAAATCAGACTGCTTGGATAATCTTTTGCAGGAGTACAGAACCAGAGGGCTCTTTTGGGCTCCCAGACCTGCTCCTTGGTTAACACTCTATCATATATAGTATAAAAAGACAGGCTTTTTTTTTTTTTCTTGTTGTGGTGATTGTGAGGTTGCTCCAAGAACCTGAGAGCTCTGAGAGTTATTACGTCCATCCTGAGTGTGCTCATACCTGATTTATAGCTATTTGTTCTCATCTTTAGGTTACATTATTCTTTTCCCTTCTATGTGTCATAACGTGTAAGAAACTGTTTATTTTTTTTTTCCCAATTTTGTAAGTATATTAAGAAGCTCAACCTATATGTAATTTAGGGAATTTCGTAGTATTTTTAGATGCCTCTGTGAAAACTAAGAGAACACATGCGTATTTTGTAAGAAACCCAAACCAGCAGTATACGAGCTGTTCCTTCTTTCGCATTACTGCTGGGTTTTCCCAAACAGTGTGTACCTCTTGAGGTACAACAGATCTCTTCAATGGATTGCTGCCATGGGGCATCTTTCACTAAAGACAGGTTTTTGTTATCATTTCTCCAAAGGCATGTGACTATTTCAGCATAAGCTGAAGGTGGATGAACAGATGGTGGAGGACACAAACAATAGCCTTGATGGGGATTAAGAGATGGTGTTTCAGCCACCTACCTTATACCAGCATGGATTGTGCTGAATGGGCTTAAACCTCAGATTATGATTACCCAGCAGAAAAATACAGTTACATAGTGGTCTTAGGGAAAATGAAGAATATTGAAAAGATTTTCTTGTGAAGAAAGTGCTTCTTTGTGCTGCTTGAAGAGGACAGATGTCTTCCTGCTGAACATGCAAAAGCATCGAAAAAGCAGTTTTGAAAGGATGAAAGCTTAAACAGTGCTGGTCAAATGTACCTGCAGCCAAGGGTTTGTCTGCCCACTATAGGAAGCTGGTTTCTGTGACTGCAGCTTTTTACCTACTAAATGATCTTCTCAACACATGGTGGCTGTTGGGCTTCTCATTCCTTTTTTTTTTTTTCTCTGGAGTATTTGAATAACTCTATCTTGAATCTTTTAAGCTCAAGACTGTTTTAGGATTTTCAGGTATGCTGTCAGAAGGCTCATTTTCCCTGTGAGTGCCACTTCCCCACCCTATGGCAAGGCATTGTGCTTGTGTTTTCCCATAGGCACTGCCTGATTGCTTTGCTGTCTGCCCACAATGGCTTTCATGGCACACTGACTTTGTTCTGTAGTTCAAGCAGCAATAGTTAAGGTCATAGTGAAAGGAGTAGTAGGGCAAGTCTAAACCCAGTCTGAACTTGTTTGCAAATAAATGACCGACATGGTTACAGAAGTGGCAGCAACGCTGCCATTCCTAGGTCAAAACTTTATTAAAAACATTCCTAAGAAATTAGAAGCATCAATTTCTTTGTTTCTTGGTACTCAAAGCTAGCAGTTAGTTAGCCTATTTTGCTGCAGTTTTTTTTTTCTTGGTTTTGATTGGAAATGTATGGGATAGCAGGGTTATAATTTCCCAGTCTTTGAAGTTCTGGCTTAATAGCACAGATCTAATGAGGAGAGATGACTTAACAGGTAAGCAGTTTGTTCTACCTTTGGTAGCCAGGTAGGGTTTCTGAAGAGAAGTTAAGGTTTAACGTAAAATGGAGCTAAAATGGTGCTTCAGGATCCACTCACGTGTAGGTGAATGATAGGCAAAGGAAGGGGGGTTTAATTCCAAGTTTACTATTCTTCAGGCAGTCCCAGGTAACACTTAACTGCCATAATAAGAAAAGGCTTTATTAAGACACAGATAAAGCAGACCTTGGGGCTTTGGTTTCAAGGCAGGATCTCCTGAAGGAAGTTGAACAAAAACTCCATGCTATATCTTGCCAGTTGGCCTCCACGCCTCTGTATTTCCCTGTCAAATACAACACACTGACTGGTTTAGTTCAGCTGAAGTTCATGGGTTTTAAGACAGCTTGCTGCACATAAAATCTAGGTCAGGAGAGTGATTCTATTTTCATTTTCTTCCACTTAATTGAAAAGACATAAGTAGTGTAACTTACATGAAACAAACTCTAGCCATTCATTTCAGCTGTATTATTTTTATTATTTTTGCATGCCTTCAGTCATTGTATGTGGGCAACATTGTTTCGTTTCCTTCTGATTTCCCTGCTTTGTGATGAAGGACTTAGAAAAGCAGCTGGAAGCATAAGTGAGAAGTTTCTACATAAAATTGATAGCACAAGGAGCTGCAAGCTTGAGTAACTTCCCAATTTATGAGCTCTCTAAGTGCTGCTCCTGAGCAAGATCTTATGGTATCTGTACCATGTAAAGACTGGCACTACACTTTGCCTCCTTGATTCCAAGTCCAATATCAAACAAGCACCTGAAGTGTAATTCCATAACAAGCATACGTATAACTTTTCCTAATATGAAGGTATGAGAGCCTATCTGCAGTGCAGACTGTTACTCTTTCTTTGCACTTCCTTCTCATGATCCCATTCAGTCTTGTGCAGGTCTAATCTGAACCAGTCAGCACTTAGAGGTTTGTTAGCTGGTTGACCGGATTCCTGGTTCAAAAAGTGTGTGCTGTTTCCATGTTGACTATTAGCCATGTAATACCTGAGCATTAAAACTAGTCTCAATTTAAATCTACCCCTGTGCATGGAGAATGGGTCATCTGGGGTCCCTGGAGATCTTTCAAGATGCATCAAGACCAAAAAGTCCTTCAAGTGAGGTTGCCTGTTTTACTACCTACTACTTAAGTACGTGTTCCTGCAGCTGTATGGGGTACTACCCACAGAAGCAGAGTTCAGACCTGTCTGAGAACAAGTCTACATGGACATTACGTACAAATGTTCAGTACATGGACCTAATGGGCTTTATATAAAAAGAAACATTTAGAATCTTGTTAGATTTAATGAATTCACATTTGTTCAGTTCTACAGTATTTTAAGTTCCCTGATAATGAAGAATATGTGAACATCAACGCAGAGACTGCAGATGTTGGTAAACTTGTATTTTTAAGTGCTGAATTACTCTTACAAATAAGATTTTAATGAGAAAACTCGTTTTTCTTTACAACTTGTACACCTGTGATCTCTAACAGTACACCATACACCACAGAGCTATCAGTATGTGTTTGAGGGTTTACTAGCAGCAAAGTCTTTACATGCAGTTTATAAATCTACCTGCAGGGTTAACTTCAAGACTAATGTTCCTGTCCTGTGAGATGTTTAGAAGTTGGTTCTATAAAGTAAGGCTCCCAAGTCATTGTCTGAAATAGAACTAGATGGTTTAAGTTCTGTTTTCTTTTCCAGCGTACATTGATAATACAGGTAAAAAGAAGACAGATGCAAGGATGTGCTTAATCATTTCTGACTTACTGCGCAGAGACATGGCAGCAGGCAGGAGGGCAGCTCCAGCATGTGCCAGCTGCCCTGCTTAAAAGTCCATGGCAACAGTATCAACAGGGAAGCAATCCAATGGGAATTACTCAAATGGTGGAGCAACCTACAGGTACCACGGACTATGAGTAGGGTCAGAGTAACGTAAATACAGTCTTGGGCACCAGTATTTCGTAAGCCACTGAAGGTTGAAAATAGAAGTGTAACTGGTATTAGAAGAATTAGCCTGAAGCAAATGATATTCTAGGCATCTTGAGGTTTTAATCCAGAATCACTAAAATGAAAGAGCAGCTGGTGAGAACAAGCAATATGCGCCACTAAAGTTTACCTAACTGGTTCACCAAATGTAAGTGAGTGGTGGCAAGGGAGGAAAAGTGACTGCAGGAGTCTGGAGTCTCCTGCATAAAAAGAAATAACTGGAAAAAATGCAAGTTAGCAGAGAGTCAAGCTTAAATACAATACTGCGCTGCCCAGTTTTATATGTAGTCAGCATAGAGAACCTGAAGGGCAGAGTATGAGTTTGAATATTATTTGTCTTCTTTTAAGGAATATCACTCAGTAATTGTCCTCTAATGTTGGTGTTCCTGATTAACTCAGACAGAAGTGAATAATGAAACTGAAGTGGGTTGGTTCAACTGGTATAATTATTTTCTTCATGTTAAATTTCCTGAATTTCTTGTCGTTTAGGCATTGTTGAAACTTTCAAAGCTTTTGATACTTTTGCTGTCTAAACTTAGTTCCCTTCAGGTTCCAGTTCTGAGAATCACTCAGGAAAAAGAGAATAATTTGTATTTGATAAAAGAAAAAAAAAAAAGAATTTTACAGTATCACTCTCCTCCATATAAAGCAGAGAATACTAGGCAGCGCTAGAGGTAATGCACTGACTCCTGAGTTCTCTGTCTTTGTCATGAGACACAATGAGATGTGGCACAAGAGCTCTGAGCAGAATGAAGCACTTGTCATGTAGATCCAAACATCTTATGATGCATCACAAGATGATAGACTTTTCATGTGACCAGTATACAAGATTTTTCTTCTAACTTCACATATACGGTCTTAATTATAGCACCTAGGGACAGAAGAATTGGCAATGAAGGCCTGCCTTTATTCAGTTCTACAGCAGTAACCTCAAGAAGGTTCAGCTGAATTAAATTCTTATTGATGGCCCCAGGACCTGCCACGCTGGTTGCAGTGAAAGATCTCGGGGCAGAAGGCTGCAGGTATGCTGACTTGTTTGGCTGGATCCTCTGCCCCTGCTTTGGGTGTGCCTTTTCTGCACACCAGCTGTGGGTGACTGGCAGCCTGCACACCTCAGCCATGCTGTTCTGTGCTGTTCTCACCCTGCTTCTGGGAACGTGCACCACGACTGCCTGAGTTCAGATTTTCTACATACGTGGACTCAACTGAGTATGATACAAATAAATGATGTTAGGAAGTGAGAGCTAGAGACCATATTATGAGATAAGCTCTGGTCTTCTCAGCGCAGACGAGTGCAGGATAAACTGTGCTGCGTACATGGTGCTCTGGTTGCAGAAGTTAAGTATGCACAAACACAAGCCGTAGCTTGGCAGCAGAGTGTAACCACATGGGAAGAAAGAAAAACATGGGTTGCAGAGATCACATCTGGGCTGGGAGGTAGTGATAAAACCTGCTGTTGAGAGCTATCAAGGCTATTTTTGTTCTTGCTTTCTGTACTAAGCAGAAGAAATTCATTTAGGCATGTCTCAATACTGCTGGACAATAAGGATAAACTTTATCTTAAAGTTGGAGTGATTGGGGGGAGTTAGACAATGAGAAGTGAGTCAGTGTTGTAATGTGTTTGCTTATTACCGAACAGAAATGTTGGGAAACATGGATTGAATGCTTCCCCTTCCTCCCCCCTTGTGGTGTTCTGTGTGTTACATCGTTTTACTGTGTTTCCAAAAAAAAAAAAAAAGTTCTTGTCTCTGCATGTCTTGAAGATAATAACAGAAGTCCTCCTTAGCCTCTTGAAAAGTGCATCAGGCTCTAATGCGAACATGCAAATTATCATTTCCAATATGCTGTATTAGTGAGAAGATTAGAGATGAGTGTGACTGGTGCATTTATCCTTCCTCTGCAAAATAAGGCGGCATTAGATCTTTACTCAGGGACAGTTCTTTTGTGGTAACTGAAATCTATATTTATATATAGATGCATGTGTGTATGTAGGACTGGTGTCCTGCAGTTTAGCAGCATTTGTGGGAAACCTTATCGCTACAGCAAGGGTGGATGTGATCAGTAGGTTTCTAATAATTTATCTTTCCTGGATTCACTGGTAGGAAGCAGTTTTAACTCAGCTCTACCTATGCATTTCTGCCTTGCTACATACTTTGTGATGTGCTATGAAATGCTGTGTTTGACAGTTGAAGAATTGATGTTGACTTCCAATACCATTCTTACCGCAACCCCAACATCTCCTTTTTTCAATGTCACGTGATGAAGTCAGTCAGATACTCGGCCCTCTGTTCTCAGGGCCTTGCTGGAGATGAGCGTGGGGGTTTCCTGTGGCAGCTGCAGAACACAGCAGAGCAGAGCTGGAGGGGCCTCTGACACTCTTTCCACAGCAGTCCTGCTGTGAGCAGGGAGCTGGCTCAGGGTGCACTGGGCCTTGCTTCAGTTAAGTTACAGGCATGTCCAAGAATGGAGATTCCACAGCCTCTGGGCCCTGTTCCCGTAGTTAATCATGCTTATTGAATATATCAAAAACATTTGCACAATTGGGACATTCCTTGTTGAAACTTGCGTCCACGGTGTAAGAACTGCTAGAAGAAGTCAAGCCAGTTTGAGGGAACATGAACAATATCTTTTGCACCATCCTGGTCTTCATCCATGCCTCAAGGCAGTGGACCTAATTATAAGCACCTCAACTAGAAAGCATAGTGCACATTGCTTCAAATGATAGATATTAAAAGTGATCCTACCCAGTCACGACCCTGATCAATGCCAGTATTCTTACCTATAATCAAGAGACAAAAATGGAAATTTTGAACAATTTGAGAGTAAGAATCCTGGAAGGGCAAGAAAGCTTTCCGTGTCAGCGTGTACTAGCAGTGGGTAAGTAGGATATTCTGCAAAAAAAAAAAAAAATTAAAAAGAACAACAACAACCAAGTATAGAATCCTCCATTACATCACACATCGATACTAAAATTTTATTTGAGGTGTCTGATCATTTCTGTGCATCTTCTTAATGTAATTGTAGATTCTTGTTCATGTACAATACAAGTGTTAGAGCATTGAATATATGTGACTTTTTTAGAAAAGGTATTTTTTGTTGTCATTAGCAATCAGTGTTAAGAGCCAGTATCTTCTTGGCTACATAAATTAAATGTGAAAGGTAGAGTTTTAATCTAACCTGAATATGTGCTTCTGCTGAGCAGAATTAGGTCAGCCGGGTTAAGCAGTGGTGCAGGCTGATCTGTTCCTGCAGGTGCCCTCCATTTTGCAGACGAGGCAGAAGGCAGATGCTGATCATGCTGCCAGGTGGCATGCTGCTGGCTTGGCAAGCTTCAGCTGCTGGAACAACTGGAACCAATTGGGAGCCTGAAGGGAAAGAACCCTTGAGGAACAGTGAATAAAAATCAGGGAGACTCACAGCTAGCAAGCAGAAATAGGAAGCTACTAAAGCATCTGGTTAGTAATAAATAGTTAAAATATTAAGAATTCTGAATGCTAATGCAAACAGTGTTCTCAGAAAGTTTCCATAAAAAAAACATAACCGCATCATTTGCCAGCTTATGAGAGAGGATCGTTGCTGCCTGCTTCTGGGAAAGGTATGCGGACAGGCCTCAGAGAGCCAGTGAAAGAAAAACTTGTTTAGGGAGTAGAAGAATCTTCAGTAATCAAAATAAACTTTTAAATCCCAGATTTGTCAGGACCGAATGAAGAGTGGTTGCTTATGGGTGTGCTGAGAGATGAAGTCTTTCTGCCTTGAAAGGGATGCAGATACTGGAGCAGCTTCTTTGCTGTCTACACCTTCAAGGGAAGGAGCTGCTGTGTGCTTCCTGTGCCTAGATGTATGGGTTCAGCTGGAAGACCCTTCTCTCATTATTCCTTATGCTCCTCCCTGCTGTCCGTAGGAAGAGGTTGCTAGGAGTGACTGAAGCCTGCAGATTTATCTGTGCTCTTCTGGGAGTGGGGAGCAAGTTGTTGTCTTCCCTGATATGAATTACTTGGAATTAGCCTAGCTCCCCCAAAGGGCTTAATGTCCATTAAAATAAACACTGTTTATAGTGTTTGTAGCCTTTGCTAGTGTTTGCAGCTCAGGAAAGGAGCCATTGCCAGCAAGTTAGTGGGAATTATCTAAACATGGTGTCACGGAGTTGATCAGATCAATCTGTGTCCGTGACAGGGGCGACAGGCCTCTGCCCTCCCCCCCCACCCCAGTCCCACAAAAATGGGAAGGAAGGAAGGGAGGAAAAGAGCAGCGGCAACAATCTATGGAGGAAAACTTATTTTACTATGATATCGGAATACAAAATAACACAATATATACAATTTAATTGAAATTGAGATTAATAAATCAGACAAGATGAGAGAGAGAGAGTTCCCGGGACCGATTCAAACCTGAAAAGCTTGGAACGGCCAGGAAAGCACCTCCAGCACCCACTGCAAGGCAGCAAGAGAGCGACCCCCCCACCCGGAAGGGCCAGATCCCGTGACTGCTATAATGTACAGGGATAGGAACTTGGAATTGGGGCAGTGACACTTTAATGCCCCGTGCACTACATGATGTTTTGATGTGGAATACTGAAACCCAAAAGCAAAAAACAAAACCAAAACCAAAAAAACATAGAACCATGACACATGGCTTTTAGGAAGGTTCTTGGGAAGCATCAGGCTATTCTTACTGCCTTTTTGTGTGTGTGCATGTGTGTGAAATAAAACATAATGCTCTTTCATTTAATTTTGGCTTTATTTGGGACAAACATACAATGTCTCCTCATCTACTGTGTGTGTTCATCCACCCTGTTTAAAAATCTGCTCTTTATGGCTAAAAGAAGTAAAACAAAACCATTCAGTTGATTAAAACTAGCAAGTTCTGAGCTGGCAAGTCTTGATTTTGAAAGGTTGGTTTTAATTAGGTTACATTTTTTCTGTCTCATTTTATGATGCATCATGTAATAAGATGCATTGTTAGCCTAAAAATAATAGAGTGCAGTTTGATTCTCATTCCTTATATGGCAGATGACTATTGTCTGCTTAGATACCATCTGTGAACAAATGAAACTGAAGAAAACCTAACCACAAGACAAGAGAAGTGTGTGTGAAGACTGTGTGAAGACTGGTACGTTTTACAGTGGAGATATTTTGATGTGGCATTACACAAACCCACAAGATAGCTTCTTTTCCTTCTTCCTGCCTTTCATTCAAGAAAGTCTCAGTAGGCAGCCATGAATGACATTTCTAGAAGTGGAATATGGCTGCTAGATTTGAAGATCCTGACTCATGTGGCAGAGTTGGCTTTTTGGAAGAAGTTACTACTTCTGTTGTTCGTTGTGATTGAAAAGGCAAGTTAGCAGAGAAAATTGGAATAAAATTTGACTAGCTGCTTTCCCTGTTTTAGGATTTGACTTAGTTTTCCAGTACAGTCATTCAAGTTTGATACAGAAATAAGTATTATCAGATCAGTTTTCTGCATCTCAAAAGCACGTTAATGTTTTTTGGCTTTTTGCTCGTTGTAACATGGTACTGCAGCAAAATGTTGTGCTGCAGTGAGTACAGTGAAGGATTGATCTGGAACTTCTAGTCTGTTTCCAGCATGTTTATATGCTGTTATCTTTTTGTTTGAGTTTTGCAGAGTACAGTTGTATTTTGGATTGATAAAAATGCCAGTGGAGCAGCTATTCTCTTTGAAAATGCTGTCGAAGTAGTCCCTTTATTTGATTACACACTCCATCTGCATTGCTTGTCATACTTGTGACAGCCTGTGAATCTAGAATCAGCAGTAAGGGAGAGAGGGTTGGGTATGAAAAAATGAAGTCTTCAAATAATTGCCTTTTCTTCCATGTATTGGCTGCGTTAAAAGTATGTGGGCATCTGACATAGGAGAAAATTTCCAAAGCTAAGGAAGTAAAGAAACATACGTAAGGTCCTTACGAGTGATAGTGCTACTTTAAATGCAAAGAAAATGTCTGCAAGACTGGGGTTTCCTTATAGCATCTGGAAAGCTTTTGTGTACGGTAAGGAAAAGACAATGGCTATGCCAGGTAATTGCACACTCCTGTGTAAAATATGGTAGTTTTCCATAACTATTGCCTGCTCATAGATTTGCTGGGGATTACACTTCAAGAAATGTTTGTGGTTCTACTATGTATAAGATATCTGTTTTTTTCATTTGAGATGTGAAACGATATGAAATGGGCCATGTATGGTAAGTAGGTAATAGAGGCATTAGAGAGAGTGTTAAGTTACTAAACAGAAGATGACTGAATTGTTGCACTGCTAACTGGTTATTTAACTCTACTGGAGAAAATGGTAGCCCTAAGTCATTCACCAATGGATAAATCTTGTGATTATATGTACAAAGGACAGTCTGTACAAAGCCAAAGGTACAACATAGCTATTCCTATATCTACATTATAGTTCATGGAACACTTCATTTTGTTCTACCAGCATCCTACTGAAATCTACAGTTCTCCCTACTTCAAAAGCATGATTGAAACAAGACCTTACCAAAAAGCCTGTGGAAGTTCTGGCATAGCATGGAAATGAGGCTGTCATTTGAAAAGTAATTCTCTGAAAGTCAACGTGAAAGAGTGCTTTACACCTCCGCTGGAGAAGCTTGCAGAAAAAAAATTGTTTACTCATTGCAGCCATCCCACTTGCACATTATGAAAACACACCTCTTGGCTTTGCTTCGAGTTGAAATTCATTTAAATACTAGTGGTGCTAGCTACATATCACATGTAACAAACAGAAAGCTGTCATACTGGTATAAAGCATGATTAGTGAAGTCTTTTACCTCTGGAGAAAGAATACATGCCTTGCAGCCAAACTACATACAACCTTTCAAACTCTTCAATGGTATTGTGCTCTGAAATACACTTGCAATGACCATGGGCACTTACAGCCACAGTGAAGTAGTATAATGATGGGTTGATTAATTAACAGCTTTTAAAGAATGATCATTTTCAATTTTTTTTTTTAACAGATTTTTCTCGAACTAAATACTCCTCGCATCAAGGATGTTGATTCTTTTGGCTTTCATTATTATATTTCACATAACTTCAGCAGCGCTGTTGTTCATCTCAACTATTGACAATGTAAGTGTCATTTCTTCTTGTCCCTCAAGTACCCAGTTATTTCTTTGCTTTTACAGTCTTTTATTACTTGCTGTGTTTCAGATAATTTGCTAGATGTGTTTTGAGCCTTAGAAGTTTTCCACCAACTTTATTAAAACAAACGTTTGTTTAAGAAAAAAATCGTATTATCCTAAAGTTAGTGCCTATATGACACTTAAAATTATGCAACTGAAAAATAGATTTGGCTTCTTTTCTTCAAACCATCCTCAGAGGAGTGTAATTTCTGCTATGAATTAGTTTCAATTCACTTGAAGCAATTTCAGCTCAAAGTTTTAGAATCGTGTGGCTTTCTTTTCAAATTTATTTTAATTACTTTTGTGACAAGAAAAAGATTGCTTTCCAGTGTTTACATCTAGCTCTTAATATGAACGACTTATTTCCAAAACAGCTGGCAGTGACTGGTACTCTTAACTGCATTGGGTTCTTTCTCTGACAGGTTGAGTGAGTCCACAGGCTTTTAGGATGTTAAAAAAAAAAGAAGTCTACTGGAAATACTTTACTTGTGAAGCTGGTTTGAATCCCATAGTTTTTCCGAAGACTGTGCTTTAAGTAAAATGATAAGATATCCACAGCTCTTCATTGCAAAATTTTATGAACTGACATGTTATTTTTCAGCCAACTAGTTGATATGCTGGAGTAGATCATCAATTAAAAGCACTAAAACCAAGTTTTATTGCCCCGCTCCTTTGAATATTTAGAAAACTAGGACAGTGGACAGGCAAATTATTCTTAGCTCAGGTCAGTTACATACAAAGGATTACAGAATTCCAAAACCACGCGCTCTGCTTTGTGTCATTAACTACTTTTAAGCAGTAACAAACTATGCAACCAGCTTCTGCTTGGTTTTAGCACGTTCATAGATTTTATGTTGTCAAGAAAATCACTCTCAAAATATGAAAAAGCCTTCAAAGCTGAAAAATAATTTATTCCACTTGGACAGCAAAAAAATGCATGGCTTAGTGCTATTGAGAAAGTAGTGCTTTTTCTTAACACAGTAATCCAGAGTTATTCTGATGGGTATAGCTACCATCGTGATACACTGATGTCCTAATTGCTGTACTGCTGCAAATCTGGCTGGTATTCTGTGAGGTTTCTGGTACGTCTCTTTAAGCAGCTGTTGATTCCAGGAGTCATATTTAAAAGTCCTATTTTTCCAGAAACTACTCAAAACTGAGGCCTGCGTAGCTATCGGAATTGGAGTGGATTTCCTGAGGAAATGCCACTTGTGTGGAGTGGTTGCAGCATTTCCCAGGCTGCCATAAGAATCTGTTCAGTCACTGTAGTACTATTTTGCATTAAATGTTAAAACACTGAAATAGAAATACCACAGTGAGATCTTAATTTATTGCTATTACTTCCAGTCAGATGCCACAGTGCATGAACTGCATTTGCACATTGACAGCACAGCTACATTAGTTGAGATTAATTCATTCAGTGTAAGGAACCAGAAAATTTGTAAACAGGGTTTCTGTTTCTTGGTTTATTACCCTGCTGTTTCCCATGAGTTAAAAAAGTGTTGTGCCTTAAGGGAATTTACATTCCAAAGAAGGTCTGGGTGAATAAATTATAGCTTGTTGGGGTATCTTATGGAGTGAGCAATCTTTGAACGTCCAAGACTTCTGTCTGAAAAGTAGAAAATCCCTTGTGCTTCAGGGTTGCTATCTGGTCCCTTTCTTACTTCACATGGGTCTAGAATGAAAATGATACATGAATAAAGAAATACCTTTTATTCCAAAATTGAGCAGATAACATGCAGCCTTCAGTTTTGTGGTCAGTACATGACTCAGTGCAAATTTATCAGAAAAAATGAAGAAAGGTCTCTGGTCTCTTTCTTCTGCTCATTACTTCCCAAGCCTAGATCTTGATTTCAAGCAGAAGCACTGAAGCTTTCAGTTCTTTACTGGGAATGCAGAATTATTTTCCAATTCTTAATGCTGTTGGCTTGCCCTTCTATCTCCAAATATGGAAGAATAACAAGTTTCTTGCCCTCTTGTTCTTGAGACCTAGCCTGTACAAATGCTTTTAAGTCCATTACATCTGAAATTTAGTTTCAAAGATTAGTGAACAGGTGTTTGTTACAGTGGATGTGCCTTTACTTTTATTTTGCAGGCCTGGTGGGTAGGAGATAATTTTTCTACAGATGTCTGGAGTGCATGTGCCACAAATAATAGCACCTGCACACCTATTACTGTTCAATTCAGAGGTGAGTATCTGTGCATGCATATGTCTCAATTCCTTTAGCAGGAGATAGAGGAAACCAGCATAAAATTTACAGGGACATGAATATATACTTGTTCAAAAACCTGTATGTTCTAACTACTCATGTCTTCTAAATTCTTCAATACTGGATTTCCATTTTGGAAAAGCAAACTGTTCCTACAGGTTCTCTCATAGGAGAACAGAAGGAACTATTAGGTACACTGAAAGCCCAATATGAGGGATTAAACACAAGGAATTAAGAGCAAGAGCCAAAGAACATTTAAAGTACTGGATCAAGTAGCAGTGGTGAAGACATCTGAAGGTAGCTCTGCAGCGGTGGAACTTGCCTCTCAGAACTGAACTTTAAAAGAACATAAATACACTGTTCTACAGGCATAGGGGTAAAAGGGAAAGAAAATGAGAACACAGTCTGAAGTTTTAACATAGATATTGTACTTAATATCTATGCAAAGAATTAATATACAGTACAACCTAACTTACCCTTCTTTACCAAAATATATATATTTTTTTTATTCTCAAGAGTTACTTTAACTATGTTCCCACACTTTCAGTTAGTATGTATTTCAAATAGGTAAATGAAGAGCCATGTAGCCCTGTAGTAATTTTGGTGTCCGAGTGTCAGGTCGTATCTATATTGCAGGGAGACAATCCCATTATGTAAGGTACATCTAATCTAATATGAATTTAGCCTACAATTGAGTTTCACCCTGTTTTAGTATACAGAGGGTAGTGGAGGATGTGGTATGTGAGAAATGGTCTCTTCAGTGTTTTATTCAGTTTTCTGAAAAGCTTTTAAAAGTCTTTAAATCACTGGCTGTATAAATAAAAAGGAAGTGAGAAGAACCCTCTGAGGCTTGCACAGTTGGTTTACTGTGTCTGCTGAACTCCTGCTTAGAGAGTGCAGCTCTGCCCTTCTGCTCATTGCTGGAATAGGCAAGGGGGGATAACTATTTCTAATCAAAGCTGCTTTTGTTTTTGCAGAATATCAATCAATTCAGGCTGTTCAGGCCTCCATGGTCCTATCTACTATTTTCTGTTGTGTGGCATTTCTGGTTTTCATTCTCCAACTTTTCCGTCTAAAGCAAGGAGAAAGATTTGTGTTAACCTCTATTATCCAGCTCCTGTCATGTGAGTGATTTTTCAACACTTGTGACTTCAATGATGTTCACATGAAAGTACGAAAGGGAAGGGGAAAAAGGTTTCAAAAAGAATGAGCTGTATGAGAACTCTGTAGGGCTCTGGAGGTCATAGCTTGTCCTGCATATATGTTTAAACATGGAACTGCTCAATTCTGTACTGTTTAGGCAGTGGAAACATGGGTAATATCACAGCTCAGAAGTAAAAATCTGGGAGGGAAGGAATCTAAGATTCTGAGCATCTTGATCAAATTAAGTAACTGCAAATGTTGCAGGCAGGTACTTCCTTAATTTTTGTTAGTCTTTAAAACTATCCAGATGTTAAGAATCATTTTGTGTTCATTGCAAATTACATGAATATGCAACAGCACTTAAAATTCAGTCCCTGCCAAAAAAACTGAGAGCATGTCCTGAAATGCCCCCAGTTTAGTTTGCAGATGGAAAATAAGTGTTTGCAAAAAAGACACTGCTGGAAGCGGCTGCCAGATGAGAGTCAGTGGATGGTTATTATACGTACTGATATTATCTAAAATTACTAACCTTTGCTGTTTGTTCTCCTCCAGGTCTGTGCGTGATGATTGCAGCTTCCATTTACACAGATAGGCACGAAGAACTGCACAAGAGCATTGAATATGCCATTGAAGTTTCTAAAGGCCAGTATGGCTATTCCTTCGTCTTAGCCTGGATTGCATTTGCCTTTACTCTGATCAGTGGTGTTATGTACCTAGTATTAAGGAAACGTAAATAAATGTTGGCAGCTAGTTATTACTGTCATGACAGTACAAAACCAAATTCCAATATTTTGTATATAATCATTTACATGGTTTTGTAGTAAAGGTATTGTTTCTCTAAAAATGTACTGTGTTCTTGATATGAAACAGAATACAAAAAAAGCCAACCAACAGCAGGTTTAATGGAATGCCTGGCATTCAGTCTGAGCAAGACTGACCCAAGTTTTCTTTTACTTATTTCACCATCATCTGTGGTGAAATGGTGTATTCCCTTTTCTAGGCATAAACAGTTCCTGGCCTCTGTCAGATTACTATTAAAGTCTTTGCAAATTAATTTGGAAGCAATATGCTCAGCATATTCCTGGCCTGGATCTAGCCCTTTGGGATGGGATAAATACAGGGGAAGTGAAAAATGAGGCCAAGATCATGGTGCAAAAGCAAACAAGTATAAAAGCCCAGAGCTGCACTCAATGTGGCTGTTCCAGCAGAGGACGAACGTTCTGCTATTTATATCGTGCAGTAAGTGTCATCAAGCTTTTATTAAAACCACTTGCTTTGCAAAAGCAAACAACTCTTTTTCGTACTCCAGCAAATGATTCTCTTTATTCTTCTTCACTTTTAATTTAAGCATATAGAGCCTTTGGCAGGAAAAGTTACAAGCAAATTTGAAATTCAGTGCACAGCTTGGGACTGGAGGAGTCTGAGCAGAAAGAGATGCTCCACTCAAGTCCTGCAGCCCCTTATTTTTTCATTGTGCAGTACCAAATTTAACTTTTTTTTTTTTTGCAGCCAAACTCAGTATGTTTATTACATTGGGATCTGGCTAGATATATCATGTTGGCTAATATGTAATTTAGAAAAGCTTTTTTTATTTTTATTTTTATTTTTATTTTTCTGTGTCTGCTCACTAGGAAATTGGCCTTTACAAAATTCATTCTAAGTTCCTACTTGGATTTTATTTGAATAAAAATTCTTACTAAAGAAATCAGAGTGTAACTACCATGCATAGGAGTTCCAGGATAGTTTTTCAAAATTTTTGGTGATTTTTACTTTTCAATAATTCTGTGAGAGAATTACTGTAATACCAGATTTAACTGCTCAGCAATGTAATACTGGCTTTGGCTGGTGGTGATTTCAGGGTTTGGAGACCAGTGTGGGGAATAAAGTAGCTTTTTCTGGTTAGTCACACCTTTGATGTTAAAATGTAGATTTAACTTTGTAAAAGCATTAACCATGTATTCATTTCATGATATTCACTACAGCTGACCCAATATATAGGCAATAAAAATAAATGAATTTTAAATGAAATTTTACACTTAATGTAGAACAAAATTACTACTACAAAATAACATAGCTCTACTAATGTTGATAACTTAGCCTATTACACAGCAGCTGATAGTCTGACCCATTGCTGCAGATAATTCATCCTTGAGTTCTCACAGAACTGTATGGGAATTGTCTCTGACATGAGTAATGGGTCTTGCTGTTCCATCTCCATTCCCTGACCATCCTAAAATGCTCTAACGATTGTTATTAGGGAGCAAAGAAAGTACAACAGGACCAGCAAGAAGTTAATTAGACAAGTAAGCAGAACAGCAAATAAAAAGTGAAAATAACAGCAGTTAAAACAATAGATCAGTCTGAGAGAAATGCATTCTCACTTTCCCAGTCTTGCATGATGCTACTGTTCTGTTAATCTTTTTCCTCTTAGTGGGAACACTGAATTTCAGGCATTACTACCCTACTTTTTAAAAAAGTGTTTCTGCTGTTTGCTGAATACATTTCAGATTCAAAACCTGAGTTTTGCTAGCAAGCAGGATTTGTTTTAAATAAACAGATGTGGGTTTAAGGCTGAAAGTAGTCTGTAAATTAGGTGTTTGGCTAGTCTTATTCAAACATGAAATATTAAGGGTGAAATTCTAAAACAAATGTGCATTAAAGCTATTTTATATCTAGAAGATAATTCTATAACACTGTAAATTAAGCTGAAATGCCACTGACTTGAAGAGATGCTTCTTCAGTTTCTTGCCTTAATAGTGCTTAGGTCATTTATAGAGCAGATATTTAAGATAAAGATGTATATATACATGAACTCAGCTTACTTCTACAATGAAAGCTCTGTCACTTTAGTTAGAAGTAAAAAGCACACACACTTCAGTGTACAAACAGCAGCATGCAGGTGGTGCCACACAGAGAACATATGTCAATATTCGAAGTACCAAGAAAATAAATGCCAAAAAGTTTGAACAAGAGTTTTAACAGGACAAACATATTTTAGAATATTCTTTTTACTTGATATGCCTTTAAAATATACCGTTTTCTATGCTCTATATATTATTAAACTGTACATGAAAATAAAGTTAAAAATTCTTGTATTAGCAAGCTCAATACGTTCAGCAGTCTGACCTTGTCTTTAAGCTTGGGGTATATTTATACAAGCTGGGATGAGAAATAGTTGAGGATTTGTATGAACAGGTAAAATTGAACTCTTCCTGCCTGTACTGTCATTTGTTGAAGAGCTTTCAGGTAAGTAGAGAGAACATCAGTGTACTAATGTGTAAGTGCGTGGTCCCACAAGAATAGCTGCCATGTAGTGCAGGACCCACATGTGATAAGACAGTTACTAGTAAGGTCTCTTTTCCTCATTGGCAGAAAAGCTGTGTGTTTAAGATTATTTTGAATGCCTTGATCATGTGAGAGATGTTAGAAACAAGCCACCAACTTCTGTATGTTCTCCAACCCAAGCTTCACCCATGCACTGGGACGACAGCAGTACAGGTAGGTTTGCACAGATTGCTCTAAAATGAGAAGTACTTAAGGATAATAACCTGTGATGAACAGTAAGTCAAACCCTTATTTCACTTGTTCTCCTCCTACTTTGTACATACCCATTCCTAAGGTTTTCATGGAGCAGGCACAAATATTAACTGTGTAGGGGAGCACACTTGGTTCAGTTTCTGCAAGGGTCTGTGACAGTGCATCAACCTTTGGACTTTGCACATGGAACTCCTTCAGTTTCAGACTAACGAGGAGGAGCAGTGTTGAATTTTTCAACAAGCTCTGGAGAAAGAGGGGTCCTTGCCAGTGAGGAAGATGTGGATCATGCTTGGAAATCCAGGCTCTGACACAAAAGCAGTTATTTGAACAAGGGTTGCAAGCCAAATGCACAGCTTCTAATTCATACAAACTTTCCTTCATGCAAATACAGAAACTTCTTAATTGCTACTGTATAGTTTGCAAGCTGCCAGAATTGTCACAGGTTATCTCTTAGGTATTAACGTTCAGCATTTTGCTGATACTTCTTTTCTGTCTTTCCTTTAGCTTTTTGCCTAGACTAGAAAATACTCCTTGCAAACTCATAATAACAAATTAGAAAATGTTGTGTGCTATTGAAGGGTGTATGTTTTGTCAGCAGGATGTTTATTTACTTTGGATCAATACCAAACTAACTGAATTTGTAGACTTCTGTTTTCTTTTTCCTTAATTCAGCCACAAAGCTCAGCAACCCATGCATGTTCTCAGTCACTTAGTTTTATGACAGATATGCACTATGCAGCTGCAGGTGCTGTCACAGAATTTGATTTTTATTACCACTTTCAACAGTTACAAAAAGCTCCTGATGGCATCTGGACTACACCACATGGGGCAGATGTTGGTCTATTTTACTGTTGCTTCTTGGGGAAGCAATCCTGTGTTTTACTGCTCCTCCAAAAAGTCCCCCAAAAAGCGAAACACCCCAAGACCTGAAAAAAAAACAACCCAACTTTGAAGTGAAACTGTACTTTTAAGAGCCAACACAGCAAATTTAAATCAAAATCAATTACCAGGAAATTGAAAGGCAGTTATATTGCTGTTATAAGTGTCAGAAAACTTCATTCAAACCAGAGACACAAACACATAAATACAAGGGAAAAGCCAGAAATACAGTGTGTGGTGCACTGCTTCAGGGATTCGATCTTCTTAATATGTTATCAGCAAGAAGTAGACCAGCTGCTATATTCTCTTTTCCTTGATGTCTTCGTATTATCACTTCAGATAGTTTTACTTTTTAGTAAAATTGTTCCAGCAGAGAAATTTTTTAAGCGTCTGTGTTGAAGAATTACACTGTTTTGGAACCTGAAAGTTGGTAGGATTTAAAAATTGCAATCCTTTTAGGAACCGATGCCTTAAAACGTTTTCAGTCGTGAAAGATTTGGAGGAGGAGGAAGGCAATTTGTAAGGCGTAAGGAAGAGAAAAAGGTGTCTGGAGCAGCTGTGTGTGTGCCTGCCCATGGTACTCCGTGCATCGTTCCCTTTGTGCTGGCCGTGCTGTGCAATTCGCGTTCCGACAGAGCCTCCTCGTGGCGAAACACCGCTGCATTCCCATTTCAAAACGCCTCTAGAAAGCCCGACTTCAGTTCTGAAGCATTCTGCAAGGTGTAAATCCCCAGGGATTGGGGATCCTCCTCCCTCTGCTCAAGCACTCTTCATTCAGATTTTTTCACTTGCTTTCGAGAGCTGTGGACGATTCTGCTCTCAAACATTTAGGTGAATATTTCACCTTTCATGCACTACAGGATTTTAGAACCACATACATTAAATAACTCTCATCTAAGATTTTTTATTTTTATTTTTTCCCAGATGTACAATGCTTTGAGAAACCTTAGTATAGGGCAGTTCATTAAACACATGTGAAATACGGAATCTTGTTTCAGAGCAGGAAAACTGCCATCCAGTTGTCACCCCGAGCAAAATGTGAGCTGTTCCCCACACTGCACTTAGAAATAGGACAGGCTGCTTTGGAGCAGCTAGCACTGACAGTGCCAGTGTTGCTTTTTCAGGCTTCTCAGTCACATTCAGGTCAGCATAAAACACTCACTAGTGGTGCTAGACAGCCCTAGTAAAGATAAATATGTGATTGATGGAAACTTTGGGCTGTATTGGCAGTTAATGAAAGACATCACGGTTTCCATTTAACTTCAGCTAGTTGAAAATAACAGGGTGTATTTATCATCTCCTTTTCAAAGCTAAACCCATTACTCGTCTTCTGAAGCCTCTGCAGTCCAACTATACCGAGTTCAGCTTTCCTCATGATTCAGTACACAATGACTGAGAGGCTGGGAAGTCAACAACAAGCAGTAGGACTGCCTGGTGTTCATGAGACCACTTGCTCCTTTGTCAGTCCACACGATAATAAATCACACCTGTACCAAACCCAGCATGCATCTGCTGACATGCAGTTGTTAACATCAGCTGAAATTCTACAACTGCCCCAACACACATTTCAGCCTTAATGAGTTTACCCTTGGCTGATAACAGGCGATGTAAATCCTTGCCCTCCAGGACCATTATGTTATTTCTGTCCTCTGCATAGAGACCTCCTTGTGTATCTGAAGATTAATGCTTAACTCAGTCTTTTGCTACCATCTTCAGCAGATCCTGTAGGTGGCATTTTCTGGGCAACTCTTAATATTTCCATTGCTCCCTTCTAATGAGTGCCACTTGCAGCACATGACTTTGATGTGCAGTGAACAGCGTGTGAAGTAATATCTTAGCAATAATGAAAAAGAATTGAAGGACATTCTCCTAGATTTCAGATTTTTCATCACATGCTGTACATACATTGTTTTTGCAAAAGGCACAGGAGGCAGACAATATGGGCTGGTTTCTGCCTTCCCAGATAGCACTGGGTTCTGCTCGGCATCACCTTAACTCCAGCTGTTCTCATCCCTGAAGAAGGAAAAAAGAGAAAAACAAAGAAAAAAAAAACAACCCCACAACATGACATTGAAGCTTGGCATGTAATAATCTCTTCCCTCAAACCTGTGGCTGCACTCTTGTTAATACAGCATGTGGTAACCAACCTTTCTTTGCTGCAGGGGTGCACCACTGAGTCAGGGTGTCCAGCAGGACCCCCAGGCTGGAGACACGGTGTCTGTTCCAGCTATGTCCTGGAGAAGGGAGCCTGCACTTAGAAGGGTTGTGAGCTTTTGGAGGTGCTTTTTATGCACTCAAGGAGGAATTAGGGTAGTCTGACTTGCTTATGACCATTCCCAGCGGTAGGAATTACTTTCTTCTTCACTAATTGTCCTATCAGAAATGAGTATTACTAAAATGTTGAAATGGAGGTGGTGTTTTTCTCACTATGCATGACAAGTCAGAATACATTTTTTTGCCTATCATTCCTCTATTTTCTTACTAAAATAATGTATTTTTTTTTCTCCTTGGACATAAATATGTTGCACGCTTGTTTTCAGTTCAGGCTGGGCATCTCTTTATACTAAACAAGCAAATTGGCAAATTCTACCCCATGAACCCCTATAGCAAATGCAGGCCTAGTGCTTGTGCTGTGAGGCTCACTGCATTCTGTGAGCAGAGGTTTCTACGTGGGCACTCCCCTCCCTTCCACTTACCTGAAAAATCAAGGTTGCCCAATCTTCTCGTTGCTTCAGCCTTGCCCTTGGATTCAGTCATTTCATGTCAGTTTTGATTTATCTGCTGTTCTTTTGCATGGCTGTAGCGTTAGCTTTCAAGGTTTGGTTTTCAAGTAGTGTTTTGTATGTTTATCACCATGAAGAAGAGTCATAAGAAGATGAGATGGCTTCCGAGGCACAGCGATTCATCTTTCTACAGTGAAGTGTAGAAGCCTCATTACAAATTATACTTGCATTCAGAAGTGAAACTTCTGTGGCCAGAGCTGGTTCAGAACATTGCAGTTCCCTGCTTTTGAATGAATGCAGGGATCTTAAAAATAAAAATCTGAATAATTTGGTCTTCCTTTGTGAACAGGAATCTGCTGTAGTGAGAAAGCATTACCACACTTAATATTTTAATTTATATTTTCAAATATGCACAGCATAATGGAAAAGCAATGCCCTACAGCCAGTTATTTTTAATCAGCATGTACTGCATCTGGACAAGGGCAAAGGGCAGTTGTACAAAGGCAAACTGCTCAACTTGTCTGCTTCAAATCAGGCCAGAGCTGAGGCAATGCATTAAATTACCAGCCAGCAACCAGGGAGCTCCGTGAGCAAGATCAATATCTGCCATTCAGCATGTAAACCAAATGCTACACACTTCTAAATTGTCAATCATCACAAATTGCTTGCTTCCCGCCGTGGTCAGAGGGCTGCAAGCACCTCCCTCTTCTATGAGTGCAGGGTCCCCTGATGGCACAGCTGCCCACAGGAGGTGCAGGGCTCTGCTGTTACATGTGCCCACAGTTTGCTGAAAGCTCCTGGCAGTTTGCAGACACGCTGAGGTGACCTTTTGGGCCCGCCAGGCCTAGGCAGGGGTTGCCATCCCAGCAGGAGTATTCAGCTCACTTATGCTTTCTGTGCTCACAGCCTGTGTGTGGCACACACCAAGGGCAGCCATGCAGGCCCTGGTCAGCTGCTCTCCTCCTGCTCTTGCTTTGCACCGTGTCAGTCATGAAGCTCTCTTCCACAGTTCGTTGCAGCAAGGCTGCCTCGAGGCTTCTTACTGTGATCGCCAAGCTTTGTGTGGTAAAATTCAAAGCAAACAGCAAGCAGAGGTGCTGCAGGGAATGAAGGGTGATTTATCAATGGGGTCTGGCAGATTCAGGGTTCTGGCAGAGGGAGGAAGAGAGAGGCATGCTGCTTTGTTCCTTCAACTCATCTGACCTCCTGTGGGCAGAAAGGAATGCAGCAGGGAGGGATCTGTGCAGGGATAGTGAGCAGGTTGGAGAAGGGCAGGTATAAAGAGCCCTGCAGCGGGGATGCGGCAAATAGTGCCCAGCAAGCGGCTGTGCAAGGAAGGGGCTGGGGGTCCTGGTGGGCACCCTGAGTCTGTAGTGCTCCCCGGTGGCAAAGAAGGGTTGGTTATCACATGCTGTGTTAGCAAGAGTGCAGCTGGAGGTTTGAGGGAAGAGATTCTTACATGCCAAGCTTCAATGTCAAGTTGTGGGTTGTTTTTGTTTTGTTTTGTTTTGTTTATTTGTTTTTCTCTTTTATTTCTTTTTCAGGAAGAAGAGCTGGAGTTCAGGTGCAGCAGAGGACACTGCCAATTCCTTCTGCCTTTTGAAGATTTAAGAGTTGCTGTTTGGAAATTGTACATATGGTTCATTTCCTAAAATGATGCCATTCATTTTTAATAGCAACAGTAATATAACAAACCTTTCTATACATATATATATATTAATTAACATTAGAATAGCCATTAATTAACATTAGAATTGCAATGTAGAGACTGTAAGTCTGAGGACGTATTTTGCTCTGCTGTAACTGCAGAGCAATTTGTTAGCTCACAAGCAGCTTGTGAGGCTTTATTGAAATAGTGGTAATAGGAGATTCTCAAATGCAGTCCACTCCCAGTAGTGTTAATGAATGCAACTTGGGATAAAGGCTGTTTGGACACTGGAAAATGTATCATTTTGCACTTGGAGTTTTTTCATCGCGTTATCCTTTGGTGAAAGTTATAAGGACAAAGGGATCATGGAGGACATTTGTGAAGTTGCAGTCTTCTGTCTTGCTGGGTTTAGTGGCAAACTCATGGTTAGAAATACAGAGGAGCTTGGGGTTTATTTTAATTTTTCTCTGAAAGGTTTGTAACATAAAGGATTTTCATTAATCAAAATGATTTATTAGGTTTCTAGCTTTTCCAGTAGCTACATCATTGCTCAGACAACAGACTTAAATCGCAATTCTCATTTCCCAGGGAATGTTTAGAGCATAAAATGTCATGTATTTTTTCTTAGTGACCGTTAAGCAAAACTTTTGCATACCAAAAAACCTATGTGATTTCATCGTGGCGATTCCTCTGTGAGAAATAACCACAAAATAAAAATAACAGCACAGAAGGACATTGCTTCTGCTCTATTAGATATAATTAAGGCCTAGAAATTCTTAGATAAATCTGGATGAACATGTTATAGGTGGAATGTATAAGCAAATGGGTAGGGAACTGCTTGTATTTGGGATGGCCTGACATCTCTCAGATAATATAAGAAAAAATTATCAGGCTGCCTGGATTTTAGCTGAAAATACATCCAGTCCTTACCCCACATTTCCTTTCTATTCCTGTAATCACCATCTTCAAGTGTTCGAATTTAGACACTGTAAAATCAATCAGCCACTTAAACAGGTCTGTTCTTTTCTTTCAGTGGCTGCTTCTTACTGGATTCTATAGCAAACAGTTAATGTCATGCTCTTAAGCCTTGTCTGGCTCATGTGCAGAAATGTTTCTGTACACCAAAGTAATCCAGATCTGCTTGATTTTTCGCAGTGTATGACTCTTGTTAGAAGCAAATCTGTTCATGAGAAACTTGCTCAGAAGCTATCTTGCTATGTGGCTAGCATTGCTGGAAATGTGTGAATAAAGAGAGAAAAAGTCATCTCAGTGAAATTTAAACCACTTCAACCTCATAATTCCTAACATGATTTACAGCTTTTCTCTAAGGGAAGCAGGGAAGCTGGCTTTCTTAGCAAACAGGGAGTGATCACTGCAACAGACCAGGCAGAGATGTTTTCTTTTTAAGAAGAAGATGTCTTAAGAAAGTGTTTATAAGCAGCAGAAGAGTAATAGCTTGTTAAGCAGAAGAGCCTGTACCTGATTTTGGTCAAGTCTGATGTACGATAGACTGATGAGGGAATTGAAGCCTTGAACAAACAGGCTATTCTTTGAACACCTGCCAATTTTCAGTATTATTACTAACCTTGCAAAATAAAGTTTGTCTTGCAAAAATTTGTTTTGCAATGCATAGTCTAGATTGCTTTTTTTTTTTTCCCTCCTGGACTGAACAACTACAGCCTTTTACTTACTGATTTGATTTACAAATTGAAATAGAACAGGGAGAAATTTTCATGCTGCTTCTTTCAGAACTTGTTTGTTTCTAAACATACAAGAGTATGTACCAGGAATGTTATATACTGGATTGTATTTGTGTTGCTTGGTGCTTGTGTAACCTGATGCTTGATAAGCTTGTGCAGTCACTGATTACATTATTTGAGTGGCTGCTTTAAATATTTTAAATAATGAAACAGAAGCTTTATAAGGACATGCTAGTAGCAGTTGAATGGGCTCCTCACCTTACTCTGCTGTATGGTCATTTCCTGTGCTCTGTCCTATGGAGGGAGGTATAAGGACTCGTGTCTCCTCAGTGAACTCCTTTACTCAGGCTTTGGCTCCTGTTTGCATTAGCAATTAAGGTCAGAGCAACAGTGAAGTTTTGAAGGGAGTTCCCTGATTACTTCCGTTTAGTTTCTGCTGGTTCAGTTCTTGATGCCGTTCCTGCATGCATAAATTAGATTCCTCTCAAAGGAAAGGAAGCCAAATGATTTTTAGAGCCTGGTAAGACCATTAGGTTCTGAATCTGCCCAGAGAAGCTCTGCAGAAGAGATAGAAGTAGCTGGAACTCTTTCTCCTCTGGAGCGATCATAGCTCTATCTACTTTGTGTTTCTTTGGTTTGTAATATTTTAGCATGATGCTCCATCTTCTAGAGGAGAGATGGAAGAAGAAACATTAACAGGATTAGAATGTCTAGTTGACTTCTCCTCTCATTTACAGATTCCATACTGTATCTTTTCATGTGGCAGAACACGTGCTGACTTTCAAAATCCAGTGAGAAGCGGGGCACCAAGCATATAAGCCAAATCCACTATGTCTGTTTCATACATTTGATTCATAAACTGAATTCAGCACAATTTTTTTCTGAAGCCATGGTTAGGCAGGCTAATAGGAGGTAAATTCTGATGTGTTATTGAGAAAAAATGGGGAGTCCACACTGGGCTCCATTGGGTGGTGCAATTGCTGCATGGGCTGGATACAAGATCTGTCTTGAAAGGCTTGGAGCAGGGAGTAATTGGAGTCTTCCTCTAAATATATTGAAAAACAGCTCAAAAGCAGAACCACTCTGCAGCAAGTAAATGAAATGTGAAAATGAAAGAGGGATCACTAGTTCTGAAACGATATTTTGGACAGCAAATAACAGTCAAGAACAAAGTAGCAGAATTGCCCACAGATTGAAGGTATCACAAAGCACTCTGTGTTAGTATTGAAGACAGCATTCAGCAGAAAGAAACAGAATAGCTCAAATGAACCTTTACATGTAGTGTCTGTGGGAAGAATCCATATGGCTGCCAGAATCTCTATGGCAGTGGAATGAGGATCCTTAAAGGTTGTGAATCTACCCAAACTGTAAAAATCTATTCTGTAGATAAAAATCTGGCAGATATAAGAGAAAAATATGAAGATTTAATAATATAATCTTGTTCTAAAATAAGGAGGCATTTGACATATTAGTAAAAAGAAAATATCCAGCTGTTTTCCTTAACTGTAACAAATCATGCCAACAGACAAGTCTATTTCAGAGCAGTGTGAATCTTTCATAAGATGATGCCTTTAATTTTCTTTCCTCACTACTTTGGGAGAAGAGGAGGAAGAAAAACATAAACTTTAAATGGTAAGTAGAAAAGTGGAGATGGGTTCATACAGAAGACCAATACATATATTTACACAACACTTTTGCCTACCAAGCATCTCACTTAGAATTAGTGCTGTTAGTTTTATCAATCAGTGAGTGTCACAGTAAGCTAGGAGAAAAAAAATGAAAGGAAATAAGGTGAGGTGGTGGCAAGACAATAAGTAATTTAACAGATTTTGTTATGTACCAACTCTAATTTTTTTGTTTAAATCTTAACATGGATCTGGAATAGCAGTAATAGATCTATAATAGATCTAAGGGAGACCCCTGATATTGATTACTCAGATAGAAAGTCAATTTGTTATTTATTTATTTAGGAATTAAATGCCATACGCAAATTTGTAGGCTGCAGATAAACATCTGCATTTCAAAACTTTGGAAAACTCTCTGCCTGAGAAAGTTTGTGATCACGTGAAGTAAATTTCCTTGAAATTGTGCTGGGTAGCATTGATTATGCTTTTTTAGTTTGTTTATTAGTTGCTTTCCATAATTTCATTGCTTTCAACATCATTTCCAGTCAAAAACTAGTTCATTGATTTAGCATAATACAGGATATTTGTCAATCACTTTTATCTGTACGGAAAATACTCCCCAAACTTCATTCTGGGACTCCCAGCTTTGAAAATTTACAGCTCAAGTATATATATGAGGAAGGAACCAAGTTCAGCAAAATTTAATACAACTTGTAAGTATTCATCCTAGCTTATACTAACATGTAAATGTAAGCTTGTCAAACGTCACACAAAATTTATGTTGTCTTTAAAAGCTAATGTATTCTTATGAAGACAGAAACATCACTGTGACATCTAAAATCAAATTAATTGGCCACATTCTCCTGAACAAACCTTTATACAAGGTTTCTGCATTAAAACATACTGCTGTCAGACTTTCATTCCCTTGTACTTTTATTAGAGATAAACAAAAATGCCTTTTCTGATCTACCCCAGTAAAAACCTGTGTTTGTTTCGAATGCCAGGACTCAAAACATATGAGGGCCTCATGATGCCACTGCATCAACTTAAAAAAAAAAAAAAAAAGAAGTTATATTCTCTCTATATAAATCTGATTTCTTTGAGTTTTGTTTGGGCATTCCAGGCATATAATATGGAGAGTTGTTCTGTGAATATATAAAGAACATATCACTTTGTTTATGTTTTCATAAATGGAAGAAATAACCTGAGAGCTGTTGTTATACCAGCGGTGGATATTGGCATGCTCCAGAGCAAACTTGTCTCTACAGATTTGTCATTCTTCTAGGGACCATCTTCCAAGCCTTCCCTATATGTCTTGTTCACTTGTTTTGTCTTTTCCAACATCTGTTAGTGTTGTGACAGAAGCAAATGAGGGCCTGTTTGCCTTCATTTTGTAAGTAGCAGTAAGCTGTGATAAAGACATATGCTACTCAAGTGCATACATTCAAAAGAATGATAACTCTTTGTATCAGTGTATAACTTATAAAAATCTTTTGAATTCTGAAGTTTGCCATTTTTTTGGCCACTTTCTATTGGAGAAAAGGTCTACTATGTTTATGGAGTAATTTTGAGAAATAATCACTGGGATGTGACAATTTTGTAGAGGAGTTGTTGGCGTTGTTCCTCAAAATCCAATGGTCACCAAGAGAAATTGAGAATTATGGTGTCTTTCTGTCTTGGGCTTTTATGGCTGCCTTTCCTGGGGAAACCCAGCACTAATCTGTGTACTCAAGGCTGAGGAACTTACTCACCTGATCCTCCATTTGCTTTCTGAGGTTTTTGTATCTTTGATGTATTGTAGCTGTTTCCACTGGCTCATCAAATCTTTCTGCTATTAACTTACTTCTTTTGTTAATAATATCTAACAGCCACTTAAAACTTGGGAGTTTTGGCTAGGAAAATAGAGGTAGATGACACACTTTTCTTTAAAAGGCTTGAACTGAAAGACTTGTGTATCATGTGGAAAGCACAGTGTAGCTTGCCCTTAATACTGTAAGTTAGGTAACATGAAACATCAATAAGTGCGTATTGAGATCGTCTGTGCAATTTCTGCATATGCATATAGTCTGACAGAACCTGACTCATTCAAGTCTTTATTTTCTAATCACTTTCAGCTACTAAATAAGTAGCTGTACATGTCATTACACAGCAGCTTAAACTAATTCAGATCAGCTCTGCTGCATCCTACCTTTCCCCTTCTTTCCATATGACGCAGTCTCACATTCCGTTTGTGGGACACCTGTATCATCCATGTAGAGCCAGGTCAGAGAGTAGACTAACAAGGTATAGATCTGCTTTTTTTTCCTTCAAAAAACCACTGCTGTGTCAGCGTGGTGCCAGCACCCATGTGATGGCATGTGATGGCATACTGTTAATATGGGCTGTGTAATGCTGGCTTATGTTATTACAGCTGTTAGGAAATGCATGAATGGCTGAGCTGATCTAATAACTTGCTGTTACTGGAGGAAAGGAAAGAGTAGCAACAGTTCTCCTGATCCTCAGGCAGACAAAATCTGCCTATAGTTTTCCCTGCTTGCTTTATTTAATTTAAACTTGTGCAATTTAGTAGCTAATAAATTTTTGGCATCTGAAAACTGGGCCTTGCCTGATGGAGAAAAGTCTACGTATGATTCTAGAATAATTAATGTGGCACTTTATGCTGTGAACCCAAATGGGTCCAGCAGTATTTTCTGCTAGGCCATCCCACACTGGTTTCCCATTTTTCATATATTTTACTCTGCATGTTTTCCATTTGCAGAGCCATTCATCTTAGAATTTGAAGGGTATGGAGATGCCAATTTGTTTTACCTTGTGTAGACTTCATTAGCAAAGTGGAATCATATCTCATAGAGTATGTTATGCTTAGTAACTCTTGTGTACTTTCTATGTTCCTGTTAGTAATAACAAGGAAGTTTTCACAATGTAGATTTTAAATGTAAAACTTCCGGGCATAAGTCAAGTAAAGAAGCAGGAAACTGAATGCAAAATTCAGTAATGATTCAGGTCTCTTAAGTGATCATTTTTGTCCCTCTGATTAGTATAGTGTTATGCAGTGTGGTAGGTATGGTGAACTTACTTGATTTCTTGCACCAGCTATTTTTTTTCCTTTCATATAGCTGGTGATCTTGCATTTAAGGAAAGTACTTTGAAAAATCTTCAGTCTTAGGACTAGACAAAAATGTTGTATTTTAACATAAAACTGCACTGCCTAGCTACAAGAGCTCTGGTAGGAAATTGGAAGAAATACTGTTCATTGATCAGAATTTCTGTTCTTCATTACTGAGCACAGTGAGATACTGCAGGATGGGAGGGTGTTACTTAATGCTGTGAAACTGATCATTACCACTGTGCAGTACAATGCAGTTCAATGCTAATGCTTTCTGCATCCAGTATTTAGGATTTGATCACCTAGAAGAGAAAGAAAATGCAAGGGCTACTATTTATTACATTTGTAAAGAAGATGTTAGGAATGTTAGGAAAACTCTGTTCTTAGGAGAGCTCTGGAGTCTGCCTCAGGTATTCATTTCAACCCATTCAAATCAGAATGCTATTATATGAGGTAGTTGCCAAATTATGTCTGTTGAATTATATAGACTGAAATAGCATTAGGGCTTTCAAAACTTCTTGAGCTGTAAGTTTGAGAAAAGAGAGAATGTGAAGTCACTGAGTTACTATTTAGCAATGTCTTTAATTTCTTGAAATATGGTATAATGTATCTCAGACTTGTAAGTGGGAGAAACTAACTTGTGTTAACAATTGGTTATTTTAAATAGTGTGATAAAAATCCACCTACTGCATGAGTTAGCATCTGAATTGGTATTCAGAACTAAGAACTGGTGGTGCAGGATCCTTTTAGGGGTATTATTAGGAGTGTCCCTGGAAAATGCTGGTTTTAAGTCTATTTCACCTGTATATTAAGAGATATGTATTCCTATTCATCAGTATATTTTTAGAGATTAAGGGCGAAAAGAGAAATACAGACCATGATAGTCAATATGTAGGGCATAAAGTGGTTGAGCGCAGCTATAAGCAACAACAGCAGTGAAAAAATACGCATAGCAGAAGCTGGAAGTGGAGGACCGCAGAAGGTTAACAGATTTTGATAGATGAAGATGAGTAGATTATAGACAAATAAAGTGCAAAATGGAGCAAGCAAACCGTATCCAGGACAAACTTCAATGCAGATGAGTCAGAGCAAGCTGACACACCATAGTATGCCATAGCTGCAATATCAAAGGCAAGATGAAATTCCTGTCTTTGCCTTATTTTAGGCAGTCAAGCAGTCTGTAAAGAGAAACAAGTAAAACAGTAAAGAGGAAAGTGTAGGTCTTAGAACAAGTGCTCTGATTCAGTTGCTGTCCAGGCCCTGAGGGCACTGATAGGTCTTAATTGCCCTGGTCAGCCTTTCCTGGAGCCTCCAACCACACCACAGGGCTGGTTTAATCTCAGTCTTCAGCCCTGCTCTGTTGGTTGGGCTGTCTTCTGGTGTGGCAGTGGCTAGGCTTTGTAGTGCCATGGATCTCACTGAGTCTGGGCCCTGCCCCATGGGCTGATTTCCTGCTCTTCCACTGCCTCTGTCATGGTGAACCTGTCTGGCTGCCACTGGGCTGTTCCTGAACCTGAGTGCTATCATCAGGCTGGAGCCTGAAGTGTGGACTGACTTGCTGGCCTGAGCTGTGTTGTCACTGTGGATTTGTTTGATGATCTGGGCTCTTGGCCAATCCTAGCTGCTGTATCTAGCCTGCCCTACTCCTCTGCTTAGGTAATGTTGGCCTGGGCTGTGGCTGGCACAGCCCTTGTCCTGCTGGCTGTGTCACAGTTCTTGGCTCCTTGTCCTGCAGGCAGTAACCTGCCTCTGCTGTGCCTTGGTGGCTGCTTAGTTGGCTGCAGTATGGTAGGCTCAGGGAAAACTGCTGATTACCATTTTATTTATTTGTTCAATGTATCAGATTGGCAGAGGGGACTCTGCGCACTTCTACTTGTGAAGTGCTTTAACAGGCTTTTAACTCTCCAAGAATTACTTGAACAATAAGAAAAAATATTACTATGTGGTGATTTTCTCAAGTACTTTCATTCATTTAAAATAAAGATCCTTTCTAGGTTTACAGTTCTGCTAAGATGAGGTGATTCTAACAGTAGTGTGCATGTCTCTGTGTGCTGCCCTAATGGCTGGAGGACCATGAAAGCAGATGCTTGCAGGTCAGTAGGTGTTTCTTGAATCCATGTCCTCCAATTAAAGTGAAGTATTGATCTTTAGGACAGCTTACCTGTTGTGTGAAACCAGTTGCTTAATACCTTTGCAGATCTCAACTGAGCCTGCATAGCAGATCTCCCTTTTTTGCTTATTTCTACTCTTGGAGCTCTTTTAGTTGCCAAAGAACATAGTGTAGAAGTTTTCTTTACTAAGAATACATTTTGCCTCTCCTGCTTACGGGCTTTGTCTTCTGTAGAATGTGTACTGGTTTGTAGACAGTCAACTGACACTGGGCATTTATTCTATTAACTGTTAATTACAATGAAGCTTAACAGTTAACAAATCTATCACATTTAGTTCAGTAAATGAAACATGCTTTTGCAGACAGTGAAGATGGTTTTGGCTCTGAGTCAGGTGGACTTCCTTTATGATGGGAGTTTAAATAAAAGGGGTTAATAGAATTCAGTTAGCATGGATATGTTACAGCCCTTCTTTCTCTGAGTACAGGGCAGCATAGAGTATTCTGGTGCTTTATATAAATAATGCAGTTGTCTGGAGCAAAGGTTTGTGTGCTTCTGTAATGTACAGCACATAACATTGTCATGGCACTTTTTCAGTCAAAATAATTCAGCCTGTCCTAAAAATGGTTTTAATGACTGTGGGGAAGGACAGTTTTTCAGCATGTGTGGCAGCTCCTGTATTGAGACAGCACTGTGCAGTCTGTCATTCATGTTGGGGCTGCATTTCCATTTGTTTGCGGAGCTTTTTCAAAAGGGTGAACTTTGCTGTTAATCTGTGTCATGAGAAATTAAAGCTGATTACCTCCTCACCTTTGTTTTGGTTCCTTTGTTACGTATTCTTCTTGTGCTAGGCTCAAAAAAAGATTTTCTATATGGAACGCTTGTCAAGTTATTGGATGTATCATAATGATCTTTAAACTAAGTGATTTATTTGTCCAGTTTCTCGTCAAATTAGCTCACGGCATTGTGATAAAGTGAATGCTTTAACTGTTCATTCAAATACATGTAATGATACTACACTACCTGCAGTCACTGTACCTCAGGTGTTTCTGTTTGCTACAGCACTTGTACCAAAAAATGTATCCTTCTGTATGTGTACCATCTACTGTTACTGTTATCTACTGTTCAGGTTATCTTTCTGGAATTAAGAAGTATAAATCTTTCTGGAATTAAGAAGTATAAGGAATAAGATTACTTGAGCTTTATTTGAGCTCAGTAGCTTCCTCAGGCAATGTTATGCAGAAATCCATGCTGTGAGCCAGGCTTGTCAGAAGTAGGCAAAGAACTCAGAAAACAGAAATAAATGTACTTTTTAATCTGTAAAATAAGGAAGCATCGTGGACACTGACGAGTAGAATCTACTATTTACATTTTTAAATCTCTGTAACTTTGGGATTAACTGAACTCTGCCAGTTGTTCTCATGGATTGAATCCTCCCTGTGTTTGCCAGTGGTTATAGTTTTATTTAAATCTATATACTTTTCTTGTTTCTCCCCTGTGGTCTTACTGGTCTCTAAAATGAGAATTGAACTTGTTTTTCTGGAACATTTGGAAGACCATAATGCACACAGGATGACCTGTGATGCATGTGAAGCTTCAACTTTGGGACAGTAGGAGTCCCAAAGCCAAATATCAGATAAGCAGTGAGTTCACCTCTGTAGCAGTGAAACCACAAACTGTGCCTTCATTCTTTCACGTGAACTGATAATAAATCAAGGTGGTTGGATAATGTGTTTTAAAACACCTGAATTTCAAAGCAAATGTATTGAATTACAAGACATGAATTACAAGACAACTGAAAAATTTATTATGCTTTTAATTAAGTGGGTTCCAACCTTTTGCTAGCCAGGACATAAATCCTGGTTCTACAAGATCCTGCTGTATATGAGGAATGCTCTTAAGAGGGTAGGAGAACAGGAGTCTACCATAGGTGCGCATGCATGTGAAAAGGCATTTAATGGCACGTACAGTTTCTAGCATCACAGTTCTAAGTTCTCCAAATGTTTCCTATGTTGCTCTCCGTAAATCCATGATTGCTTTATTTTAACGTACAGCTTCTTTACTGCAGTACATAATCACTGCATAGTTGTGTGTATGCTGCTTTTGAGTCATGTCTGTATAGCGGTGGAGCTGCTGAAAGTCATGCTATTCTTGTCTGTGTTGTACCGTGCGTGCTCTCTACGTATCTTAAAGCAGGTGTGTCCAACCCACGGCCTGCAGGCCTCAGAATCTCTGAGGCTCCTGAACAAAGCGTGGAAAAATGCAGTGCCTGTAAAAGGGGATCCTTATTATCTCTGCTGGCGTGCAAAAAAAAACCAAGCTGAAAACTGTTTTGAGCGATACGTTATGCAGCTGTTGGCTGCTGGTGATATTTGTACAGCCTAAAGTAAATATTAAAATGTTGCTTATCATTCTTGTATTTCATTTTTGTACTTGGTAGTATGAATGTTCATGTCAGCACAAACTCATATGTATGCTAATCACTTAACTATTATATCTCAAACAGTAGGAACACCTACTCAAAGGCAGAAGACAGAACAATTTGCCAGGCATTTATGCAGAAGCCCTGTCTAATAGTTTAAGGATGATGTTTCTAGTCATCTAGTTTTCAGGTATCAGCAAATAACTGGTTCTCTAAGAACTTTTTAGGAGGGTAAGAAAATCAAGAAATAGTTGAGTCTCCAAAATGAATACTTTAAAGGATAATGGTTAGGTAAGTGAAGGAGCTTGTTTTTGGTTTTTTTTTAGCTGGTGTCTTCACTGCACTGTTGGTGTCAGATTTTCTATCATTTAGAGATAAGTGCTAAAAGTCAGTTTAACTTTGTTGATTACAAGTTTGTTTTCTTATTCTTAAGCAATAATATACCGTCTTATACTTGATTTCAACTAATTTTAGATACCTAATTCAAATGAAGCCTTGAAATTCAAGCATTTGTTTTCAGCAGTGCAGTGTTTTCCGAGTTGTCTGGTTTTATTTAATTGCCTGAATTGAAATCTGAGCAGGCACTCATAATTTCCCCATCTGAAATCATTTTTCAGGTGCACTCTCCCTCTGGCCTCGTGTAGCTTGTGGGCTAAAGAAATACTTAATGCAGGGGCTAACACAGGAGTTTGTTGCCTTAATTAATGTCTTAGCAGTCTAATCGAGGAGTTATTAGTCCAGGAATAATTACTGCAGATAAAGAAAGTAATGTAGGAAAGATCTTAGTCCATAATATGGTAAAAATTGTTATTCAAATGCATCCTGGTGCCTATTTCTTTTGTCCCCGCTGCTATGTTCACCCGTTTGTTAGCCTTCTGAGTCTGAAGGTCAGCAGAGGCAGCCTTCCTCAGTGGGGAATGGGGAGTTACAGCTAGTGAATCTTTTGCAAGAAGGACACTGATGTTGATTGTGCTGTTTTCTAATTTAGAGTCCACCTGAGGCTGTTCTCATTTTCTAATGTGCGCTTGCCTCTTATTTTCTTTGTACCTCTGGAATGCCACATTATAGCTAAATTTCTTGTGTAAGATATACAGAATATATACGTTTATTTTGGATGCATATTCTCTGTTTTCTTTGACTAATAATCCTCAAGTGCAAGCAAATTTTGGAGCTAGGTAAAACTAGGGACAATGATTCAAAACATTTGTCATCCTGTGTTTGAACTACTCTGCATGACATTGTTACTTTAGGGTCAAAATTATTTTATACACAATAACTACTTACTACTTTATATTAATCATAAATATCTCATAGTTACTGCAACAATAGGCCTTACACCATACAGTTGCATGAAGCAAGCTAAAACTGAAACCAGATGAATAGCCACATCCTGTTCATTATACAGATAGACTGAGACAAGTCCAGAAAAAGATGTGCAATTCCCAGGGTTTGCAAGGGTGAGTTAATACAGAACCTGTGACCCATAACTAGCAATAGGGTGCTGCTTTTGCTATGGGCCTACTGAATATTCTTTTGAGTTCAGACCCAACTGCAGCCTGGTAGAGAGGTGTTCCTTCAGGAGGAAGGAGGTTGGGCTGCAACCTCACCAGTCCTGCCTGCTGGTTGAGTGCTCTGCTGGAGTGATGTTCACCACGTGTCTGATCGTGACTGAAAAGCAAGCATCTAGAAATACGAAGGTTGGTAACACATGTCCATAACAGGAAACTAAACCCAGTGTTGATTCTGCCAAGATTGTTGCGTTCTTGAATGTGAAATATAGGAGACAGTAAAAGTATCTTTTTCCTCTAATTCTGCTGGGAATCAACAGTTCACAAAGGATTTTTGCAATCTTTTCTTCATCCTTTGATTTACTTGACCTCTCTGTTCTGATTTCTCCTTACTGTTCCATGACTTTGGACATGCTAGGAGCTTTCTGGAAAGCAAGTTGTGATTCTTCAGTGTTTTCACTTTTCAGGAGCTTGTTTGGAGATGCACTAAAAAGGATCTCTATTTTACAGAAATTCTGAGTATTTTATTTTTCTTATCTCATTACAAATGCTAATCAGTTCTGATGCTCTTGGCTGAGCTTCTGATACAAAGTTAATTATGCCTTGTTAATACACTGTGAGAGGCAAACAATGCCTTAATGTTTATGGAAGAAATGGAGATACTCTCTGAAAAACTACTAGTGAGGCAGTTTTCCAAAGCTGTTCAATACCACTGCCTGGTGTTGGTAATGGGCTATTATAATAAAAGATAAACTTCTTTATAGGATTTAAAGCTGTAATTAGTAAATGTGCTGCAGAGGATTGGGTCAGCTAAATTAGTAAAGTGGGTATTAAAATTCCTGTTGTGCTTATGGGTCAGTGAGAAACTGACTGACTGCCAATCTCCTTGAGTCATCTTAATGCCCCAATTAGCATAAAGGAGTTCATTTACGGATTGACTTGCCACTCAAAGATTTGAGGCTAAGGAGGAGATGACTGATGGGAGATCAGAGGGTAGTTTTGTGGTGTAAATGGGAGGTTGCCATTTATCAGGAATAACAAGTTCATCCTTCCATAGTTCTAGAATGAAAAGTCAATCTCTATCTTGTTTATAAGCCCCCTTAAGTACTTAAGTACTCCCCCTTAAGGAAGGCTGCAGTGAGAACTCCTCAGATCCTTCTCTGTGCTCAACAGCCCTGCCTTTCTTTGTGGTAGAGATGCTCCAGCCCTCTGATCATCTTCACAGCCTCTTATGGACCCACTTGAGCTCAGGATCCCAGACCTGGCACCACTACTCCAGGTGGGGCATCATGAGAGCAGAGCTCGCCTCCCTCACCCTCCTGGCCATTTATCTTCTGATGAAGCCCAAGATACAGTTGACCCTCCAGGCTGCAAGGACTTAAGTGTATGTCAGGTGGAATGGGTTGCTATAATGAACTTTGAAGTACAGGAGACTTGGTTTTTATCAGGAAGCTTGTTTTTTTACAGGAGCTTTGGTTTTTATCAGTGAAGTTTCCTCAGCAGTTTGCTTCCATCCACTTTATTTTCTGGGCAGAGGAATTCAAAGCATGTAACCATATTCCATATGAATTGTTAAAAACACTGAGGGTTCAATTTTTGGCCATTTTTTTTTTTTTTTTCCTACTGCTATGTCCTTTGGCTGAGTTCTGATTTTGCTGTGAAGGTGTAAATGTGACTGACAGTAGCTGTGGAGTTGGACATTTCGGTGAAGTGCTTTTGAGCTGAAATAAGCATTAAGACTTTAATGTTGCATAGAGCTTGTGATGGCTTTTTAAGGATTCTGTACACTTGGTTCCTGAACTTGTGTAGTGTCACGTGGATGCTGCTAATGCTTTCCAACTCTGGCTATGCTTTGCAGCATTAGCTGTTGGAAACTCACTATGAGCATCTGTTTTTCTAGCTATTTTTTCACTTTTTATAAATTGTGAAGTGCCAGGGAATTTTAACTTACTCAAGCAAAGGAAATCTAATCCCTCAAATCTTGCAGTACACCTTTTTACCCAGGTAAGACAGTATTTATGGTATTTATGAGACTCCAAGAGGTTCCTTGAAATTCTGGTTTTGTGGGTGCATGAGCAAGAGAAAGGGATTTTCAGGGGGATGCTAATTTTGACCCTGTAGTGAAGACAGATGGGTTTTGGAACAGTAAAGATACATTAAAAGATAAATTATGTCCTCTTTCATGCTTAGGTAAAGTATCTGATTAACTGATATACAGAAATTTTTTGGATTTATATCTTGTTTAAATCTCATCTCATAAATGCTTTGGATGAGGCACTCATTTTTGACATGCTTCCTAAAGGTCTCTGCGTACAGCCTTTGGAATAATGTCAATTTATAATTAATACTAAATGTTGAAAGTTTCTAAGCCATAACTGGAAATAGAATGAGGCATATGAAATAAAAGGAATACACATTAGTATGAGGCAAATTACTAAATTTAGCTTAGCTTTCTAATTCAAGAGCTTAGCCATAAATATGAATTATTACCTAATGTAATTATGTGGGTATATAACCATGTTCTCTTGCATGTCAAAATTTCTTAACCAGTTATGAGTCCAACTTTTGTTAATGCAGTAGTGAAAGTCTTCAATCTTACCTTTATTGGAATAGATGAAGGTCAAAAGTATGAACTAAAACATGGCCAAACCTCATCCTTGACAAAAATAAAAATAAAATCATGAGCCAGATGAGGTGTGAGTTGAAAAATGCACACAACCTTATATAGAAGATACTTTTAGATACTTTTTTGTTGTTGAAGGGTTTTATAGAAATATCAGTGTCACATTTTAGTGGCAACCTCTTCAGGTGAAATTGATATTGAGAGGATGCTTTGATTTGAAATGTTGCTCTTGTGCCTTGAGTAGTTCCCAGTGGAAGAAAATATAAATGCTCTTTTAAGTACAGTTCCTAATATATTGTTGTCTGAAAAGAGGGGGGGGCCAAGTTGCTCGCTCAGGTGGCTCTTGCTTTGTCAGTTATAGCAGGCCAGCTTGACTGTGGAAGCTCTAAATTCATTAGTGTTCAATGATTTCTTTGTGTTGGTACCTCTCCACACAGGTAGCTCTATTCAAGTGAGAGGAGAGTGCTGGCAAGGGAGCAAAATCCTTCTGCAGTGCAAATTCATTTCCTTTGCTTTATTACCTGCGCTGCCAATAAAATATAGAAACTGCCCATTAGTAGCAGTTTACTTCATGGGTCTCTAGCATCTCAAGGAAATAACGTAAATTTAACTGGAGCGTAGTTTGTGATGTGAATCATGCACAACTGCAGAGCTCAGCACCACCGTTCATTAAAGGCCATTATCCATCTTTCATTTGAAAATATTATGTCAGCTATGACTGAGAGGACAGGTTGTTGAACACAGACTGGAAATTACCTTCTGAATGAAAATAGAAAAGCTAAAGAAACCATTACAATTTACCCAGTACACAGCTGAGAAATAAATGTTTGAAATCACTTCAGTAGCAATGAGTAATTGTTAATTAAAATGTCTCACTGTGTATGTCTTTCACAACTACTTTAGTCATAAATAAGCATCTTCTACTGCTGTTGAGACAGTACTTGATAGGGAACATTGAAAACAATCATGGTTATCTGAACTGGCTTCTAACAGTGGACTTCGTTCTGCAGATCTGAAGATTTAACTTCTCAATATTGGAGATAAGATCAAGGTTGTTTGTTTTTTTTTTTTTTTTTTTTTTTAATAGAGCAGTTTATTATTGTTTCTTGTAGGAAACTGCTGAAGGTAAAACCCTCTATTCTTTGTTCAAGGAATTAAGAAGAAAATAAAACTCATGTGTTTGCAATATGAGTATTGATCCCTAATCAAGATTAAGCCAGAATTCCTTGCTTGTTGAAGGACGTTACGATGTGGCTGAGTTTATTGGTCTAACACCACTTTTGGTTGTGTGAATGAATGCATGCTGGCTATTTTTAAACTTCGTTTTAAGGGGTTTCATTTGTGTGTCATTTAATTTTGCATAGGGTTGGGCTGACAGCCCAAGTGATCACAGTAATGACTTTGGTTCTAGGAGCGAAACAGATTTGTTCCAAAGCAGCTTCTGATGAGAAATGCTGGAGCTGGGAAAACAGTGTAAGAACTGCAGCTCGCAATTTGATATGTTAACATGCTTACATTTATTTTTATATTATCTATACAGGTGTGTTAGAAAGTACCTTTCTACTCGAAACTATGCACAACAAATAGAGGAAAGGGAGAACTAAGCAGGCAAGGCTGGGATTACAGGAAATCTCCCATGACTCAACAGTGAGAATGAAATTCTTCCTGGCCATACTGGTCATGAGGAATATGAATTCTGATACTTCTTGTTTTGCTGGCCTCCTTTTTGCTTCTCTCTCTGAGTGGTAGTTAACTGTTGATGTAGTGAGATGGAGAGCTTTTCTCATTCCGCAAATTTGATTTCAGACTTCGATTTGTTTTCCTGTTCTGCATTGAGATAAACCAACTTCTCCCAAAGCTCTTGAACAGGGAACTAATCTCATTTATGTAGTGCTGAATAGATTTCAAGGTTTTGTTTTTTAATCCAGATTTTCTTTTTTTTTGGGGGGGGAGAGTTGATGCTACCTATGGAAACACCTCCTAGAAGAGAGTCCCGTTGAGAAACTTGATACATTCCCTCTGTTCAGATGTGAGAGGGACTACTGGGAGCGGAGAAGAAATGTAATTAACAGCTCATAATGAAAATAAATAGAGGAAAGGGTGTTAGGCAGTCTGAAAGAAATGCGTCAGAGGAAAATAGTATAAAAATGATGTTCAAAAGGCAGAAGAGGTATTTAGGAAAGTGGGACTGGCATATTGATGTTGCAAATATTGAAAGAGAGGAGTTGTATCGTTCAGATCTGTTATAAAGAAGATGGAAATAGTTGGTGTAAAAGAAACACAAAACCAAAGGAAGCTTTCTTGGCAGACAGTGCTGGCTGGTTTTCTGCATTGTGAAAAAATATTGCCTCTTGGCTTTTGTTTTTGGACAACTGAACTGTGGAACCTGCATAGCTGAAACAATCTCTTGTTTAATTGTCTGTGCTCAGTGACAGCAATCTCTTCCTTTATTCTCATTGCTCAATGGATTTTTAGGTGCTCTTTTATTTAATGTTCATAAATTTCATAAAGGCATGAGTGAGTTGGAACAGAATGAATGATGGAGTCTTGATGACTCCTGAAAGCAGGTTGCTTACCAGATTGCTTGTGTCCACAACAGAAGGCCACAGTTTGGCAGGTCCACTTGAAATTATCCATCTTCTACCCTTGAGGAAGTCTCCTGTGGGGTCTTATTGAGGAGGAGTGAGTGAGTTGGCTAAAGCCACTCCAATATTTTGCAGTATGATGCTTTCTTACTTGAAGAGATTTAAAATAAATTAAAAAAAAAAAAAAAAAAAGCCAATTACATTCTAGTTGGAGAAACTTGTGCATATTGAAATGTAGGTAGCAATTTAGTAGTGATTGTAGTGCAAATGTCAAACTGAGAGTCTGCAAAAGAAAAAGAGAAAAACATAAATTTTGGTGTATGTTTAATTTGGGAGATGAACACTTTTCAGTGAAGTGAATGGATGGCACCTGCTGTGTGCCCATTATGCTGAGGCTTCAGTGGCAGGATGTGCATTGTCTTGGCAAGGAAAAATTTTTGTACTTTTCCACATTTTATCTCAATTTAATCCCATCCTAATTAAGAGGATGAAAAGTAGAAGTGAATTGAGGCGTACTGCATCACCAAGAAGGTGTTCCTAAGAAACTTTTCTAAGAACAGGTGAAATGTGATGGAAATGGACTGTTAATGGCCAGCCACCAGTCCTTTTTTTAATCTGTTGGGTATTGGAATTGTGTGGAAATCAACTTTTTTTTCAGCACTTGAAAATGGTAGTTCTGGACAAATTGTTATATGGCTTTTTGTTTCTGTGATTATTTTATTTTGTTTTATTTTGTTAACCCTGGAAATGAGTCACATTGAGTTTTGAAAACCAAACAGGCTCCTGTTGTGGACATCACTCTTGCTGAGCATAGAGACTTCCATTTGGCTCCTGGGGGATCTCTGTTGTACTGCTTGAGCTGAATTGTGTGCATATTTAAGTGTAAAAAGATCCAGTGAGCAATGCATTAGGCTGTCCAATTGCATAAGTGGGTCTGTGAAGGGTCTTCAAGGTTGAAGAGCAAGTTGATTCCCTACATACACTGGAACAAGCAGTCATTCTGTGAGCACTGGCATGGTGTTTAGAAACCAAGATGGAAGGGACCCTGAGAAACATGAGCTATCATGGGTGGCACTGTTGTCCATGGCAGAGGGATTGGAACTGGCTGATCTTTAAGGTCTCTTCCAACCCAGGCCGTTCTATGAACTCTGATCACTAGAGATGTCCTCTGGCATTCCACCATTGTTGTGGCCAGAAAAAGCAGCTGGAATGGAGTTGTTCTGTTTCTGGCATTCCTGCTTTCTGCCAGTTCAACCTGCTCTGCAGTCAGGCCCTCTTGCCCTCCATACCAGGTCATTCCTCCCTTGGTCTCAAATGCAAGATTGCAGTATTTTGTAGAACTGGCTCCTAGATGATTTATCTCACTTTTTCCATATGAAATGGTTTCTGTGTTTGTTGTTGTCCCTTTTTGGTTTCAGACTCCTAGCTGAGTTTTCAAGACCCACTTTCCAATACTTCTCCTCAACAGTTCATTAATCTGAGCTTGTGTCCCAGAACTGTGGCTGTCACTGAGAATACGTAAGCTCTGAATTCTAGCTTAGAAATATCCAGTTTCTTAAGATTTAGGTCAGAAGCTGATGCAAGCATAATAATTTATAATAATGAAACTAGGGCAAAAAAAAAAAAAAAAAAGAAACAACAACAATAAATGCAACTTTTCAAGTATGGAGAGAAGAATAATTCACTACATGCAAATAGCAAGCACATCATGAGTTGAGAGAACAAATTACTGCTCTTTACCAAGTTAAGCTGTACAGACACACTCAAGCAGATTTCTTTAGTAACCACTGTTCAGTTCCTTCTTGCTTAGTCTTTCCCTTTCTGCTTGTGTAGAATGGTGGCATCTATGACTACTGTAGCTTGCAAGGAGCAGAAATGGATTTAGCAAAGAGAAAGCTATTTGTCTTAATGCACACTGATCAACAGTATAACCTGGAAATCTATTCATTAAGTAGTTAAATATTTTTAAATGTGTTGCCATTATGCTTGATAATTTTATAATTAATTCAGTCCTGTGCCCCTCTTGATAAGATTATTACATCTTTATTTTGATAACATTGCATTTGAATTTAAAGTACAGCAATTCCTGTTGAAATACAATAGTGTGAAGTATACTGTAGTATCTACCTATATACTTCTGGGGGTTGGCAGCAATTAATCCTCTCTGATCTTCTCAAAATACTTCATGAGAAAGGCAGAGCAGTGCATAAACTTGAGCGGATGTGTTAGGATCCTGCTGGACCAGAGGTTGTTTTGAGGAGTGAAGGCAGACAGAAAGGGGCACACAAGGTAAAAGGCTGCTAATGCATTCTACTTCTGAACAGAAATGGGCTGTATTTTTTTTTTTTCCCTGGCCTTTTATTCAGTAGAAAATATGGATTTGGGTCATCTGTAAGTATGGCGTTGCTATCCAGTCCTACTGAGTTTGTCCAGTTGTTAAAGTAGTAATTTTAGTCAAATATTCTTGAAACAATGTTATCTTTCTCAGGAAAAAAAAAAAAAAAAGTTAATGTGCCACACTTCCTTCAAAACAACACTGCTCTCTTTAAATCAGAAGTTTGTTTTCCTATTTTGGATTAACCATTGAACTGAAAATATCCTTCATTCATTCAGATGGCAGTATTTGTGATGCTTCTACTGGAGGAAGCTACAGACAATTCAAAGCTTCAAAGTAAATCCTCTTTAATGTGTTTAAAAAACATGCGAGATGCTCCTTGATGGGAAACAGAGCTTTTCTGTAATATTATGTAAAAGTAAAGAAGCTGAGGAAAAAAGAGGCTAGGTGAGTCATCACCAAGGAAGCTGCTGGCAAAACATTTGCCCATGTTCTCTGAAATGCTGGAATGCAAGCAGGGAATGCTTCTCTAGTTAGAGCAAATCCCACCCTTTGTTCTCTCTTCTGTCTTGACCTGTACAGAACACTTAACTGTTCAGCCATAATTTCTTAAAGTTTTTGTAAATGCAATACACTTCTGGTTAAGTGACTTCATGTACAGGAAAGCTATAGTATGCTGATAAAAAAATGTAGTGTGGAAGAGTTAAAATCTACAGGCAGGCTGTAGGCTCCTAGATATGCTGCACCATTTCTCCTTTGTGTCATGCCTTTACTGCAAGTGAACATGGTAGCTCTGACCACAGTTCTGCTGAAGTGAATCTGTTTTTCAGGTGCTGGAGCAGCAGAAGGAATGCTAGGGTAAAATCTGATCAGTCTGGCATACAAACAGAGCAGAGTTGGTAGTTTACAAGAGATAGTGGTAGCCTTCACAAAAAACTGTGAAATAGTTGAAGCCTGTGCTTCAATGAGATGATGCTTGCTTTGGCTGTACCCATGGCTCCCTGACAAGTCTGTCTTCAAAATCTTGTAAGGAAGCAATTAAATGAATTAAAATATGGGATGAAAGCACAAACTCAGAGATGACCTAGGAGTGGCAGCCAAGAAGTGAATAACTTGATCTCTGTATCTTTGTACAGAAGGAGGGGACAGTTATACAGGAAGGAGTATCTGCTCTGTGTTCTTTAGCTTTCCCCTGCAGGCAGCTGTGGGAGTAACTGTAAACTACAAAAGGAAAAGAAACTGCAGTTCCACCTAGGAACTTGGCACGTTCTTAAATAGATGTGCAGGGTTGGAGTATATGCCTGCAGCCTTCATGGGGTGATTAGAAGAGCATCACAAGAAATAAAGAAAAATCCTAGCTCTGCACTCAACAAAACAAAGAACCTCAACTCTCCAGGCAGTGGAGATGATCTGAATTCAGGAAGGTTTCGTCTGTCAGTTTTCACCAGGGTCAGGAAAGAAGGCAAACATCATCTGTAATTTGTTTTGCTTGTGTGTATTCTCCAGAGTTCTTGAAGGCACTTCATGTGCACACAAGCTTTGTCTGTATGCTTGTTATGTCTGGTAAATGTTCCTGTGCTCCAAGCAGTCAAACCTTGTCAAGACCTGATTAATGGGATTTTTTCAATCCTAGCTATGCTCCGACTGATTTATTTGTTTTTGCTCTTTGTTCTGATGGTCTCTCAAGAGTTAAATGCACTCTTCTTAGCTCTAGTTCTTTGCTTGGCTCACCTCTGATGCAATGCAGTGCTGCAACTACACTGCACTGTCAGTTTACATCAGATTACACCATAACAATTTTTGAATCAATGAGGCTGTGTTGTTTTCCTTTCCTCTCGTTAAATGCTTACTGAGCAATCAAAGCTGTGTGCTAACGTCTCCAAGAGCAGTTACAGATCACACCTTGACAAATAATTTGATGTGGACAGTATGTGGATAGCTTCTGAAACAGCTTCAGTGTAAACAATATAAATATAGCTGTGTACTGGAAATCTTCAACCTAGTTTTGAACGTAGCTTCCATGCAGAAACAAACTAAAATAACTTGCTTATGCTCAACACTAACTTTAGGCTGTTTCATGTGGGACATATCTTGTTTTGCAGAATAATGCCAGTGACTCAAATCCAACTACATCACATGTTGTCTATCCAGCTGATCTCTGGAAAGGTTAGTGCAATCCAGGGGAGTTCTCCTATGCAGGGGTTTGATTTTTATTTTATTTTATTTTATTTTATTTTATTTTATTTTATTTTATTTTTCACACAGCAAATATACTTGAATTGCGTGTTTTGATATCATTCTGGACTTGACTTTTTGAACAGTTGGACAAAACCACAAAGAAATCTTTCTGTAGCTCAGGCACCAGGAGCTATAAAGAAATGTTCAGCCAGGAATCTCTCTTGGCTAGAGCCTTCCAGATCCAACTGCAGTACGAATGCAGATCTGGATTTTAAGCCTTGTACGAAATGATGTTAAGCTCTTAGTATTAGCACAAAGCAAGCTTTCAACACATCATTTTGCTTCTGACTGTAAAAGTGTGAGAAGCTTGCATACTGGTGTTCACACCACTTAGGAAGAGAGGAGTTCTCACTGGGTGGGATTGGTACCAATGACTCGAAGCAGCTTGTACAGTGCACAGCTTTAGCAAGCTTAGTCATTCTGCTGCTGCAGTTAGAAGGCATGGTAACTGCTGAAATAGCTGTTTTCATGTTCTAAGTTTACCTTTCCTATAGAAGAATGTACAGCATGTGGTTGCTTTGTGCTTATACAAGACTGCTGTACTCTAGTGGCATGCAGCATTTGTTAGGTAATTACCGTTTAAGGCAGTGCATGAAATTGATTTTTTTGTCCCCTTGACTAATTCTAATGTCCTTTAACTTCTAGACCGGCTTTCCATTCATACTGTTCCCTCTTCTTTTCTTGGAGGGAGATCAAACATGGGGATGCTGTTCTACCAGATAAGAGCAGTCATAGTGGAATCTGGAGATTTAGCTGGAGCTTTAACTATTCAGAAGCCTTGTGAGTGAAGCCAATTATTCTGAGCATATGACACTTCAAGAGGAGCATTTCATACAGTAATGTACTTCAGAACATTTATTTTTAATATTATGTGCTTAGATTAACAATATCATGCTCCAAAGATGATACATACACAATCTGTTTCAAAAGCCTCTCATCGTTCTCCATAGTTGCTAGGAATGCATCTTTGTGTATGATGCTAACTAGTGTGTTCAGCTGGAACAGGGCACGTTTGTTGAGACGTGGTTGTATTGGTTGAGTCTGCATCTTGAGATAAGTGAACAACTGTCAGATCTGATCTTATTTTAAATGGCTCTTCAGGTTAATTTCCATCTCTGTCTTTTACAGGAACACACACACACAAAAAAAAAAAAAAAAAAAAAAAGATAAACAATTATAACTATTTATTTGCCTTTTAATTTCTTTTTAGAAACACAGTGCTTCATAAGTTGATAAGTCCAGGTAGAATTTTGGCCTAATGTTCCTTCTTATCATGTGGTGGTATTTTTATGGATCCATATATAACAACAAAGCTTCTGGTTCTGTGCTGATTCTTGTGTTTGTATTTTTCATGCTTATAAAATTAACTCACTGGAAAACAATTTGAATGAAAAAATACTATTTGCTCATCCTTAGAAACTGAGCTTTATTCCTGCTCTTCTCCCTCAGTGATCTAAGTGCCTTAATTAATCATCCTGAGATGAGGTTTAGCTTAACAGTTAATTGAACTTCAAGAAGCAAAACACACTTTTGTTTACAAACATGCAATTCTTCCTGTGAAAACACCAGGCCCACCACTGCTCCACTGTACTAGCAATTCACAGATGAAATGTGATCAAATCAATGTAAGAAGCAGATGATCTTAAGGCTTATAAGAAAAGAATACTCTGAAATCCTAGTGTACATTGAAAGTACTAAACCTTCATGGCCTGCTACAATCAGTTACCATTAGCAATCTTGTCTGATGAGGAATTTCTCTACCCCACAAATTTTCTAATTCACTCCTAGTGTAAATGGCCAGCGTAAGAAATTATTTTTAAGTTATTATTTAAAGTTATTATTTAAAAGTTCATTTTGATCAGCTAGAATAAAAATGAAGGCTGGATAATCTGAAGGTTAAATACAAAACTCATTTCTCACTTTGCTTTTGAACTTTCAAATGGTTCTCTGGAGCAACTCTTCCACGTGCTGCTTTTTCTGCAAATACACATTTTTGAATCTTGAAATGAGAGCATACTCAAGTATGTAAGGTTGGAAGCTGTAAACACTGTGCAAGGTAAGGGCAGGTAGAATTCCTCCTGAGCCCCTCCTCCTGTGTTCGGCTCCTCGGAGAGGTGCATGGCTCCCCACCAGCAAGAAGGCCTAAACACAAAGCTTTGTCCTCTTTCTTGTCATCTTGCAGCATTCTGGCTTTTTGGCTAACACCAAGGAAGCAAGATATCTGACATTTTTTATATGTTGTATTATTTTTTTTTTTTGCAGGTGAAAGATAAGATCTGGCAGGCTTAACCAAAAATATTCTTGTTCCTACATATATCACAGTTATTTTGGAATCTGTTGTAGAAAGAACTGGTAGGAACATAAATAGTTGTGTGAAAACTGTTAGTATAGAACTGTCTGCCAAGATAGATTCCAGTTAATTGACTCATAAAAAATTAACAATTGCATACTAGTTTTAGAAATTGGGTGTGGGTCCATTTTTGTTCAATAGATTGGTGAAAAACTTTCAGAAGCTTATATTTATCTAATGACTTCGCAGGTATAATTGTCACTTAAAGAAACTGCTAACCCTACAAGTGTTTGTGTTACTGAATGTACGTGGATGAGCAGATAAAACAAATCTGAGGTTATCTGCAGTTTAAAGTATGTACTTAGACACACGTATGTGTTCATCTTGTGAATGAAGATGGTTTAGAGATATCAGTGCTGTTATTTAGCAGGTGCTGCTTCAAATAACAGCTGAGCTCAATTTAAAGAATGTCAGCAGTCAACAAGGATTTCATTGATATCTTTTTAAGTTGCTATAATGAGGTTGTGATCATGTCATTCCAGGAAATCAGCAGGCTCTGTTGGAAAAGTTGCTTGTTTTGCTTTCAGTTTATGAATTTCTGAACAGCTATCACGATACATTTCATTAGAGAATATTCACATATGTGTATATTTAAATACAAAATATACCTGTATATTGAATGTTGAACCAGCTTGGGAAGACTGGGTTATAGTGGCACTGCAAGCAAAGTCAGCAGTATCCTCCCAAGCACAGGATTGACAGAAATCTCAGCCTCTGAACTCAACTTTGCTTTCCAAGCAGCACACAGCTGTATTATTGTGTGACACCTGTAGAACCAGAAGCATCTCCTCTCCAGTCAAGTGTTTATAGCAGTGGTGTGACATTTGAGCTTTAGAAGTAACAATGAATGAAAGCTAGAAATGAGCTTGTATAGTCCATGACTTCTCTCTGTAAAGTCCATATAGTATTTTCTTTTTTCCCCTTAGGGCAGGAGAGGAGGAAATAGTATGATTCTCAACAGTAACTTTTTCTGGGAAAGGGCCTTTGTAATACCATCCAAAGTTTTGGTTTTAAAAATATTCAGAAACCACTACAAACAAAAGCAAAAGCCATGTATAGTGAGGGTTCATTCCGTAAGAATTATCTTGGAGAAGGAGAGCAGACAGTTCCTGCATGCCGAGCAACTTGAGAGATTCCTTGAATCCTCCCTCCCTCCTTCCTGACTTTCCCTGCCTGGGAAGCAGAAGCCAGTTCTTTCAGGCCTTAGGAGCTGTTGTCAGGCAGCAAACGCTTCAGAGGAAAGGGAGACAGCTTTTACTTTCCTGAGTTGGAGCCTCCAGAGCTACAGTGAAGATAGATTTGAGTATTGGTTACTAGAAATGGGATCATCTGGGTAAGCTAGCCTGTATCTTTTTAGGTAGATGAATGTGTTTTTAATGTTATTTTATTTTAAACCCCTTTGTCTTATTCTTTGTTCCCATCAGTGAGATTAAGCCATGCAAGATTTGAAAGTGCAATAGAATGAAACTAATTAAATCTAATAATCACAGTTGATGTAGAGAGCGCTGGAGTCTCAGTCCTCCCCAGGCAGGGAAAAACAAGAGGCTTCCTCTCTGAGAGGAGAGAAGAATGGGTGGACTTGGGCAGGAGCAAGAGCCAAGTCAGTGCAGAACCCTGGAGAACCGTGACCACTGCACTTTGAAGGAAACCGACAGTCAAGTGGCTCAAGAGCATTCCAGTATGTGAACAAAAGCCATGGAACGTGTTGCAGAAATGGGCAACAGAAGGCTCTGACTCATCATGTGGAACTGTAATTTAAGACCAAGAGGCATTTTTCTATCTTGGATCTATTCCTACTGGCTCAGGTGTCTCATAAGCCTTTAGCACCTAGTTTTAATAGAGCCGTTGCCTACAATTGAGAAATGAGTTGGATCTGAGAAGCAAAATACTACTCATCTTAAAAATATCCTCCAGCTAGAGCTGAGGCAACTCTGTGTTGAGGAGCTATCATCGACCTTTACTAAATTTGATTTTCTGGATTTAGCAAAGTCTCAGCTCCCTAAGCAGAAATATACTTAGCGAAGCCCTGGGGAGCAGCTGCAGTGTAGGCACTGCAGAGCTTCCCCCTCAGTGCAGCTTTGGCAGCAGGAACTGCTGAGGAATGGAGTGTGAGAGGTCACTGCTGTCTGGTGTCAGTCCGAAGAAGTCTTTTCTTTGTGTCAAATCAAATCTGGAGTGAAATAACTTCATAATGTTCCACTAAAGCTTGGTTTGCAGGCAATACTAACACTGTTAAGACTGTAGGAGTTCACCTGTCTTCAAGATATATGTAGTAGTCTTCTGATAAATGTTTTCAAACCTCATCAGTTTGTCCAGCCCTTTGAATGCATAATGCATATGTATTTATCCAAAGGGCTGGGTTTTGGGACTATGTGATTGTCATTCTAATTTTTTGAAGAGGCAATCTCCAGCTTGAAACACGTTTTTAGTAGAAGTTCTAAAAATATGCATCAGCTACATATAGGAGCTTTTTTGGGCAAACAATCTGTCTGTATAAATGTAGACTGTCTCAAACACAGAGACACAGAATGCTCCATGTGAGGCAGAAGCAAAACCACTTCTTCAAACTCTTGCAGTATCTGAGCATCCTATAGGCAGACTGATATAAGCTGGGGCCCATTGCGTTGCCCAGAAATAGATGGGCAAGAGGCTAAGGAAGGTAAAAGGCTAAGAGGTAAGGAAGACTAGAAACAGTATTTAAAAACAAATCTGATTCACAAAGCTTTGTCACTTTTACTGTATGCAGTGAAGATGAGGAGGTTGTATTTTGGCCCTAAACAGTCAACAACTTCTTGCTTGCTCCTGGACATGAATGAACAAGTTGTGCTGGATATACAAGGTGAGGTGTTTTCTTGGGTGCTTCCTAGAAAGTTTTATTAGAAATAGATGGGTGTTTCATAACTTCTGCTGGGTAAGAAGAGAAGAAGCCTTAAGCTAGGCATTCTCAGCTCATTCAGATCTGCAAAGTCCAGTCCTCGTGCAAGCAGCTGGATGTACTATGGGATTGCTTCTGACAACCTTCATAGAACGGCACTGCTGTGACACAGATCTGTTAAGAGCACAGCTTTAATTAAAAAGCATGGAAATCACAACGGAATGCTGGTTTGACCCTCAGTGAGATCTGACTAATTTAGCCAGTTCCCAGAGAAACAGTATTCTTCTTGAGATTTGCACAGCGGAGTTTGGAAATAAAGCGGAAGAGTGATTTGAGAGGGGAAAAATAATGATGGAAGAGGCAAAGACACAACCCTGGTGAGCATGGAACAGCTTCTGGCCACAATCCTGGGGAAAGTCAGATACCTGATGATGGGGTGATGGGTGGGCAGTAACTGCTGGGCTGTTCTCACTGAGCTGTTTGCAGGAGATGGATGCTGTACCCCCAGGTCCTCTCACTGAGGCCGCTGCTGTTTTTCCGTGGCAGCCAGCTTGTGTCCTTTGCAGAACTGAGAGTAGCTCAAGGCCATCATTTCATGCATGACTTGGTAAATTGTACAAGAAAGGACACTGCCAAATGAGGAGCTAAGCCAGTTTTCAATAAGAGGGCCATCTGTAACCAAATGTTTTAGTAAATCTGAAAGCAGTTGAATTTTTTTCCTGTTTTTACTTGTGCAGTTCGTTTATGTTTGTAACTTTGCAGCCAACCTGAAAGTAAGCTTGCTATTGCTTATTTGCAATGTGTTAAGGTTTTGCAGAGTCAAATCATTTCATTTCAGACTTGATCCTGTGTGCACCGAGAAATGATCTCATGTCCATGTCTCTTCAGTTCTTGCTGTGGAAACTTTCTCAGGGCGGAGGGGCTTGAAGTATTTAAGGCAGATAGGACACAGGTAAATATAGATTTATTAATTACAGAGATATCCTCAAAATGTAAAAAGAGTTATGGAAATAGAGATGTTTTAAAAGTCGGAATAAATTCAAAGGCAGTCTCCCCTTAACCAGTTCTAGCAGTCTTTACTTCCCATCTTGCTTCACAACATGGACACTGATGCAGCAGTGCTTCCCAGCAATGAGAATCACTGCTAGGACCTGCAGTTTGCTCCAGAGAAATCTTGAATCACGGCTTACATGAGAACAAATCCCTTTTTCAGAGAATCATAGAATTGTTTGAGTTGGAAGAGACTCTGAAAGGTCATCTGGTCCCACTCCCCTGCAGTGAACTGGGACACCTACAGCTCAGTCGGGTTGCTTGGAATCCCATTCAGCCTGACCTTGAATGTCTCCAAGGACAGGGCATTCACCACACTTTTGAAAGGATGGATTTAATTATTTTGTTTAATGTTTCCCCTACCAAAAAGAGAGAGGAAAATGGGGTTTTCTTGAACCTGGGCCTTAAACTTGAATTTTAGTTGGTCTCTGAGGTAAGCATTGCAGATGGTGAAGAACAGCAAATGGTGAGAAGGTAACAAATTCGATGCTATTAGTGGGGAAAGCCCCTTGTGCTGGGGGACCCCATCGCCTCTCAACTCCTTTGGAAATATTTCTTGCACCTGACAACTTAGCTTCTTGTTTCTGTAGACAAAAGTACTCTGCAATAGGTAACTTTAAGGCAGTGGGAAACCTATTTCCAGTGCAGTTTTGCTGTAGAGGAAAAGATGGACCATTATATATGGGTTTATATAGTGGGTAGGAGGTAGGGACACACTGCCTGGAAAGCATTCTCGGAGAGCAGGATCCCCAGCTTCAAGAAGTGATGTTGGAGCTGCACTGCTGCATTTGCTTAGGCACCAATCCTGGCTTTTCCTCTCCAGGACAATATTAACTCTGCACCTGTAACCTGCCAAGCGCAGAGAAGTCGGAGTTTGTCATGCTGCTTTCAGTGTAACTGTTCCCTTTTTACACACAGATTACAAGTGTAACTTCGAGCACTTCATTTGGACTTAGTTTTTATTTAGTACTCCCATTATAGAGGTTTTATAAGAATAATTGAGGAAAATATTTGAGATGATGCTGAAGTATATTTAATTTTCAACTTGTGAAAATCACGCAGCTTTGGTAAGGCTAGAAAATGTGACTATTGGTTTTGTTGGTCTCTAAACCACCAAATTCAGCCCCAATGATGCACAGAGTGTTACATACGAGGTATGTTCTAAAGACACTGCATCATTTTTTAGTATTTCAAATGCTAAAAGTTACTGTTACACGTATTTCAATTACTAACGTTAGAGTCACGGTTCCCCACGGTGAATTTAACTTGCTCTCGAGGATGCTGGAGGTCTCCAATCCCTGTTTTGCTGCTGCTGTGACAAACCTGTGGAACTGCGGCATCACTGCTGGAGCTGCTACAGGAGGACAGCATGCATCGGGATGACATGCAAAGATGCACTTAAACATCAAACTTTAAAAACTTGCACAGTTGTAGCTGCTTAATTGCTTTGCTGCGAAAGACTAATGTGACATCTGAGGAAGTCGTATCTAAATAAGTCAGGAGATAAGGTTTCTCGAGAAAGAAAAGGCATAGATCTGCTGAGGACTCTTACAAACAGACTGTCAGGAGCAGTAAAACTGACGCGTGCTTAAGTGTCTTGGGGACCGAGTTCTGTGTTTTGTGTGCCCGAGGGGAGTGGCAGCCTGGGTTCAACCTGTTCGAGCCCAAAGTTTGCAGATGCTACTGGAGGGGGTCTGTCCCGATGCAGGTCGGTCTTACTCCTAGCTATTTCGATTAGAAATGAGTGTCGCTGCAAGAAGGCGTCACCTGCCTGTGGTAGCGAGCTGGTGTATTATTCCGGCAGAAGCAAATAAGTTGTGGCAGCTGGAGTGAGGTGCCGGAACGGGGAAAGCAGCAGAGCCATGGCGTAGGTGCAGCAGGAGCGGGATTGGCCGGGGCGGGCGCGAGCCGTGAGCACAGCGCCTGGAATGGGAGCGTCGGGCTGCACGGAGCAGCGGGAGCGCCCCGACGGAGCCGGCTGCTGCACGGCGCCTGTGTGCATCCTGCCGGCGGTTTGGAGCTTTTCGGGCTGCTCTTAGCGCGGAGGCCGCCGCTCCACGTTCGCTCTCCTGAGCCACGGCAAGGATTTCGCTTCGACAGCCTCTGCATCGAGAGAAAGGAGAACGCTCTGGGGGTTTCCCGGGCTACCAGCCTCTCGCTGGGACTGTTAACGTGAGACCAGCGCTCAAGTTTGCCTCTCTTCTGCCCCAGCCCCGGCGCTTTCACCATTCCCGATGTGACACCTCCCCCGATTGCCTGGGTCTGACTCATTCGCTGGTTCTGGGAGAGGCAGAACGGGGAGGGGGAGCCTTCAAAGTAGCCGCGATTTGTCTCGCTTTGACGAGGCGTCCGTGAGCTTCGCCCCGGCAAAGGCGGCGGGGCTGGGGACGGCGGAGCGGAGGGGGCCGGCAGCGGCCGCCGGGTGGCTCCCGTCGGTGGCTCCCGCCGAGCCTCGGGGCCGCGCCGCTGTCAGCCCCGCCGGAGGTGGAGGACCGGGGAGCATCGGACCGGGAGCTGCCGCAGCAGCGTTGCAACTGCCCTTCCAACAGCCGGAAAAAAAAAAAAAAATAAAATAAAGAAAGAAAGAAAGAAAAGAAAAGCCATGAAGACGTTGAAACGCCTCCTGCCAAAAGTAAAGAGCAAATCTCAGTTGTGATGGCTCTGCTAAAACTTGATCCTGCGGGATTTCAGGAGATAAAGAGCTGCCAGGCTCGCACGTACCGCGGTGGGCGCAAGTCGCGGGATGAAATCCCGGCATTAGAGGACCTATTTCCCGCCCCGTTGTTTGCAGAGGAACCCGCTGAGATGAGTCGGAGGAGGGCGAGCCCAGAGCGATGTGGGGTGCGAACGCGGTGAGTGCGGCGCTGAGCAGCGGTGGGAGCCTTTGGGTCCTGGGGTCGCTTTAAGAAGTGTCTCCGTGCATATTTACTGAGGATAGCGAATGAAAAACCGAAGCAACCCTAGCCTGTGTGTCTCCCTGGGTCGATTTACGGAAAATTGGGAACGAATCTGTGCCTTCCAAGATGCGGAGTCTCGCGCCACGCGCCGTGCTGCTCCCCGCTCCCTGCGGGCCACGAGCCGCCCCCCTCCTGCCCGTGCGGATGAGTTGGCCGCTGGCGCTGCCCCCGGGCGGGATGCGCTCGTGCGGGCTCGGCTCGTGCGTTCCCGGAGAGGCGGGAGCTGCCGGCCGGGCTGAGGACGCTGCCGGGCGGGCTGTGGGTTCCAGGGCCATCTCCGGTAGGGAGAGCCCGGATTCGTTCCTAAACGCGGGCGGGTGGGGGGAAACTTTTGAGTCCGGTCACTCGGAGTCGCTTCCAGTCGCGGTAATTCAGTTCGCGTGCCACGTGAGATTACATTTGATTTTATTTTTTTTTTCCCCGTTAAACATCCAGCCCTACTGACGGCTTTTCTCCTCTCCTCTTCCTTCCCTCCGTTCTCTCCCCGTCTGCAGCCCCCCTGCGCCCATCTCTCTGGCCGCCTAGCTGCCCTCCCGGGATGCGATGGGCCTCGCGCTCTGCGGCGGGGATCACGCTTGCGGCCGGCGGCGCGAAGGCCGCCTGTGAGCCCGGGCACCGAGGGGCGCGACATGCCCGCGGCAGCGGCCCCGCCAGCACCGGCACCACCGGCACCCGCGGCTGCCGCCACCGCTCCGTCTCCTGAGGCGCTGGGTACGTGGGACGGCGCCGCGCGGACGCGAGGGGGCGCCATCGTGCCGCCGCGAGCGGGCTTCGTGGGCGCTCGGCGCGGTTCGGCGGGGAGCGGGGCGCTCTCGGCGCTGGGTGCGGGCGGGAGGTGTCGGGAGCGCGGGTTCGAATCTCCGGGTTGTGCAGGGGCGTGAGAGGCCGCGCTGTGGCTCTGCCCGCCGCTGACTGCGCCGTCTTTGGTGCTGCAGCGGTGGGAACGTGGCCCGCACCGCTTTGATTTAGGAAGCACGTTGGGACTGATTTGCAATTAAATGGTCTCAACAAGCTCATCTCCTAGTCTGCCCCGACAAGAGGTGATGATATAGCAAGCCCTTGTCTTGGTGTGCGTTTCAGCAGCAGATGATTCTGATTGATGATGGAGATACGGTTGGCATGTTGAAAGAGATCTGAAAACTGCCACTCCTGATTGGCCAGCCCTGCTGGTGCTTTCTGTGTGACGCTTTGCAACAAGGTTGGCTCAGTGTGGCACAGGGACTCCCCTCTTGCAGTTAGTTAGCAGTCAGTCGTGGGGGTGGAAATCCCTCGGGGGCACAGAAACAGAGGGAGATCTTGCGGAGTCAGAGCTCCTTTCCCTCCGTCAGATAGTTTAGATCACTTCTTCTCTGGCTCATCTCTCTGTATTCAGCCCCGTACAGAGATCCAGCTGATTCTGAAGTAACCCAATGCAGCTCATTTCTGGATCACCCTCCCCTTCAACACCAGGGACAACTTTGTGTCTGAGATCAGCAGTTCTGAGATGCTCCAGTGAATGCCGTGTAAGAGAAGGGAGAAGAATTAAGATAGAATATTGTGCTGCTGAATCTGTTCCAGAGATGCAGTAGACTGTGCCTGAGCAGCAGCTGGCGAGGAGAGATCTTCAGAACTAAAGCAGCACGTTTCTGGGATGCTGTGCAATGAACAGAGTACACGGACTGGGCTTTCCAGCAGACCTCGGGCTTGCTTCTCTCATTTTAAGCTAACGCACCTCTTTCTACCAGACTGTGACTAAATCTTAAATAGACACACCAAAGGAAAACAGACTTCTGTTCTTCACCTGCTTTAGGAAGGCAAGGTTAAAGAGAAGGATGATGGCGCCTTGTTTGAATCGTTTCAGTCATTTCAATTTTGTTAGCCACCCAGAAAAAATGTTAATGGCTATTTCTTCCGAACTTGTGCTTTTTTTTTTCCTGTTGCCTTGCTTGTGGGAGACCAACTGCAGTACCATCTATCACTGCCAACTCAAGTTTTTGAGGGATGTAAGCTTGAAACGAAACTACGTGAAGAATGTGTTATAAAAAGCTGCTAAACTTTGTCTGGTGTCCAGAAGCTTTCTGTTTAGAACCTCCACTGGAGATACGCAGTACATATTTTTTTCCTCTCTGTTCCTTTTCTCATACAATGTGATCACTTTTACAGGGGATAAAGCTGGCAAAGATGAGGAAAATTGGCTGTGCTCTCCTGGTTCTCCAAGCTCTTCTTGCACCTTTGGATCTTGTTCGTGGAGCAGAGAAGAATTATCCTGTCCTGAACATTGCAGTCATTCTGGGAAGGACCAAGGATATCACAGAGAGAGATATCAGATCTCTCTGGACCAGGGAGATGTCAGCAGACCTGACTGTTGATGTTAATGTAGTGACCCTTCTGGTGAACCAGACTGACCCTAAAAGCATCATAACACACGTTTGCGACTTGATGTCAGGTACCAAGATCCATGGAGTGGTTTTTGGAGACGACTCAGATCAGGAGGCAGTAGCTCAGATTTTGGATTTTATTTCATCTCAGACTTCTATTCCAATTCTTGGAATTCATGGCGGGGCCTCCATGATAATGGCAGATAAGGTAGGAAGATTATTCAAAGCCTTCATTACTCTAATACTTCAGTGTAAGAATACTTCTAATTATCTCTTTTTACTTTAAGAAATAAAAGAATATACAGAGCAGTGTCCTCATTGGCTACTCACCAAATATTTTAAAATATTTTGGGGTTCATACCTGAAACTCAATTTTCTTTCCACTCTAAAAGTGATCCTAATTAAACTTTACTCTCCACCAAATCTAATGCTGATCACCTCAAAAAAATTATTAGCAAATACAATGTTTGGCTGTAAAAGTAACAAAGAATTCAATCAACTAACTGTAGGGACAAAATACAAAATTATAAGCAGATACTATTTATGAGCATGGCAGAATAGTAGCAAGTTATAGCTTAAGGACAGTAGTTGTAACAGGGCATTTGTATTAGACTGAACTCTTGTGATCTGCTATGGTCTATAATTTAAATAGACTTGCAAGCTTGTAGTCACTGTATTAATTAAATTATTTTTTCACTAACCAGATACTTCTAACTTCCTACTATAGCTCATGAAAATCCACAAAGCGTTGTCAGAACCCCGGAGGTAATGACAAACTGCTTTGTTGGAAAACATTTCTTTACATAATCCATCGTGAGATTGTGGAACGGCAAACAGAAGTGACTCACGTATGCAGCTCATTTGCTTTAACACTGCAACAGTTAAAAATATATTTACTGGCACTGCAGGTAGGTTTGATCTTGTGGAGCCATTGGTGCTGCCTGGGAAGCAGTAGGTGTGTGGCACCTCCTGGGCAAGGCGTTCTGGTGTGGAGAGCTGCTTGGCCTGAGGGTCTGTGAGAAGCTCCTGCTGATGCTGAAGAGCACGTGCTGTGTGGAAGGGAGTTTGTGTGGGCAGGCAGTCGCTGGTTTTCCAGCACACAGCTTGCACTGCAAGCATCCCACACGATGTTAATTGCAACTTATTTCCTGTTACTTGTACCCTTTAGGTTTTCTCATTCCCTAAAGACTGTTCTTCCTTATAGATGACTGTTGAATAGTCCTTCGGGATCTCTCTGTATCCATCTGAATATGAAGTGGTATCATAACTTGGGGGAGCCGAAGTAGGGAAGATGCAATGATCTGTTGCATCTTTTGCACCTTTTCTCTCACAAAAAACGTATTCCGCTGTTATTAAAGAGATCTTCATCTCTCAGTATCATGAATGACCTTTAAAACTTGTGATACAACGGTGAGAGTAATAACTGCTGAATTATAGTAGAGATTCTATAACAATGGGCTGGACATCTTGATTTGTACGGAGATCTTTACAGCCAGTACTGCTATCTTAAATGTAAATGTAAATGCCGCCAAGTAATACAGATGGTTATTTCTTGTGCTTTTAAATTACTGTACAGACTTCCTTATCTTACTGAAGTTAGAGTTCCTAGATACGTATGAAGCTATTTGATGTGTGTCACTCAACTTTCTATACCAGTACAAAAACATTTGAGACTGAAGAACCCAGGGAGAGCTGAGTGATGAAACTGGCAGAAATCTGTACAGTATCAATGCTCAGTAGCTGAATGCAGGATGTTCCTGATACAGATGATTATTTATGAAATACTTTTATTCATGAAACAGATTGCATTTTTCCTGCCTCAGGAAGTTAATACTGTGTTCCTCTTGTATGCTAATACTGTCACTGTTACGTCACCATCTTTGATGTTGGGGGTTATCGCCGTGTGATAATATAACACTGTGCTGAATATTGGCTTCTAAGATTTCCATTTGGGAAATCAAAACTGTTCACTTGTGTGTTAAGGCAATCGAACAGAGCTGTCTTTAGTAGCTTGAATTGGCTGAGGGACTTTTATGATCGTGTAACTGAAATTGCCTCCGTTTTTATCTTGGCTGTTCCAGTGTGCAGTATATCTTGGCAGTGCCTTTGGAACAGCGCAGAAATAAGACTTGCGTGTGTCACTCAATTAACCCATCATTTGGGAACGAATTCCTGGGAGCCGGAGGTGAAATTCGCAGTGCTGTCAGAAAAGCAGAGGGGATGAAGGAGGGAGAAGAGCTGCAAATATAAAATCTTCCTTCCAAGGCGGTGTCAGGATTTCAGCCGAAACGCACGGCTGCTGCCTTACGTAGAAAGTTGATCGGTGTTGAGTCTTCTGTTTTGTCTCCCGTACAGAGACTGCTAGCATACATAAAAGGTGCTCAGTCTCACTCCTGCCTGTGGATGGAATTCCCACCTCTGGTACTCCATGGCCATTTCATTTGTCCTTACTGTGTGGCTCTGGTAGTTTCCTTCCTTCTGTGTGGATTCATGCCAGCACTGTGTTTTAGATGACTTTTAGATGGAAATGAGTGTGCTTGTGTTGTACCTGCTCACTTGTAGTCTACAAGCAAGGCTGGCACACAGGCAGCACAACAATTCAGTGAATTCTGTGCCAGTGCTTATATGATGCTTAACTGTCCTAAACGTGAGCTGAGCTGTGGATGTGAAAGAGAAGTATCTTTATTCTTGAAATCTGTATTCCTACAGGCTTCCCTGGAACGCTATGAGTGGATGAGCTTTCCATTTTCTGCGCTGTTAATTAATACTGCTCTTGGGCTATGATGTCCCAGTGTGAGCGCTGGCTGTGCTCTGGGTGCTGCCATGGCCACTAGAAGGACCTTGCTGCAACCTTGTTAAAATTCGGCTGCACAGCCCAGGGAATGCATTGCTTCATATGGATTATAAAATTGATGGCAGGTGTGTAAAGCCAACAGTACTGAAATGCTTTCTATGCTTTCCCTCACCTGGTACCTCCTGTTAAAGCCCAACCAATAAAGCTCCGAGGTGCCTGTGGCTGTGCAGCATCTGCATGCCCCAGCTGCACCATAGAGGTGCCCTGGACGGCAGCGCGTGCTTTGCTTGTCATCAGCACTGTCACCTGCTGCTGGCAGCAATCCTGCTGCCAATGAGGTGCTCCTGTGGACTTTGGTCCCCAGTTCTTCCGTGGGCTCAAGGAATGTTCATATTTGAGACAGTCCACTGCAACAAGATGAGAACTGTGTGTGGGACATGTGTGCCAACCTGCTGTGCGTCGGCAGCCCTGGGAGGATGCTGCTAACAGGTTGGCTGTTTATTAACCCCCCTGTCTGTAGAGGTTTGAAATCTTAAACCAAACACTGCTTAGAATCTGTTTCCTGACTTCTGCATTTCATTTTGAACTAAGTTAGGTTTGTTTCACCACATGCTATCGTTATAATGATTGTAATTAAGACTCCTTTCTAAGAACATTACGGTTAGTTCTGCTACGATAACGAAGGATTTGTTTCCTTCAGAAGTGAAAAGAAGCCGCCTGTGTTATAAAAGCACCTGTGAGAACTGAGCATCTCTGAACTATGGTACTTCTGTATATTTCAAAACTGAGTCTAACTTCTTGTTAGAAATCTCTCTGAAAGACACAAAAACGGGAAGCATTTTAGTGTGATGAAAGCATGCGTGTAGCTGAGCAGCACTAAAGGTGAAGGCAGTTTTCCTTTAGGGCCATTAAAAAGTGGCACTTCCTGAAATAGCCTTAGAATTGTTAAAATAAATCTTTACTATCCCAGGAAATACTGTGATGATATTATAATTCTTTGTTATTCTCTGAGCTGATGAATTAACACTGATAATTAACACTTTCATTAATTGTTTGGGATAAAATCCATTCTGCACCTACCACCATCTTCTGCTTTCCTTTTATCTGCCTTGCTCCTAGCTGTGAATGCAGAATGGTAGAATAACAGAAATCAGAGGGATCTCTGGAGGTTGCCCAACCGAAGCCCCATTTGTCAGCAAGTGAGCTGCAATGTTGGGTCAGGTCCTTCAGGAACTTCTCCAGTCTGGCTCTGAACATCTCTTGTTTTGCTGTGAGACTAACTCTGTTTAGACACCTGTCCTTACCTGTCTCCAGCAAACTCCCATTCCTTTGGCCCTTCCTTGCAGCCTTGTGTGCCTCCAGTCCTTTGGACTTACTGAGAGGTGGTGGTGATTGTATGGGGGGAGCCCAAAACCAAATGTGTGATTGCAGCCCTGCTCTCAGGAGTTGCAGGGAGGGAGTGATGCTCCACAGGCTTACTGTGCATAAATGTGCTTCAATTCTCATGCTTTAAAAATTGTTGCAAAGAATGGGAGAGGATGTAGGATTTCTTTTTTATTGTAGATCACTTCTGGATATAATGATTCCTGGAGCTGTTTATTGATTTGTATGTCTCTGTGTGTTATTTTTTTCCCCCTAGCTCATGTTAAAACAGTCCTACATTCTTACAGAAAACCTTTCATTTAAATTTGCTAACTTCTCATTCTTGCCTTTGCTGTTAACTGATATTAGCACGTATGTGGCAGCGTACTTCTGAACAAGGTAATGATTTTGGCTTTGGTTAGCACTGCAGAAGGTAGGAAGATGAAACTACAGCTAAATGCCTCGGTCTGAAAATACCAGTATTTATTTAATCTTTCATCTTTCATACATTATACTGTTCCATTGCATGCTAGCAATACTTCTAGCTTCTGCCTCTTGTAAAGGAGTGTTTCAGTGTTTCCTTTCCAGTGATTTTCCTTTCTTGCTGTACTAATGCTGCTACAGGAAGCATAACTTTCAGAAATTCTTATTGCACTTTTAACTGCCACAAAAACGCAGTGTTGATCTCCCTCTGCATATGTATAGATATTTATTTAAAAATAAAATCTTGCATATGCTAAAGATTTTTATAACTGAGCATGTAATTCACAGTTGTATCCTTTACACGCATGTGCTATAACTGTTTGTAATTAAATGGTTAAAAATGCCTGAAATCTGTCTCACTGAGGCATATGGACTGGATTCAATTTCTTGTGCTTTTTTTTACCTGGAGCCAACTCTCAGCAAGCATGAGATGGTCAGGATGCAGCGTGCTGCTTTGCATCGCTATGCTTGTGCTGTCATGGCTATGGAAAAGTGAAGTTTAACGGTGTTTGCTGCAGTGTTTGCTACTTTGAGCTATGCCTCAAAGCTTGAGGGAGCATTATACCATGATGTGCTTTGTTTTCTTGCTTTCTTGCTGTTTCTCTCCTGTTCTCTCTTACTTTTCTAGAGGATTTTCCTGCCTATTTTGTATTTTCCTCATTCTTCCCCCTTAGTTTGATGAAGGAAAGTGTGGTGGATTTCCTGTAATACTGTGAGAGTGAGCTTTGAACTGTGTCTCTGGGAGACAAACTTGGAGTAATTTATCCAAGGAAGAGGACAGTGACAGAAATTCCTAATGTCTTCAAAAACTAGTAAGCAGATTGAAGGAAGTAGAAGTCTTTTGCTCAGCACCATATCTTCGAGTTTACCTGGTGTTTGAGGTGGATGAGGTGTGGGCAAGCTCCTGTTTTCAGCTTGCTGCAGTTTGCAGTGTTGTAGCTGAGCCCAGGCTGCAGGATGGGATCCTATAAACCGCTCCCATGTAGCAGAGTGCAGTGATGGGCTTCACTGGGACTTAATCTTATTTGCAGTAAGTGTAATATATTTTCATCTCAAAGGTATCATTCTCTTTCTCTTCATGCTATCTGTTCTTACAGTTCTTGAAAACAGGAATCCATAAATGCCTCCATGTGTTTTGAGAACATCTTAAAATTGCCAGTAAGTCAGTGTCTAGATCATTCATGCATCTGTCCAAGCTATTGCCTACCTATGGGAAATTATAACACAGCCAGCTCCCAAGCAGGGAAAAGTAGGACACCAGGCCTTCAGCATAATTTTCTGCTTGCAGAAATTCTTGGTGGCATCTTTAGAATTATTTTTTTTTTCCAGAAGCGTTCTCAAACATAAAACCTAAAATGATTTCCTTTAAGCTACAAAATAATAATGGGACTATTATAACTCTCATAAGGCACTTCTGGTAATCAGAATGTATCTGATTCTGCCTGAAAATATTCATCCTAATAAAATTATGCAGTGAAAGAACAGAAGGGCATTGGTATCATGTCAAAAATGTTTTTAACATCTTTTCTATTAATTGTTTTTGAGAGCTTGCTTAGATTATTTGAATAAGTAGCTTAATAGCCCTTTATATTTGCCACTCATTTGAGATAACAGTTGAATGTGAAGAGTCTCTGCATTCCAGCACTGGTTTTGTTTGTCAGAAACTGGGGGTCATCTGGGCCAGCCTTGCCCTCTTCCCAGCCCCATTCTGCCTCTTCTGCTTCCCCTCTCCTGGAGCTATGAAGTCGTGTGCATTTTACTGAGGGAGCCCAGCCTGGATTGTCTCCATGCCATCTGTCACCATATTGTTTGTTTAAATCCCTGAGATATTTTCTTCTCTCCTGAAATTAATAAAACTGTAGCAGCATCATTGGCTATTTATATTTGATTCACACTCAATGTTCTCAGGAGAAAAGCCCCGTGCTTGCACTTGAGGTATGTAAGCTGGACAGTCTGTCTATACAGAATACCCAAAAGTTGGTTCTGCAGCCTCAGGGCTGCAGCTGTGCTCCAGCCCTGAGCTCTCTGGCTTCTCCAGAGACCTGTGTGAAGTACAGTGCTGCCAGAGAGGCCTGTATTTTGTGTGGAAGCACATTGATTTCCTCCTGTCAGGATGGAGCCTACAAGGAGCAGTGGTTGGTGCATGGAGGCCACTCACTTTCATCTTTAAAATGCTGCATACCTTAATGCCAGGCTTGGAGTATGCTCTCTTAGGGAGTTTCTTCACCAGCAGCTGACTCATTGGTCAGTGGTTTGGGCTTTCTATCCCCACTGCAATGTTGAGCACATGATTTCATCCTGGGCCTCCACAGAGGATAGCTGGCTGTTCCCTTGATGCAGGCTGGTCACCTGCTGCAGAGCGGCTGGGAGCGCTGGCCCTGCTGTTGGCACGGTGCTGTGCTGTGCTCAGCTATTTATTTATAGCCTGCTTTTGTGCATCTCAGAGCGGGATGCTTCTATAAATGTTTCATTCGAGGGATTGTGGGGTGGGAAGATGCTCATCTTTTTGTTTAGTATCCCTTCCCTCACAGCGTTTATTTCTCAGTGTCCCAGCTTTTGGTTCAGGACTCTGTGCCTGTAATTCTGTCAGCACCAACTTTTGACCATTTGTGTTTACCAATTTGCCTCTCTCCATGACCAGAATTCACAATAGGATTGCTTTGTTTTCACTACATTGATTTTGTGCCTGGTGGAAACACATTGCATATGTAAAGCCACTATGAAAGAGGGAAGAGCGAGGATTTTATAGCCACCTTCCAGCTCAACACAATTTACAATACAATTAGGAACGACAGTTATAATTGGATAAACAGAAAATAGAATTAAGGTAATCTGTTCTAAACGCGCAACATTTCTGTAATGAGTTGCTTTTAGGAGTTACAGAAACATATAATTACCAGACAAATTACATGTTATTTTTTTTGTGTGTGTGAGGCTAATTTAGTGTTCTGGGTAAATTGTGCTGGCAAAAGCATCAGAGTTATATGAAGTACCTAATTGGGACAAGATAAGGTTTGTGAATTCATCATAACAAAACAGATGCAAAAATTATGGAGGCTGTCTGTATTCCAGTCAAGTACTGCTTGGATGGTCTGCTTTATTTTAGATAGTCACGTCACTTTTGTAGTCAGTAAAGTAACCCTGTCCTCTTTGGTTTGGTTCAATCCATTTGCTGTTTCTTCCCTTCCTTCTTGCTCTGCATTTCAGCTGTTATATGCAAAAAGGCTGAAATTTCCCACTGTGGAGTCTGGATTCTAGCCAAAGATGTGGATGACTCTGGTGCTTCAGATGCAAAACCTTAAACTCTGTAGCTTAACAGTGTAAGACAAAACTGAACTGGTACAGAAGATGTAAAAAGAAGCATTTGTTTTCTTTTCTTGCTCAGACTGAGTATTTCATACCCAGTCTCTTCTGAATGCAATCTCCTTCCCCCAAACACCTGTGTCTCTCCAAGCACTCTTCTCTTATGCTGCCTTCCTCTTCAGCCCATCTGCTTGCTATTCCTATCTGTGCTGGGCTGTCACGCTAGCATTCAGTTTTATTTCTTTATTGCATTAATTCACTTCTGGTAGAAGAAAGGTTGGTTAGGAGGAAATACACCTCTCCACCTAAAATCGGGTCCCTTAATGTCAGGAGTACTAGGACTCTTTCAGTGTATATAGAGAGGATAGTTATGCTAAAATATGATTACTGGAACAAGTAAGAATTGTCTGAAATCCCAAGAAAAAAGGTCACAACTGTTATGACTTTAAGCCAAGCCCGTTTATATTTAATAGTAGAAAACACAGAAAGGGTGAGAAACTGAGCCAGGGTAATGGAGGTGCAGAGCTGTGATGGTGAGAAACCAGCAAGAGAAGTTGCTGATGAAAGTGGTCTGTTTATTACTACTTGTGAGGAATGAAATATGAGAAATCCAAAAGAATTCAAAACTCCAGCCATCATTTCCAACTTGGTATCTCTTCAGGACTCCTGGCCTTGGGAGTTTGGAGAGCTCTGCTGCTCTGCTGAGTGATTTCTTCACCCAGCACATTGCATTCTCCTGTTGGTGAACTGTTCTTAAAGTGCTTTCCGCAGTGCAGTGTAGGCAGACTGAGCTGTAGGTAAACATCTCAGAGTTGCTGTATCAGAAACTGCACGTTTGTTTCCTAATGACATTTGACTTTCTCCTGGTTTTTGGTTTTTTTTTTTGTTTTAATTTACATTCTCTCCTTTCTACAACCTTTGCAGATGGTCAGCCTAGAGGCTTCCTAAGTGTACAGTCTCACTACTTTTCTTTTTATTGCTGTACCAGTTTGTCCAGCACCCACGTCCTTCTAGGTAAACATCAATTTCTATGGAAAACAGAATTATTTTTGGAATAATTCTCTGATTTGTGGCAGTAAATGTACTTTTTTAATGCATTTCTGTTGTGTGCATGTGCTTTAAGGGGGTGCCAACTGCCTTGGACTTGAGGAACAGGCATTTGAAAATATATTGATGAATCTCTTCTTTCTCAACTCATTTTCAATTAAATTAATCTGATTTTCAGATCTCCCTCTGGGGGCATCACAATACTTGGGAGCAGGGTGAACTGACACTTAAAATGTATGAAAACAAATTGCTTTCCACAGTGTATGGCGGCTTGCTGATTCTGCAGTTTCCCCTTCATGGTGTTTGAGAATGTGTTTTGCTGCGGCTTTAAAATATTGTGAAGACTTACATTTACTGGCACCTGTAAACTTAAATTGTAGTTATTTGCACGGTACATATTTATGGATCATTAATTATATAAATGCTGATGACATCCGAACAGCTGACTGTATGAGGTTGAAAAGAAGCAATGGCTTCTGAGCATAAGGAAGTGTCACATGAGGTATTTTGGCTGCTGTCAGGGTAAGCTCTCTTGCAGAAGGAAAAATACAAGTTTGCTTGGTTTCTTTTCCTTAAACTGGCTAAAGTAAACAAATCTCCTCACTGCATCTTCTAGATATGCTCATACTGACACTTCTCATAAATTTTTCTAGGTTGTCACGTTTTCCTTTTTCAAACCTTTTTCACATCAGGATGGAGGCATCTGGCTACAATCTCTGTTGTTCTTCTATCATCATTTTGTAGCATAAGAATAACTGGAATATTTCCAATGAAATGACACTAGGACTGATATGAATGAATTGGGATAGGAGTAATTAGTAAATAATCTTCATATTTAGAATATCCTGAGCAGTTGTTAAATGGCTCCTTGCTATACAAAAACTTTCAGATTCCCAGTTTGTCCTAAAAGTGCATCTTACAGTCTCGAAGTTAAAATTTAAATGAATATGTGGATACTTCATACTTTCCTTTAATGGTCTTTGAAAGCCTTACGATGTTATTTGTGTGCTTGCATAAGTTGTTTTCCTTAAGTGTGCACTGGTTCTCCGTTTCCTTGTGTTAGGTGACTGCTGGCTTGAGAAGAGCTGCTCTGTGATTTACCCTGTTCACAGTAAGAGCTTGAGATCTTAAAATAGTGAGTTATCCAATAATAAAATGTAACGGTCCAGCTCAGTAATCCTTATTCCAATGTAAGTCCTATTGATTTGTTAAGCTGCAATGGGCACTTCAGTGGGCACTGCCTGAAAGCCATGGAAAATATAGGGCAAAATAGAAATGAACTTCACTAATTTCCCAACTTTTACTGCTTTTTTACTGTGTGCAGTAATTTATAGACATGCAGAAGCTAACAGTTCATGCTGAAAACAATTCTTCAGGTCAGCAAAGGCATATCCAAATGCCAAGGAGGGTGACACATGGAGAAAAAGGGAGCATCTGCACATACAGCATACAGGCCATGTGTGAGCCCTGTGTGGAAGATGAAGTCCCTGCAGCATAACTGAGTTCATTGAAAAGCAAAGGCATGCAAAGCAAGCGAATATTTAAAATATCCTTTAATGCCTGCTTAAATGCTTTTTGAAAGATTTTAGTGCTGCAGAGTTAGGAGATGAAGGAGTTTTTGCAATCCTAAGAAGTTGCTCAGTACGTTCATTACTTAAAAGGTGTAATGATACAATTATAGCCTCTTAATATATAGTTATATAGTTTGCCTCTTAATATATAGTTACAGAGTTTGAGTTGGAAGGGACCTTTGAAAGCCATCTAGTCCAATTACCCTGCAGTGAGCAGAGACACTACAGCTCAATCAGGTTGCTCACAGCCTGGCCCACCCTGACCTTGAATGTCTCCGGGGATGGGGCATCCACCCTTCCCTGGGCAACCTGTGCCAGTGCCTCACCACCCCTACTGTAAAAACTTTTTCCTTATATCCAACCTAGTTGAAACTCAAAGTTATACATTGGACTGAAGGCATGCTCTGCTAGAAAGAGCAGTCACTGGTTAAAGGTGTGATTTGGTGTGTCAGGAGCTGTTGTTGCTCCTTACAGTGCTTTCTTCCAAATTAGTTGCTGGACTTCTGGTTAAATATTTTGAACCTTGTTTTACTTAAATTAAATCTGACGGTCCATGTAAGTTGCTGCAAAAGTAATGCCTCCTATTTATTTCCATGAATACTACAACAGGTGCAGAAAGCACAATAACGTTATTTGATAGAGCAAACTCTCAGCTACGAAACAGTTTTTCAACAGTCATTGTATCAGTGTGCCCCTCTGCTGCCATCTGTCATGCACTAACCAAATGTAGTGGGATATTGGTGGGAAGGTTCAACCACCACTGCCATCCCAAGGTTTGCCTCTGACTTCACAGGCCAACATAACACAATAGGAAGCATTATTGAGGAGCAGACCTCATACTTAACATTTCACATTTGAAATGGAGTCTAGCTTTCTCAGGTCACTTAAAGGTTTCATTTGCATGTTAAAGTCGCTATGTCATTAAACAGCTTTTCTGGTTCAGCTCAGATGATGGTATGTTTTCCTTCTTAACAAGCTTTCTGGGGTTGTATTAAAAAAAAACCGTGTTCTCCCTCCCTTAGCTTCTTTTAAAATCAAGTATGTACAATAAGACTGAATCCCCCTTGAGCTGGCTTAATCATTTGTTTTTCCATCTGCGGAGAGTCCATTCCCAAAGTAACTTCAAAGAGCCCTGCCTCAGTAAAAGCTTCCAGCTTTGGGGCAGCGAAGATTACAGAAATGTGCTTATGCAATACTTTGAAACCTCTGGCTATCTTGGTATGGAGGTTAGAGCTGAATGTATGCTTCTTTTATTCTGTTACTATAACCCCTAAAGGTTTATAACTGAAAATTGTATTGCAGTAACCGTGTGCAGTGCGATGCTGTGGGCACGAAACGTGGCAGCCAGAGGCCTTGGGGGAGCAGCAGCTCCACAAAACCCAGGCTTGGCATGAGTTGTCCATAACGTACCTGCAGAAGCACATTCAGAATGTTTGTTATATTTTACACTTAATCCAGCCTGATCTGTGCAATCTTTAATCAAACAAACCTCAAGCACAGTGGCTCCTGGGAGAATAGTTCCTTTTAAAATTTTCTGTGCTGATATTTATAATCTACTAAAAATAACAACAACCCCCTGGCCACTACAGAGGAATAGATTGAGATAAATATTTTATGTCTAATGTGTATGTCATGTTTTTGAGTACAGTAACAAATATACAGCAGTTAAAATTGTCATTGGTGAGTTTGGGAGGATCTGCATCCTAATTCTGCAGTGTAAGTAGTTGTCCTTATTTCTGTGCTCTGGAGTCTGTGCCTTACGTGTGGTACTCCACTCAATGGCTGTCATCTTCATTTTGGAGAGCTGTTGATATTTTTATTTTATTTTTTTAATTTTTGACAGAGCTCCTGTCAAAATCCCATTTTGTCAGCATGTATGAGATTTGCCCCAAATTAATTTCCTGTGGAGAGAAGGGCTATGAGTTTGTTCTCAGTATAATGACTCTTGTGGATTATAGTATCTGTTAGTAGAAATGCACTGCTTTGATTTTAACTGAAACTATTTCTAACTATGGCCAAGATCTTAATTTTTGGCTTAATCGAATCCTTGCCACAAGCAAATCTAATTCTGGCATGCTATTTCAATCACACAGACTTTCATTTCTGACTAAGGATTGGAAGGATTAACCCAGATTTTAGCAGGTCTCTCCATGACCGGGTGGATAGGATTAAAATCTCTGTGCTGCTCATTGTGGATGTTTATTTCAGTTTTTAAGCATTAGACTTATGTCTTTTGACCATGACTGGAAATTATGGAAAACTTCTGAGAGTAAGAGCATGGCTAAAGGACAGCATGCTGAATTTGCTGGATGTCACTGTGTTTCAATTTAGAAAACAAACAAACAAAAAAAACCCCACCAAACATGGTCAGCCTGTTTACAGTAATGCAACGTATGGTTTATCAGATTGCAGATTTTACAGTTTATAGTAAATTTATCAACCTGGAGGCATTGTAAAAATGGATACATGAGAGTAGAGAGAAGTAAAAGAAGAAAGAGATTAGATTTAATATGGCCAAATTGGAACATCTTGCTGAAGCACTTGTATGCAGCAAACTTTTTGGTGCTGATGAAGGCCAGAATAAAGGTCATCTAGTGCACCCCCTCTGCAATGAATAGGGACACCTGCAGCTTAATCAGGTTGCTCACAGTCTGGTCCACTGTGACCTTGAATCCTCCTAAGCCCTTGTAGAAAGGGGCGTCCACCACCTCTCTGGGCAACCTGGGCCAGTGCCTCACCACCATTACTATAAAAAACTTCTTCCCTATATCCAGCCTAAATCTCCCTCCTTTAGTTTAAACCAATTTCCCTTGTCCTATCACAACAGACCCTGCTAAAGAGTCTGCCCTCCTTCTTTCTTGTAGCTCTCCTTTTTCATACTGAAAGGCCACTCTCAGGTCTACCTGGAACCTTCTCTTCTGCATGCCAAACAGCCCCAGCTCTGAGTCTGTTCTCACAGGGAGGTATTCCATCCTTTGGATCATTTTTGTGGCCCACTTCTGGATGTGCTCCAATTGGTTGATGTCTCTCCTGTACTGACACCACATCTGGATGCAGTACTCACCACTGCAGAGCAGCGGGGCAGGATCACCTCCCTTGTCCTGCTGGCCTCGACTCTTTGGGTGCAGCCCAGGATATAGTTGGCTTTCTGGGCTGTAAGGGCACATGACTCTAGTAAAAATGAGCCTGAAGGAGGAATATGATAGCTGGAGGCAGGATGAGGAAAAGCTGTTTGAACAACATCAAATGGACGTGAGGACTAAAACTAAGGCGGGCATGATTTAGGTGGGAGATTGAAGGTACTAAACAGTGTTTGGAAGGGAAAGAAAGACAGTCAGGGAATAATAAGGAACCAGCTACTGTTATGATGGAAACTGGTAAATGAACAAAGAAGGAAGAGGACCTGTGGCATGAAATTCTTTCCAATCCTACATATTTAATCACTTTTATAGAAAGACAGAGATAACTATACAGTAGAATTACAGGATTCTCTCCAAATCTAGCCAGGCATATATAAATGCCAGATTTGGTGAAGATGAAGTGTGCTGAGTAGAATTCTAATGTTTAACTGTTCCTGGACTGTGCAGATTCTCTTTGGAAAGAGAGATAGGCATTGGGATCCATGCAAGAATACAAGAGAGTGTTGCAAAATTTCTAAAATCTTAGCTCCTAGAAACTGATATTCTTTCCTGAGGAAATGTTAATTTGACTTTTTTAAAGTAGGAGGATTTTTTACTTTTGCTTGAATATTTCTGCTTTTTGTGCTTCATTCTTTTCTTGTGCCTCAGGCAGGCATGGAATTCTCATGGGAGAAGTCATGAAGACATACTCTCAACTCGAGATAACAAAACTGTTTCCTGCATGTCATCCTGTCTTATTAGAGAAAAAACAAACCTGTTAACAGCCATGGAGCAGCATGGTTAGAAGGCTGCAACATTCATGGAGGTGAAAAGTTAGAGTTGTGTGGTCTACTCTCTCTTTAATCTAAGGATGAATTTGTCTGCATGTCAGAAATGTAAAGCTAGGTATGCTGTGGTTTATATTACATGAATTTGTGGACAGCCTGGGGTGCAGTTGTAGCTGGTCACCCGAACAGTGTCGTCTAATAGCTGTGCCAGAAATTCATGTCTGTTCTGTGGACTGAAGATGGAAATGAGTAAGCATGAAATATACCTGGAGGTTTGCTTGATTGCAGTGGCCTTGTTTTTGCTTTGGAGAACCAAACCAGTAGCACCTTGCTTGCATGAACATCTTCCACAGGATGATTTTAACTTTAATTCTGTGTTATGTAGGCATGTAGAAGCTAATTACAAACTGCCATGTCTCTTCAAGCTCTGCAGATTTCAGGCTTTACAAGTTCCCACTCCTATCTAATTGCTGCTGCCTTGTACCAGTTACTGTGATCATTTCTTTCAGAAGTCTCTATTCCATAATCTCCAAATATGAGAAAAGAACATCTAAAAATCTCTCTATGTTCCAGTATATACTTTAAATTTCAAGTTTGTGGTAGTGTTTCTGTCTCTAAATAATAAGGAGTTCCAGGCCAAGCAGCAGCTGCCTCGGGCACTGAGAAATGACTTGCTGAAAATGTTGGCTTACTCAAAAGTTTGGTTTACTAAGCAAAATCCCATTAATTCTTGCTTGTGCTCTGGAGAAAGAGTTTCTAGTAAGTGCCATCACAGAAAGGGAAAATGTAATGTGCCAGGAGCTAATACCCGTGTAGTGACTTGACTAAGAGAGGTGATGATAGCAAGATTGTTGCATGTAACCATATCAAGAAAGCAGAAATTGCTGTGATAAGTAAGCGTTAGCTCACTCCTGAGCGTACCTGGGGCAAACAAGATTCCTCCAGGTGGACACCTGACCCTGAGGCATAGGATGGGTTACTGCAGGGCAAGCATGGTGTGCTGGGCCTGAGGGCTGCCATTTGCCCTGCAGGACAGGGCAACGCAGGAATTCCTGCTGCTGTTCGGGGCTGTCTGGAACTAAGAGACTTTGAAAGGCTCAGAGAGATGTTAACAATATAGCTTTAAACTTTGAAAATCTCTCCTGGCTGTTTGCCCCAGGCTAGTGCTTGCCCTCACAGCTGCCTGAGGAACTGAGGATTGCAGGTGCTTCCTTGCAGCTTGCACCGCTATCAGCTGAGAGGGGTTCCTCAGAGACACTGTGCTTGGCCTTCAGTCTTGAGCAACTGCAAATGAGTGTTTCTATCGCTGAGAGTTTGATTTTATTATTGAACAGATCTTATATAAGGCTGGAGAAGGAAGTGCATTTCATAATCTGTAAATTCTGTGCAGACTCAAGTGGGGTCAAAATGTATTTTCTGCATCTGCTGCAAATACAGAGCATGACAATACATACACAGCAGAACATTAGTGAGGGAAGACTATAAAGACATTAGTTATGCTGCACTATTTGTATGCTATTCTGTGCAGCAATGCTTAAAGGACTGAAATGGTGTCCTTGCAGGAATGGAATTTTCTTCCTAAAATACTTCTAAGAAACATTCTAAATCCTTACTGATAATTTAGTGCCAGAGAGCAAGGCTGAAATGATGTGCTAATGAATGTTACATATGGTCTGCAACACATGGGTAGTACTGTTTATAAATAAGTTTTTTGCTCTAGAAATGACTGAACAGCAAATTGGATAAAATTCTGTTTCAAAGTGACCAAGCTTGCTTCTTCCCCGAAGCAATTTAGGCTTCTTCCAGACTTCATTAATACCAGAATTATCATAATCTGTTTGCCTGTTACAGCTGTTTCATTTTCAGGGACCTGCAGCAGCCAATTATTTTGTGATAAAGTGCTTATTAAGGAGAATATGTGGCCAAGTGGAAAGAAAAGGCCCAGGCAGGTGGGAAAGTGCTTTGGAAAGTTTTTTAAGGCACTCCTATGTGTGCTTTTGGGAGAAAAGAAAAATATAGTTTTTAAAGTATCTTCTTAGAAAGTTTTGCTGTTTGTGTGAAGATGCTTGTGTCCTTGCAGTGGAGGTAAGAGGAGTGGATTTGAAGGTATAAAATATAGGATGCACCTCATTTTGAACAAGAAATTAGAAGCGTGCTCTATTTGTACTCTCACTGTTAGAATAAGGCAATGTGAAGAGCTGGAAAATGTTGTAATTTGGTGGATTCCTTTTCCAGGCACAAGTTCATGGATTTCTTTTTGAAGGAGATGGCTTAATCTTTGAGTTAGCAAAGCCGGTATTGTTTAGCATTTATTTTCACTGACTTAATGGAAGAGAATTAGCACAGATAATAAATAAAGCTGTCTTGCCAGTGCAGGCAAAACTGTGAATCATTTCTGTATGCACCAAGGAAACTCTTACTCTGAACACGGGGGGCTGTCTTCCAGCTACAGGACAGTTATGCACGGCAGCACTTTTCTTACAGCAGTTCCTGCTCCCCAGCTACTTTTGTGAGTCATGCCCACGTGTCGTTTTCTTCTTAAGTGTAGCTGTGATGGCATGGTAGCAATTACATGTTGTAGTTTCTCTGATTCTTATAAACATGCTTTCATGTTTATAAGAATATTTTCATCACTTTATTGACTTTTTCATTTATCAATTGAGGGTTAGGGGTATTTATTTATTTATTTATTTTTAAAGTGATGTCCATCTGCATTCAGCTTTATTTTCTTCAATTAAGTCTTCAGCTTTGATTCTTCCTTCTCCCCCCTACTGTTTCTTCTTTAGACTGATGCCTGCTGCTGACAGAGGGGAGGTTTGGAAAAGGATTTTGAGTTTGTCGTCTTTTACGTTCTCTCTCTCCTTTGCTGCTTCTGATCTAATCTGACTGGTACACAGAAGCCCTCAGGGCCTCAGTTGAGTTGCCTGTGGTCAGCCTGAACTAAAACTGAGAGTTGGCCTCCTGCCTCAGTTTCATTGGAAATGTTTCTGAATGGCAGCTGTGCTTTGTGCTGTACTCAGGGTAGCAAAGTTAAAGGAGTCACCACAAACTCTTTCCGAAGTGAAGTCTGAAATGCTACCGAGAGAGCAAAACTTTAAGAAGCATTTAGCAAGTCAGCAGATTAATGGTCTAGTCTGTCTTGTTCAGTGGCAGTTTTGAAAGACAATACAAAAACCTGAGGTATTGCTAATTTCTAATTTTAGTCAAAATAAAAGACACAAAATGGCACCCAGATTCTCAAACAACCATTTAGGTTGATATTTAAATACTTGCACACACATACAGGAAAACCTTTACTCCTCAAAAGACTCAAGTGCAATAGAAATGCAGATATTAGTGTGTAAATAATCAGTATGTTGCTCACATAAGAACAAGCAGTAAATGAGTTGCCCTCTGATGTTGTCTTCTGCTGATTTATTTTAGTTTGTATGTAAGATGTGATCAGTTAGTTCTTGTAAGTCACAAATTTGCTCAAAAAGTGTTGCTGCTAATGAAGAAAGATTTCTGTGATGAAGTCTGTGATGTGGGAGGAATTTGGAAGGTTGCAGCCATGACTCCCTATGGTGCCAAGATCTCCTACTGGCCCTTTGTCCACGCAGTAAGAATCTGATTTCCTAAACTTCACATCTGATTTAAGAAAACCAGCTATAGTTTCAGGCAGGCTGTTGGACCATGCTATAGTGTTAGCTTATTCTGTGTACTCTTTGCTCAGAATTCTGATACTTTCGTAAAATTTTAGGGTTGAAGCAGTAGACAGTAGTGACCATGCAGATTTGGAAGAAGTGATTAACCTAAGCATTATGACAGTGACTTGCAGGACCCTATTACTCATACTGTCAGAAAGGTTGTTCCTGCCAACTGAAAGAAAAATTCTTCATAAGGGAAAAAAAAAATAATAGAATCACTAACCCAAAATACTGTTCCACTCTGGCACTGTTGTAACCTTACCCATGTTATCCAGGCTGATTTAGTGAGCACAGCCTCTTATTGACTTTACCAGGTTTATGAAAACCTTCTTTAATTTATATTTTTATTTTTCCTCTGGGGTATATAACATCTGCCACGTTGATTAATTTCTGCTGATCTGTTTATGTTTGGGAGCTGTCTCACTTGAAGTTTTGAGTAATGAAGCTGCCTACTGCTGCAGATAGAGCGTCAAGTAAATCAGCTGGAAACCCCAACTGGGAACAACTGCCCTAATACGACACTGGGTATGAACACTAATTTTGCATTACTAGGTATTTCCAATAGACACTTAACCTATTAGCTGCTCATAGTCATGGCTCTTGTCAGGTAACCTGGCTTTCATGTTGGAGTAATTCATCGTGGCAGTGCATATCGAAAAGATAATGTATAGGCAATGAATTGCTTCTCTTCTGTAACATTTGATTGGGCCTTTCTTTGTAAGCAGTAGTTTCTGATTGCTGGAAAAGACAAAACAGGGAATAAACCAAACTGCTGTTTATTTCTCCGTAGCTTATTTTAGGATTTGTGAGGTTGCGTGGCATTGGGAAGAAGCCTAGAACATGTTTGCTTTTTTTTCTACTGAGACACGTATTCCTAGGGTAGATCAATCTTGTTGGAGGTGTGTGTGAAACATGTTGAAATGTTATGCTGATATTGATGTTATAAGCAAGCGCTAGAATGTTTTTCTCTGCAAATACTCTGTACCATTGTGAATCCACTGCAAGTTGCAGTGGATTGCAGATATGGGGGCATATAGACAAAGGAGAATAACATATGGAGTCTTGAATGATGTTTTTTTCCATTCAAAGTATGTATTCCTCTCAATTCATGCTTCTTTGTGTACCACTGGCCTGTGAAATACTGAAAGAAAAAGAAAACCTCTTTACTGATCTTGGGGTGTTACTGCATAATGGCATAATTTACTTGTGTTGGAAAAGTTCAGAACATCGCGTGTGATGCTAATCATCATTAATCAGAAAACTTTGCATGTTAATTCCCTACTGACTGCGACAGTGTACTGCTCTCAGTTCTTATTCTGTGCTTTTTGAGGAGGGTGGGCACAGCACAGGAGAGCTTGCAGTGCAAAACATGCTCTGAGGAAAAAGGCTTAACAAACTGAAGTTAGGTGATTGGTGGTGAATGCTTGCAAAATTAAAAAGCGACCACAGCGGTTTGTGCCATGGCCAAGTCTCTGAAGGAGACAATTTGTATCCAGTATTTGAATGCTACCAGAGCGTGTCTGTGGAAGACAGACAAAATGAGTGTTTTGTCTAATGAGGCAGTGTGCAAAATAAGTTATGCTATTGAATGAAATGGTGTTAATCCAGGAACAGAAAGCTTGTTGCTTCTTTCTGTTATGTTTTTCCTCTAAACTTGCTAATCTTAATTAGTGATAATGGTAGTAGTTCGAACTATAAAATCAGAATCTGAATTGATAATATTGGCAAGGCTATGGACAGTGTTTGATTACGCAGGAAAAGTTGGTGTATGAGGTACCATCATAAATAGAGAAAAGCACTGACATAATCACCTGCACAAATGCATTTTCTGCTAATCACGTGATTAGTAAGTGTTATAATTACTAAGATAAATGCCCTTTACATAGTTTGTGTGTTTAAATCCATTGAACTTAGCTGCACAGGCTGTAATGCAAAATAAGCACTGTTTGCCATTGTAAAGATATTTTCCTCAGTCTCGTGTTAAAAGAAGATAAAAATGGACTGTGTTTACATAAAGGACCAATAGACCACTATGTACCAGGGAAGTGTCTAAGAACAGTGCTAAACTGACCTGTCCTGTCTGTGTGCTGTGACAGGTAGTACAGTACAAAAGATCCTTCTTGTCCAGGACACCACTGAAGGACTAGGTACAATTTGCTGCTGCTCTCTGGGAATCAGGAATCTTCTTAAAGAAAGGAACAGCACTCTGTTTAAAGATAACTGCTAGCTTGCCTCCTTTAAATTGTGAATAATGTCAGGACCTCATCTTGGCATGCACTACTGTGTAGTTTTCAGGAAGTCCAAATAAAAGCTGTAATTCTCCCTGGTGCATCAGGGGTGTAATGGAGGTGTCTGTTTGGCAGCATGTCAGTGAAACAATTAGGTTTAATGCAAAGGATTCCCCCTTGGCAGGGCTGTCAGTCAAAACACAAGCAGAGGGTGAGAACCAAACATCCAGCCTTGGGAGCCTCTGGGCAGCAGTTTCAAACCTTTGCCAGCTAGCATAGGTGATACATGACGCTTATCCCGGTATTTTTGGATTTATACCTCGTGTATTGACAAATAAGATTGAACACTCTTGAAAACTAGACAAAGTGCAATCTTTAAGATGAGGCAGTATGTCAGTGCATTGTTTGTGGCTTGTAACGAGCCGGGCTGTGGCTGAATCTGGGGGAACACCTCTCAGGTGACTTATGAAAGATAAGTTTTAGGGAGAGATCTGAAACAGAACTCGCATCAGGCTTTGGGTTTGTGTGTGTGTGATGGCATGATGATTCATATGCTTTGTGTAAGCTGAAGGTAACGGAGGCACTTGACATTTGTCTGCAGGTCCCTGGTTCACTGTAGGGAACCTAACAAATGTTAAAATGATAAACAGATACTTGAATGCTTCCTTGAGTGCGCATGGCTAGAAACAAAAACAATGGCCAGTGGTTATTGTGCTTTCATAGTAGAGCGCTGTTGGTATTTCGTTGCAAACACAGCAACATTTTCTTTTTTATTAACATTCATTTCAGGTGATTCAAATCTGTGAGATGTCAAAAGTGCAAGTTACAGCTACATTTATGGTGACAGTTCCTTCAGGGTGATTGCCTTATTTTAACAAAGAAAATAGGCAGGAGTTGTCTGTTTGGTGCTAGCCTCGCAGGGTATAGCTGTGCACAAGCTGCTGCTTTATACTTGGGGTGTGTTTCTTGAAATCCAGCAACTTCTGCTGCTTTAATTACTTGACATATGTAACAAAAACTGAAGATGATAACCGCTCCTAATTTAACTTGTAAAGTATATGTGAGACCATCCTCCTCCTATTTTGTGCGTGGGAGATAGCTTTTCAGATAGGATGTATAGAACAAGGCATGGAAGTGTGGGATGATTGTTTCTACTTTTCATGTTAGAGTTACTTTTCTTAAAATACTTCTTTTACATTTCTTGTTGCAGCGTTAGAAGTTTTCATTTTCCCTGCAATACGGAAAGCCTCAGGGCTTTGCACTCTATTGGAGCTCTCTGCCAAAAGGTGCTTCAAAGTGCTGAGAATCCAGCTCTTGCTTCTTCGGCAGTTAGATTCTGCCTTTGTCTCTGACTCCAGAATTTTCATGTGCTGTCGGTCTGGGTTGTGCCCCACCTCCAAGTGAGTCTGTGAGGCTGCACCTGAGAGGGCTGTTTGTGCAAGTTCATTATCTCTTCCTACTCTCCTGTGAGTAAACTCAATGTGATGTTTTCACTCTTGAACCTCCTGCCAGGAGTTTGCAGTGACAGCACTCTCGGGTGGAGATCTGCAGCAGCACTTCAAGAATTAAAGCTGATCATCATGACAATGTAAATATTTGGTTTAAGCTTCAGATCACCAATCTGTAAGATAACACACGGTTCCATTTACCCATCGCTTGTAGAAAATGTAGCTGCTGGTGAAAGCCAGATTTTATTAAAGAGGTTGTGTATCTTTTAGATGCAATAGCACTGGGAAAGGGGAACTTTTGATTGTAGCTTTTTCTCATTTTTGGAGCGACTTGTCTAAAGTATATGGAGCTGAATTTCTCCAGGCCATGTTTTGCTGTTAAGACATGTAAATGAGTTTTGCTTTTTCTCATATGCAGCTATCCTGGAGATAAGTTGTATTTGTTCTGTGGCAGGTGTAGTGTTTCTTTTAATTTTAATGTGAATTAAGAGCTCAGGTACAGATTTTCTTTCTTTGTCTACTCTGCAGATTTCCCTGGCTGTATTTTTATGGTAGCAAGTCAATGCTCCCACCACTATCTACCCTGCTTCCAGCACATGGTTAAGTGCCTGCATTAAATTAGCATGCTATTGCATGCAGTCAAGGCTGCTTGGACAGAAGGAGACTTTTTATAATGTACCTTTACAGGAATGTTCAGGGTTTTGGGCAGTACATCGAGGTGTACTAAGGGGACAGATCAGATTTCAGAAATCAAGCAACTTTCTGCATTTTTATGTGTACTCATAAATTACTGTGCTCAACTTCATGTGCTGAGCACAGGGATGACATGAAGCTAAAATCTGCATTGTAGAACTGATGTGCCACTGGAATAGTGAGAAGATTCTTTGGAAATATGTCTCTAGCCTCTTCAGAGTGAAATAAGTCCAAACTGAGACAAAATCATGTGCTGCTGATTGCCCTTAAGCATGGAGAGCTGTAACCGTTGCCTCCATTTTTTTCTTCTTCACATTGATGACAAAAGCTGAAGTTGGCAAACTCAATGTTCATTTAAAAGCTCACTTGAAGCTATGTATTTTGCCTGATTTTTAATGAGTAAATTTATTTGGACCTAATGAATTTCTATTTATGATGCTTTAGTTTGGAGGAAATACTTTTGATTTAATGAGAACTTTTAAAAACAGGTTTAAGTTAGATCCTATCCTGTACATTTAAGCAATTGAAATAGAGACGATGATAAACTAAAAGCTTAAATATTACAGATCAATTTTTGGTTTATTTTAAAATAGAGCTTTTGTATTGAAAGTGGATGTAAAAAATGGGTGCACCTTTATAAGAGAATTTCACCCTTTACCTCATATAAACCTTGTTGGTATGAATAAATCTCATCTTTTTGATGTTCCTTATAACTTTGGTTTTCAGTGTGCCATAATCATTTATGTTCATGCATAACTCAGAACTGAGGAAATGAGTGAAGCTGGAGACTGCATCAGTCATCTGGGAAATGAGGTAAGCTGTGGGATAAGCACAGGAGTTGAGTATATTTGTAGAATGATCATTATGATTGGATGTTACAGTTTAGAATGAGAACTGCACTTCCTGAGTGCAGATCCCTCTGAGATGAGCAGTTTTGATTAACTGATCATCTGAATGTTCAGGAAGATGTTACTACTTCATCTTACAACTGCTTGATATATTTAAGGATGGCTTAATTACTACGATGCTAGCCATAAAACTCTTTACAGATATTGGAATTTGGGTTCTAGGTTCAGTATTTTTGTGGGAGAAAATGGATTTTTTTATACAGAAGAATTACCTTAGCATGGACTGTTTTTAATTCTTTTGTACACTGGTGTGAACAAAAGAAATCTCCTGGTTTATTCCAACGAGGACCTGCTTTACAGATCTTACAGTTAATTCCTTCATGAATTGCTTGAGAGCTTGCAGGCATCTGAGCATGGTATCCAGCAGTGGATCTACTACATCTGTGGTTCCTGCTTCTAAAGATGATAACTGGGCAGCCATCATTTCTCTCCTGAAGCTTCAGCTGTTGCCTGTATGAGGCTGCAGCTTCAGGGGCTGCCAGAACCGCTTGCCTCACAGGAAAACATGGAAGTGCTATCCCAAAGGAACATCTGACTCAGTCTGTCTGTGTGAAGCTGTTGCTGCTGCAGCAGTAGCTGCTCTGCAGTCTTAGAAGACTTGCTGTGCGCTGCTTCTCACACAGCTGATCTGATCAGTGCATCTGGTGCTGATGTGTGTAGAAAACACCAGAAGTCATCTGCAGGTGTGGGGCCTGGGCTGGTACTGGGCATGGACACCAGGCTTTGAGAAATGCATCAGTCCCTCCAGACTTAATGTTATCCTAAAAGTGTGAGTTGGAGCAGGACCAGTGCCTGTACCAGCTGTGTTTGCTCCTTTAGAAAATGCTCCTGGTCTTTTCTGAAAGTGTGACTCATAACTTTCATCAGGTTCATACACTGTTTGGTATTTTCTTGTGTGGGAGTGCACAAATAACCTTGGGAGGAATGACAGAGGTTTCTCATTTCTGTCTGTTATGAGAGCTGCAGAAAGAGAAGAGAATTTTAATTGTGCTAGCGCTTACAGCAGCTGTTTTGTTTTGCAAGCTATGGCCAGTAAAGTGCCCCTGTGTTATCTACAGCTGTGTATGGGCTGTGAGATGATGTACTCCTTTGTGTTATCAGTTGTTCTAGGTCAGCATTGACGTGCATTGGATTTCAGCATCTGTGAGTGTCAGTCTGCCACATCATTAATGTTTGGCTTTATTTTTAGTTTTTCTAGTTGAGTAAACTAGAATTTTTAGAGGTGCTATGGACTTGGAATGCCCAGAAGGCAGAAGTTCAGCAGATGCAACCTTGTGCCTCACCATTGAAATCAACCTTCCTTGACATTGTCACACAACTATCAAATGTTTCTGCTTATGATTTGTTTCTGAGGAATATTCTTTTCTCTTAATTAAGATCATGAGTAGACTACTGCAGCATGCAGAGCACGTGTCAGTGTCCCATTCATGGGGATACCGAACAGCAGTGTTACTGAATGGTGCCTGAAGGTGCAGGACTGTTGTTGAGAAGGGGTTAATTAGCTGAGTATGCTAATTACTGTTCAGTGTTTGGGATGTTTGCCAGCCCTGACCATGGATCTAAACAAAAGAAAAAGTCAGCTGTGTACATGCCCTGTAAATCACTGATAGCAGGGGTCCAAGCTGGGCTCTCTCAGTAAGCTGCCAAACATGGGATGCTCCAGCATTATTTCAGTAATGCTTCCTGCCATGCGTCCTTGGCTGTACAGCACTGGCTTAAAGTTCTTTGGCAGCTGTGCAAGGAGTAGAGCAAGCACTTTGCTTTGCGAAGGTGGCAGACAAGACAGCCTGAAGGAAAGCTGCAGGGACTGGAGAAGAGAGATCCTTGCAAAGTTTTGGGGTAGTTGCAGCAGCCTAGGCAATGGAATGGGTGAAGGAGGTACCTCCAGAAATTGGAGCTGAGATTCATTTTGGAGCGGGTAGCAGAGGGTGATTAACAAGGTTGCTGTGTGTGAGGAGAGCTGTTTGAGATAGGCCCAATAGTGGAGTTAGATGTGTATATGCGTGAAGGGAGTGCAAAGGATTTGCTAATTATGCTGTTTCTTGTGACATCTTCAAGTTTTGCAAACATGTGTCATGAAGATACTGTTTCACTAACAAGAGCCCTTTTTCCACTAGTAAGTATTTCTGCCCGCATTCTGATCAGAAAATATTAAAGACAAGGAAATGGGATGGTCAGGAATCAGAATTGCCGTTGTCTTACATTTAAAAAAAAAAAAAAAAAAAAAAAAAAAAAAAAAATCACTGTCCACACTGACCTCTCTTTGGTTTTCTCCTCTGAAAAGCTTCACCACAGTTTCCTAAGAGACTCTCCAGTATGCTGTTCAATGTCTGTGACTTCTGGTTGGTAACCAGGGAACTGTGATGCTCATCTGGCGAGGAAGGTGGACTGAGAGGTGGTGGACTGGGGAGTGGCTCTGTGATTCATATCATGCAGAGTCTCCAGGCTGGGTTGGGGGCATGTGGGCTTGTAGAGCTTTTTCTAGTGCTAATCTGCTTTGTGTAGGTAAATACTCACTGACCAGAAAGATGGAGCTTTCCTGGGGAGCAGAAGCCTTGAAAAGTGTCAAATTCCAGGATTCCACCTGGGTTTTAAAAAGAGCAAGAGAAGGCTTTGATAAATTGCCTTTTCTCATAGAATGTTTCACTGTGCTACTTCTGCAATCAGGTATGGCATCCCTATCACTGAGTGATTATGCACTGATGTTCTTCAAATTCTGTTCCACTCGGATGGCTAAAAAAGAAAAGCCTACTCTATGGAAAGGTATTTTCTGTGTTAATTTTAACAACAGTAGGTAGTGCTTTGTCAAGTAATGCCAGCTTGCTTTGCTTACTCCTCTGCCATCAGCTGTGCTTGACAAACCTGTGAATGCATCAGCTACAGTCAGGTAATATCCCAAATGTCATACTGCAAACACCTGTGCCCATCTGAACAGAAAGCTTGGTTTTGCTTGCCAACTTTTTAGAAACTGGTTCAGTTAGAAAACTTGCTGGGACTGAGAAATAATGGCCTATTTTGCAAGCGGGAATAAGCAGTGAAAATTAACATGCAGTGTGTTTACTGAAAAGTGTTAACAGGAAAAGAGGGAGTGGAAAAAAGAAAGCCTGAGCTGGTTCAAGGAAGCTCACTGCACTCTTGAGTGTTTACCTGCCCAGTTTGCAAACCAAAAATTGCATTGCAGAGAAACGTCTCATGTAATAACAGTGAGCTTGAGGGATCTTTTTGAAGGGTATTTATTGATAAAATTAATTGATGTGTTGGAGTTAGCCCCAGGTTTCATAAAGATGGTTGGCCTGCTGAGCTTTGCTGAGAGCTAAGAGAAGCAACATAACAGGCTGAGTCTCCTGGTATCACACTGAGAGAGGTGAGTTCTGTTGTGTAATGAGTGATCTAGATTAAAATTGCTGACATTCAAATACATGGACTCAGTGAGAAAATCCCAACAGTTCTCTTACTGGTTCCTCTCACACTTCCATCATGTATTTTACACCTTCTGGAGCAGATGAGTTTAGAGCTTTCTCGTGGTGTTTTCTTTACCCTATGGAGAAGTGTGAAGCAGCCTTCTGTAGAGAAATAGGCTGTAGTCACTGGAGGGTTTTTTTGACACTTTTCATCCTTTTCTAAATTTTCCTGACTCTATAAGAACTCCCATCTGATGCCTGTTTTAATAAATACAAGATACACATTTTAAGTAATGTGTATTTCAACTGCAAGAAACCAAGCAACTTCTTAAATATAGTGAAGTGTTACTTAAACATTCAGCCAAATTACCACCTGGTGTTCTGCTTGGCTTATTCCTGTGGATAGGAAAAAAGGCATACCTAGCCACTGCTAGCCTCCAGGCTGCTACAAGAGGCCTCCAGCCCATGGCTGTTCTGATTATTTGTTGCTTAAGTCTACAGTTGTTTCTAGAATTGTGCATTATAAGCCACATATTAATTGATGCATAAATGTTCAGGGAGGAAAGACTGTATCCATTTCCCTATTAATTCTAACTTGCAACAAGTTGAGCTGGACAGATAATAGCTGTAAATATATTCCACATCTAATTTTTTTTTGACTGAATTCCCTGAATAGACTTTCTTTTCCCCCTGAATTACTGCCTAAAAATAGTTGGGAAAAGCAGATTTTATATAGACTGAAATTCCCTGTGTTTTGGTTTTTGATGCAGAATTTCAGAATGATCCTTGGAATAGAGTGTTGGCCAGCTAATGCAGTGACTGAGGACAAAGGCCTGTATCTTGGAAGCAAAGGGTCTTATGAAGTTTATCTAGTAAATTAGTTTGGATCTTGTCTGTAAATAGGAACTGGATTTTTGCAACGAAGCTTTACTTGTTTTTTTCTCTGCGCTTTTGAATGAGACGGGTCAAACATGAATCCATTTCTGCTTCTTTGGAAATAAAAGAGCAGGGGATAATTTATGAGTAGCAAAAGGAAAGATGTTTTTCCTCCTATTAGATCTTCCAAAGGCAGTTTGCTTTAGTAAGTCAATTCAGCTGATGCAGGTGAAGATCTTACTCCTATCCACAAACCCCTTTGATGAATCTCCAATGCATCTGTAGAACATAGGTTAATCTGCTAAGTAGAAATGCTGCATTCAGAGATGTGTTGATGTGTAGATACAGCTGTATTTGGGTTTTGGCGAATAAATCATAAATGTCTCAAGTAAGTGTATATTCCAGGTACGTAATTCCAGGGAACCTAGTTGTATTCAGAGAAATGCAATTGCATTTTGCTATTTGCAGTACCAGCCTATTGTTGATAAATTATTAATGAAGAAAAGAACTTTTCAGTTTTCCCAGAAGCCTTTGTTTTACTTCTGTCTTGCAATACATGCTTGTGATCTCTCCTGGTCTTCATTCCCTAGACTGGCTTTGTACTCTTCCCTTCCTATGTCTGCAACATGAAGGACAGAGATCTTGAAATCTAAGAAGCCTTCAGTACTATGAAATGAAGATCTAACTAATTTAAACGATTTTCAATTCCTTTAGTCATTCTGCCTGTGCTTAAGCTAAGAGTTGGTGCTCCCCAAGCAGATTTTAAAGGGTAGGTGATTTAGTGGACCTAACTCAGACTTCCTGCAGTGTCCATGTGGGAAATGTAGCTACCTGAACTAGGTGTTCAAAATAGCAGCGTGCATTTCTTACTACCCTAACGCTAGAAAATGTGCATACAATTTCTACTTTGTGTTTTGAGTTTAGCTTTTAATTCTGCGACTCAATTTAAATGAAAGCCTTTTCATTTCAAACTTGAGTCCTTACATGATGTTTTTCCAATTCAAATAACACAGTAAAGTACATTCTCCCAGAGGCTTGGTACAGTGTGAAAATGTGCGAATAATGGATGCATGTGCATTGTACATCTTCCTTCCAGATGGTACTGTTCAAATTTATAGTGTGTTGCATAATCATTTGAGGAGAGGCTGAACAGATTTGGTTAATTTTAAAATTTCCTTTGTAAATGTTAAATGACTTTCCTGCAATGTCTGATGTTTGTTATCTCTACCTTTTGCCACAGCGATGACCTAGGTCATAGAAACCTGTGTTAAAAGACATGTCAATATTGTATTTCCTACCAGCAGGAGAATAGGCAGCTTGTGTTTCTTGATGGTCTTGTTTAGCTACTGATTTTGGCATTTTTGTTAAAAATAAGGCTTTTTGCACGTATAGCTACAGTTCACATGAGACGATGCATTATGTTAAGGAATGATTTTGATTATTGTAAACAAGCTTGGCAAGGTGTCTTTGATTACTGCTCCCTTCTCCCTCGCCCTTTCATTTCTGCTGGGATACATATTGGATGTCAAAGCTGTGGCTTTGCACACCACTGGTTGTACAGTACTTAGCTACTGACACTGCATATAGTTCCTAGTGTGTCAGAAATTACTGTGGAAACTGGGTGACATCATTGTCAGCTTAGGAAGATATCTTATATTCCTTCATATCTGCTTAACAAATATAGAGAAGTTCTAATGTTTCTTAATATGATGATAATGTAAAGAACACCAGTATTACTAAGAAGGGATGCTTACAGAAGTATGCTGGTTGAGTCATTTTGTACAAACAGATGCCTTCACTGCTTAAACTGAAGGCTATTTGTAAAATATGAATTTTTAGAGACAGGAATCATCGGGCTTTTGCAAATCTAGCCTTGGACTTGAGAAACTGTATATGACTATGAATCTCTGCCAGTATATCTGTCCATAATTTCAGTTAAAGAGCAATTTACTTGAGAGGGAAAGAATCAAATTTGAAGGGCATAGGATGCAAGCAAAAGGTCTGTGCCTTGATTTTTTTTCTCTGCAGCTCTATCTGCAAATTACTGCTGTCTTCTAATGGAGCAGAACAGAATAAGATCTTATTTCATCACCTGCTTCTGCCCAGCTTGTAACTCAAATTTGGCTTTGACAAGAACTTTCCTAACCATAGTCTTGCTGCCTTGAAAATACTATCTTTGGTTGAAAGCTTTTACTTGTGTTTTTGTTATTGTGCCAAGTTTTTCAATTTTCAGTCTTGATTTCAGTATGTCTCACTCTCATGGAACTTGTAATTCACTTTGGTTTTACTTTTCTGTAAATTCTAGTGTCACTACCACCACTTGTCTGAGACTGAGTCACAACTAAAATGTGATCTACTTAAAATTCAAGCAGAAAATTCTAATATTGAATTATTAGTGTCCATCTGGTTTGAAATCTAAATTTATAATATAACATATGTAATAATTGCACTGGGTAGTGCTAGACTAGCTGTCCTCTAATTCTGCTTCCTGCCCTGTGTTCAGTGAGGCTGACAGCATCTTTGTTGTTTTCCTCTGAGAAAGCATCATCCTTTTTGATGGGAAAGGAATATTTTGGTTGGTCTGGTCTAAGACCATGCAGTCATGACCAGCTATATGAGTTTGTTTCCAAAGGAGCTGTGACTTAGATGTATCCGCAAAGTTATCCATTTATATTTCAACCTTACTGGTTTTTATCAGGATATTTCACGTCCTATTCATAAACTTCACCCAGCTTCCATCTAAAGAACTGTGAACTAAAATCTCTTCCATAAACTGTGCGAAAATCACATTAAAACTTGCTTGGTTATATGTCTTTTAGAAAGATGATGTTTGTTACCCTCTTTATCTTCATGATTAGACACCCTACTTTATTTTGGAGCCCAAATTTATTCAGGGTTACTTCATATACACTGTGGCTGTGTGAGCAGCATTCTTTAATTCAGACAGCTTTTGCTCCTTTCTGAAGGTCGTATCCTATCCCATTCACAATAGGTGAGTCTCTATTCCTTGGTCTTCAGTTTGCTGGGCTAAACCAGCTAAGCTTTTTTATACGTGGTGGGTTCTTGTTTTCTTCCCATTATTCTTATAACATTTCTCAACTCTTGTCCAGTTTTAGGTATCTTTCCTGAATGAGAATCACTAGAATTGTGCAAAGTACTTCAGGTGATTATTGTTCACCAGTGCTTTGTAGACTGTCAGTGAAATTTCAGCAGCTGTGCCATGGGAACTATAACCAATGCATCCTGGGATAATTTTTTCTTTTTCAGGTCCATGTTACATCATGATCAGTGACAATGTAATTCATGCTTGGCTTTGCACTTCAGGAATGAATAGCGTGCTATTTCAGTCTATGAAAGTTATCTTAACGTCACTTACCTTATCTACAGAGACAAACATATACAATACTTTTTTCTGCAATAAATGCTATTTACTAAGAGTTGGTTTTCTTCAATTCTTTTTCTTTTTTGGCACTCACAAACTAAAGGCTGTTTACCAAAAATGTGGCTACCTAAGAACAGTTTTGCAGTTGCCAAGGCCAGCTTTCCTTGATCTTTCCTGCATTCTGCTGGTTGCATAACAATTGAAATTATACCTGTCGTTCAATTTGTCTGTACTCTGGTAATTGCACAGGTTACTGAAGTTTGTTCTGTAATCTGTAATGAACTATTTTGAGGAGAAAAAAATCAGTTACTATTCCAGTCTACTCACAATTCGTATGGGCTAAATTTGGATCTTCCAGAAGTCAGTCTGTCTGTCTGTATTTTAGCCTCATTTATCACTTCATGGAAGACTGATCTGTGCTTTGTACTTCATGGCCCATTGTGCACCTGTAAGATTAAATGTAGTCTATTTTGTGTAACTATTTTCTAGATCTAAAATAATACATTTGTTTTACTAATTAACTTTTAAAAGTTTCAGATGTATTTGTTCAAGTACTTACAGCATATGGGTTTCGGGCTAAAAGGTTCACGCTTAATTATATTAAGTTTAATAAATCTAGCAATCAAACCTTGTGAAGTATAATTGATGTGTTGGCAATGTAGCCAGACTGTCTAGAATGCAAAGTAATTTATAGAGAATAGTAGGACCCCGGGGGGAGGAGCTATGCTGTAACTTTCAAGCTTGGAAATGCAAGATTGATTTTTTTTTTTTTTTTTCCCCTTTTTTTTCCTCTTATCAGCAGAACGACAAAAGAATGGGGTTTCTTAGTAGAATAAGATGTAATGTGTTTAAAGGATGCATTTTACAGCTGCGTGAGAAGAGCAGGTTACATGCATTGCTACTGCAAAACTAATGCCATGTTGGCTTGGTCTTGGATATTTGTAAAAATTTCTGCCTAAATTCCCTATATGTAAAACAGCTATTGAGAAGAACAGCAGTTTTCATGGATTCTTCTTTTGTTCTGGTATGCAATACTGTTAATTCTGCAACTTCCCAAGGCTTTACATGATAGAATGTTCTACTATACTGAGTTTGATTCTTTAGTTATGAGTACTCTGCAGTTGTCTTGTTAACACAGATGTACTCTAATCTAGCAACAATAAAAACTGAAATCACAAGGAAAGCCATGTCCTAGGTATACAAGAATTTGCTGGAGAAAGACTTCACCAGTTCTGCACCTCAGAGCTGTGCTCTCTTTTGATGAGCTCATGTTCACAAGTTGACGAATGTCTTGAGGTAGTAGAAGGGCCTGGCACCATTTGTTCTTTTTTACAGACAGTCCTGGTGACAATGCAGGTTACATCTGTTTGTACAGACGTGCTGACTAGTGATGACTTTTTGAAGTCTGGCATATGTGTCAAAGAAAAGTGGGAAGTACTGAATGAGTCCAAACCGTTTAAAGACTTTGGTGCAGCCTGGAGCAAGTCCTGGAATATTCTGCTTCTTGCCTTTGATAGATGTGTTGTGCAAGTCTGCACCTAAATCAGCATTACTCAAGTGTCAGAGAGATCCAAGAATAAAAGGGTGAAAAAATGGTCTCTAAAAGGCCATAAGCAAAGCTGTTTTTAAGGATCAGCAACTAGAACTGCGACGAACTAGCAGTGCCAGCGCTGCTGTGTGCTATGGGAGGGAGGTGGCTGAGAGGAACTTGTCCCCTGCTGCCAGGGCGGGTGGGCAGACAGATGGACAGATGGCTCTGAGCCACCTACCAAGTGGTAGGTGCGATGGAGTCTGCAACCTGATGCTGAATCTGCTTATAAGGAAACTGGGATGCTGGCTGATTGCTGGAAAGTCTATACGACTGAATAAATCCATACACAGATGTACAAAAGCAAAGCTTTATGATGTAACGTCAAAAAATGTGTGTCCATTTTCTCTGGAACTCCCTGCTATCAATCCACCAGCTTTACAGAGAGAATATCCAAGTGAACCGGAGGCAGAAAAATGAAGAGCAGTGAATTTCCAGCTCAGTGGAGCATATTTCACCTCTTCCCCAAGGGGAAATGTAGAACATTTTCTTATAATTCAGGTGTGTAAATGAAGAGTGCTCTGGGTACATTATTTTGGTCTCATGACTGCATCTTGCTTATGGAACCAGTTTCTCAGTGGTTGTGTTTATTCTGAGGTATCTTTTATTACAAAAATAATTTAGATGTCAAATAAGAGATTTAGGTTTACAGCATGTACGTTTGCATAGTTTTATATCTAACGGGACCCTGACTTTCAACACACACAAAATATTTTTGGACAAGATTATTCCACTTACGAATATACCAGCTTTTTTTTTTTTTTTTTTTTTTTAGACTACCCTACTGCTCAGTTAAATTAATGAAGATGTCTAATTAATTAGATAACAAAATACTGTTGTCACTTACATTTATAAAGAATCCTGTAAGGTATATAAAATGTGAGTTTTGATCCAAGTTGAAATGACAGCACTGTCCTACACTTTTATTCATTAGGGACTTTGAGGAAATAGCCTCTGACATATACACCTCTGAACAAATATATTTAACCATTTTATTGACAGGCTAGCAGCCCTATATAAATCAGCATGTCCTGCAGTTCAGCTGTTGGCCTAATTTGCCCTAGTAAAAAGTAGCCTATGGGCTGAGATTGCTGTATAAATGGCTGATGATTCCCCCTTCTCTTTACAAGTCTTCCATCAATCAGTTTCATTATTCCAATACCGCTGCGTTAACGAAGGAGCGTTCAGAGGGATGTGTGTGAGCATTTGAAGGATTTGCTGGATCAGTGATACAGACATGGAAGAGCAGAGGAAGCTTGATCTTGCTGTCATGGGTGCAGGGAAAGTTTTCAGCATTTTAAGTGATATAAAATGTTACCTGTCTTAAGGGCTTAGTCTGGCTTTATGCTGGTATTAGGCATTTGATATACACAGATTGCAACACCTTCCTTAGACTTCAACATATGAAGTGAATGTATTTTTTTCTGTTTTCACTGTTTAGTTTATATTGAGATTACAAGGTACAAATGATAAAGTGCTACAGTTGTCCTAGTTTTCTTGTCTGGCTTAGTCACTGGGTGTTTTCAAGGATGATGTGCTTTCAAGGAGAGAAAGCAAAACAAAGCAAGGGCTGTAATATGGTGAGTGCAGCAAATCTATGACAGAAAGAAATTCACTCAACTGAATGAAACATCAGCCAAGGTATGAATCCCCTATGCATGGAATAAGGCATCTGCATTCATTTGCTGTTGTTGCCTGAAGTCTTTTGTCTATCAAACAGAAGTTTTCTTTGAAAATGGCTTTATATAGAGCAGGGATGAAAATACGATGAATGGCAGGTGGCTTAGAATAAGAATTGTATGAGTCTTGGGGATATTTGATTACGTGGTTATTTTTGAGGGTCTTATTATAGCTTTTATTTTTCCCACTAGAGTTGTGGGGAGCCATACAGTGGTTGGAAAACTTTTCTTAAGCTTTGTGTCCAAGGCAGAAAGTTAGTCTTGACTGATATATACTGATGACATTATGTACTGTGATCTCATTTGCATGTTGTGTGACAAGAAGTAGAGAACTGCAGTGCTACAGGAGATGAACTCATAATTTAAGTGTTTAGGCTGTAGAGCATGAAATTGAAAAGATTGAGGAAAAAAAAAAGAGAAAGACTATGTGCAAAACTAGGTACTTTACTGGTATTGCAATCCAAGTGTATTTTAAGTGGTAATCTTAAAAGTGCGAAGAAATAAAAGGTGTGGGTGAAGATGGCATCATCTCTGAAATAAAAATAAATAAAAAATAACAGTTCTCTGAAAGTAACTTGGATCATCAGATTCCTCTCAGTACTCCATCAGGCTCTGAATGACCTTTGAAGTATAACATGGTCTGCCTATGTGAGTATTTGTTAAAAGAAATATTGCATAATATGCCATTTCCTTTACTTGATTCCATGCAGACCTTACAAAGCCTTTTTATTATGGTAAGTAATTGCTGCAACATAGTTTCTAAACTTTTCTGCTTTCTCTCTACTCTTAAATACAGAGTGATGTAAAAGTTTCTTACGCTGTAAAAGCCCAGGGGCTCTGAATCTAACTGTAAAGGTTTTAATTTTGGAGTATATAAAGAGGTAAATGTAGAGATAATCCACATTACAAACAGAAGACTTAAATGTTTGAAATGTGCATGATACAGTCAGAACTCAGTGGCTGAATTATGTACCTCTGAAGATTATGAAAGCACAAAGAGAATCTCATAACCTACCAGAGTCTAATTCAGTGTTCCAATGTGTTATTATCTGCTAGATTTAATATCATTTTAATTAAACAAATAGTGGTGAATTTGTATTATTTTCATTTCTCTGTTTATCAGATAAACCTTTTTCTTCTTTTCATTGCTGGATACACAGCCTGAAATCTTTTTTTCTCTGTCTAGCCAGGATTGGTGGTTTTTTTTTTTTTTTTTGAATTAGGATGTGTTTTAGCAGCATTGATAATGATCAAAGCATATTCACAGCAGCTTCGTTCAGTTCTCTAATGTAGTACATGAAGCATACTGAGATATGAAAAGCAGTTAATCAAATTTTAGTTCCCCCTTAGCCTTTTTATTAACTACAGCACTGTAGATGTCTCTTCAACCAAATCCTCGTAATTCAGTTTCTTTAGCCACTTAAGTAATTTGCTGTTCTCTAAGTGTCCTTCTTTTGTCTGACACTTCTACTGCTGAGTTTTGAAATGGAAGACAGTTTTATAGGTGAAATCCTAGCAGTGTCCCTCAGGTTTTTTTGATTTGTGCTGTGTCTATAAACATGGAGGAAAATGATAATGGCCTTCTTCTGCCTTAATTCATTCTCCTATAGCTGGTTGAAAAATATAAAGAAGTTTAAGTGAGAACCTCTCTCTGACTGTCATTGATATTCAGATAATTCATTTTTGATACAATCTGTATAATTTGCTGATGGTCCCCATTCAAAATGGCTTACAGTTACTTGTTATGACAATGCAGGTTTGACATCTTGTGTTCTGTCATGCACTCAATTACTCCAAGTTTTGTGTTCTAATCTCACTGCCATTGCTGACACTATGGCTGCCTTTGAATGTTGGATCTACAGGACACCCTGACTCGTAAAGGCAAGCTTTGAAATGATGTTCTTGACTCTGGGTCTAATATTAAATGGCTTCAGAAGTATTCCTGTACTCAAATGCCAGTTCTTTAGTCTTTACATAGCACTGAGAAAACAGATGGTTCAAATGCACAGCTGTTTGAATAATAACTATATGGATCTTTCACTCCTGGAACTTAAGCACATCTATTCTTTCTCTGTGGACCTCTTTACCCATCCCATTGTCTGTTCTGTAGATTTGTCTGTGCATTATTGACAAAAAAATACAATGAAGAACTTAAAAAAACTATTTCAGTGACCTTTTAGCTGAACAGCTATGTTGAAACTTTTGTCACTGGAAGTGAATCAGAGTCCTTGGGTCTGTGGTGAATCTGGAAAAAAGCTTCCTTCTCTATAGTTTCTCTTATAGCCCTTAAGATATGTAAGTAAATGCTGAGATTCCTGGCAAAACTCACTGTAAATGTCTTTTTTTAAGGCAAGTATGAAGGGCTTTTTCTAGCACTAGAGAAATGTTTTTGGAATGATCACTTTGGATGCAGCGTAGGATTTGCTTTTGACACCAACTGCAAAAATACTGGCTGATGTAAGAGCAAAACTGGCAGAAGCCAGATTTCTAAGTGGTCTTCCAGGACATTGTCCAACGTGAGGACTCCATAATCACCTGTCAAAAGCTCCAAATCTAGTCTTTCATAGTTTGCAGTTCATTTTATAGAATTTATGTAAGCCTAGTTTCCTAGTGCTGGTATTCCCATGATTTTTTTCTCAGTGTTCTCATTTAACTTGCATGTCTTCAATCTACCAGAGACTGAGCCCTTTGCAACAGAGGTAACATCTACTGATATTTATATTAAGGCTTGGGAGAAAATTCAGGATGTGCAGATGTGATGATTTTGTGATGGTGATGATGAAAAGAATAGCTTTTGCACTGCCTCAGGCACACGTATGTGTGCATACAGCCAAAGTAAGTGTGATCTCTGTTTATCAAGATGCCATTACCCAAAGCACTTTCAGTTCAATTTTGCTTAATCTTTAAGCCTTCTCTTAGATTTAAAGCATTTAACCTCTAAAGCTGTTTTCATATGGAGCAATCTCAGTAGAGATTTATCTAATTGTTCATGAATGTTAGTTTTATGTTTAACTATGCCTTTTAATGATATGGGGAAAAAAATACAGTCTACAATACAGTTTCCTTGCCACCCTTTCCACTCCTCACTTTTCCTGCATTTTCTCTTTTGAGACCTTTTGTCCTTTCCAAAGATGATTCTGGTAGAAAAGACTTCTTTCTTCCAAATGTACTCATTGATCCTGGTTTTCAAAGCGCTGTCCATTTTTTGGTACCTGGGCAAGCCATGCCAATTTACATACAGACTGAATGATTTTGTGAATCTTTTGCCTGGTTCTGGAATTCAGTGATATTACTTCCATCTTTCAAGAGCAAACAGTAGCAAGGGAGGTGTTCTCATGTTTCCTGAACCTGCTGCCTTGCTGGGCAGTAGCAGTGGGTGATGGAGCCTCAGCTGCAGTGCTGACTTGTGGCTCTGCCACTCGGTGTTAACACACAGTGCATGCTCTCAGTGATGAAATATGAAAACATTTTGATGATACTTAAGAGCAAGACAGAGCAATAAAATTTGTTTTCCACTGTGGTTTACTGCTGTCTCTTGAGCAACATATGCTTGTGCTTTGCTTGTTTGCTTCATCTCTGCCTGTGTTGGGCAAACGGGTTGTTGCAGGTAAGTCCGCAGATGGTTTTCTTAGCTTTGATCCTATTTATCTAATTTGTAGGTTCCCTGTGACTTCCTGCTTCTTTCCTAACTGTGAGACATAGCAATATTAGAGCCACATGGAAACACTATGCAGCTCATTTTCAACTAAATTACCTCGAGCATGTAATTATAGCTATTAGCAAAGCTCCTTCTCTCTTCAGTACTCTCCAAAAAACACTTTTCTCAGGCAAGTTAGGTAAGAAGCCCACAGTAGTTAGCAACTAGACAGGCAAACCAGCCATTTAAGAAATCTCTTGATGTGACCAGGAAAGCTTTATTGCATGCAGTAAAACAGAACCTTGGAAAGAGAAAAGAACTTTGCTTACCAATGCTGGTTTGTGGAATTCTCAACTTTAGAAGAGTGAACTCTTCAACAGTTTTGAGAGCTGCCTCTTTGCAGAGTACTCTTTGATTTCTATAGAAGGAGAATTCAGAATGGCTATTGAAGAGGATTCAGGATGTGACAGACAATATCCTACTGGAAGGCAGCTTCATTCACTGCTGTGATTACTTCTGTAGCTACTTTGTGGCCTGGAATCTAACAGTTGTTTTTTTTAACTTTATTTTTAAAATTTTGGGTTGTACTTAATTTCATTTTGTTGTTAAAATGAATAAAACATACATCCCATTGAAGTTTACATTTTGTAAGGAATTGGGTTTTTTAAAGCAAATGTATTTTTTGTGTTACTGGTTCCATAGCACAGTGGTATCCTCCTTGCTGTTGACTGAGCTGGCAATGTATGTGGCTGTGTCAGAGTTCAGCACAACTGAGGGCTGGCTTGGTGAAGCATGAAAAGGGAAAAGACCATTCTGTGCCCCAGGAAAAGTCTGTCTAGCATTACAGAGAAAACAGAGAAACACCAAAAATGCAGTCACATATAAGTTCAGCTCAAGGCATTTGTGTTATTTTCAACGTTGCCTCCACAGTGACTTGATTTATCTGGTTCTTACCTCTTTCAAACCAAATCTTTTGCTGTGGGTATTGTGGTGGCCTTGCGAAGAGGTGCTATGCCTTGGGTAATCCAAATTTTTGAAAGCATTGCTGAGGTTAAAGTGAAACTGAATACAGAAACGGAGGAAAAACTGTGCTGCCAGGGGATGAACAGGAGGGAAAAGTGATTTTCTCTTATATTTGCATCTCTGTCCTCCCACTTATTTCAAAAAGATTTCAAGCAGAATTTGTACTGAAACAGATTTCTTGCAAACTTTCTCAGTATGTCTCCTCATGAGATGATAGGGAGCAGGCAATTATCTTCCCAGGGGTATTAATATCGATGCTAGCTCTGTTGCTGCACGTATGGTAGTTTATATTAGTTCTTTCTTTTTATAGGCTGGTGATCTGAAATAGAAGTGACTAGTACAGAGAAATATCTCAAGGGACTCAGGCATCTTAGCAGAATACATAACGTTCTGTGATACATATTTACCTGCCTAACCATCAAACCATCCACATGATTCCTCTGTTAGGTTTAGGTGGAATGTTTATTTTTCATGTTGTTTTTCTCTCTTTTTACTTTTTTTTCTTCTTTCTTTTTAACAATATTTGCTTATACTCATTCTCTAAATAGTCTTAATGCTGTATGGTTTTGTCAGTGTGTTTAGTACTGCCAGAAGTGCCTGCGTCCTGCCAGGCAGTGGGCTGGCCTGTGCATTGACCTGGTATTGGTTTGTCAGTAATGGATGCCTGAAGCAATACTAACAAATGTGTGGTTCTCTGGAGGTGCAGAGATTTGCTTGGTTTGGTGCTGGCAGACGGAATGGCACTGTGACACCTTGCTGCTTTGAAATATGCTATTGGACACAAGCATGCAACTTTTCTATGGGAGCTTTTTTGTAACTCAAAAGAACTGGGAAAGAATATTAAACAGAAAATGGAAGCTGCTGCCTGGATCCGGAATGCTTCATTAGGAAAAAAAAGTTGTCTGCGCTCCATCAGTGCAGACACCAAATTGTGTGAATCTGATGTTGACTGAATCAAATGTTGGGTTTGTGGGATAGTTAAGATTAGAATTAGTGAATGTGGAACAAGATTTTCTGAAGCAGAGTGCTTGCTCTGTAGTTCTGTGGACAGCTTCATCTTCCTCAAAAGTGCAGGCCTGAACCTTGGTTTTACGATTAAATGCATTCTTCAATAATAACCGTTGTCTTTTCCGTCTTGCCCCTTCTCCATGACTTGCATAGAGAAAAAAGATTTTAATTTTTTTTTCCTGACCTTTCCAGTTCAGCTCTTGAAAGACACCATATTTTGATGTGTTTATTCAACCACGTCTCTAAACAGCCTTAGAAGAAATATGTTGTCTAATTACATCCATGTGCCATAGGCAATTGAGGATATTTATTTGGGTGCGTAATTGGCCAAAGTATTTTTATAGCCGTCCCTCATCTCTTCTACCCTTCACCACAACCTGGAAGAGAAGAAAGTTAAATGTCATCTGTGATTGTCATGGTCACCAAAAATGGAATTTTTTGCATTTATAAAATAGATAACTTGGTTAAGTGGATGCTTCAGTAGAAAATCATGCTGTGCCAAACTGGTTTTATCATGTGTACAAAGTGTATATAGTTTATTCCATGCAAAATGTATGAAGTGCTGTGAACAATTTTTTGCAGCCTCTAAAATGCCAAATAACACTTATCAATAACCAACTCAGTTTACCCAGTACACCATAAATCATGCAAATAAGGGATCTGATTCTAATAAAATTAAGTGCTATAAAAGTCCCTTAAATAATCCTGTACGTGTGATGTGATTCCATTTTTAGTTAGGAAAAACATAGGAAATACTATTCTTTTGTATTGCTAGGCACACATACATGTGTGTAGCACAGCCTTGTGGAGTGTTGCAGTGGCCATGCCATGCCAATTTTGCTTTTGGTTGTGTAACTTTGGTCGACGCATTCAAACAGTAGTCCTGACTGATCTGCAGAGAATTGGCCTTTCTCAATTGTCTGGGCCACTCATTCTGTGTTAGTTGTAGCCTTGTTCACCTCTGGATTGTTTCTCCAGGTTCTTGACCTGGGATAAGAGTTGTTCTTATGCTGTCATGATGAATAGGTCTGAGGGGTACGTGCAACCTTTTCATCAGTAAGCTTGACCACAGGCAGATGCTTCTCCAGTGCGAGCTGTGGTGACCTCTTCAGGTTCTGTCTCTCTGAATTCTGCTAACAGTTGACTTACACAAATAAATGATAACACTGCTGCACGAAGTGTTGCACATATAATGCCAGTAGTGTTATGAATGTGATAGACTCCTTCAGGTACCAACATTTACTCTCAGGAAAAACAGAGCATAAGAGACCTTAAGCAAAAAACCTCTCTGGAGTTTTGTATATGGCTTGTACCAGTTGTTTAGTTATGGCTCTATATGATCAAGTTTTTTAATAAAAGGGATAACTTGCTACCCAGTTTGGGAGTGCAGAGAAGAGTGGGGTGACCAGGAACCTCTGGGAGTGTCACAGCAAGGCACTGAATCTGAAAGCAGCAGCACTGTGGGAGGATGAACTCATGGGTGCGCATAAAATGTGCCGCCCAGCATACAAGAGTGCTGCTGTTTCCATTTGGGATGAGTAGGCTTCTGCAACTGTAAATTCTATGCCACCAAGATGTCTCCTACAGTTTTCAGGGTTTTTTGGGAGAGATGCCAGAGAGCTTATCCTATTGACAGTCTTGAGAAGGGAAGTAGAATTTGATGACGTTGCAGTAGGTCTTCATCACAGAAGCAACGATGGGATAAGTGGTACATAAAGGAAAACACAAGTAAATTATTTGAGTGTAAGAATGCTTAATGAAGAGCAATTGAAGAACAGTTTATATTTGAACACACACTGGCGAATTTGAAACCTTAGTAGATGCTTTGAAGTGGATCTGATCCCAGGACAGGAGTGTATCTCCCATGCTGCTTACTGGAATGTGCTGCAGGCACACAGCATTTATTTGATGACAGTGGGAATCATACAGATCTTATAGTTTCAGATAAAAGCAAAATATTGAAAAGGAAATGCAGGATACTTGTGATTTTATTACTAAATTTTCAGCAGTCGCTGATTATTATGTACTGTTTGAGACCTTGATTTCTGTATGGGGGAAGAAAAGGAGAAGGGAACTGTTGAGAGCAGTGCTGAAGTTGCTTGCAGCCACGAGAGATGGAACAAGGATAAATTCTCTGGACTCTCCTTCCTCTGGATAAACCTCTAAGTACTTCACTAAAATATGGCAATTAATCTGCTGGTCTGACATAGAATCTACAAAAAGGGTGATTTTCAAAAGGCTCCTGCTCCCGAGTCATCTTAGTTATTATTTCACTTCTTGTTATCAGGAGTTTCACATCTTATTATCAGGAGCTAAGTTGTATGTATTATAAAAGATTCTGATGGTGCTAAGCAAGTAGGATTTTTTTTTTCATGTCAAAAGTCTGGTAGAAGCAGTTTAAAAATAGGTATTTAATGACAGCGTGAGATAGTTTTCAGCGTTACCACCTACTGTGCCAGGTCCTATGGTTTTGCTATAACCACTGCAGAAAGTTCATTCTCTTTAAACACGTGGTTATCCTTCTCCTTGGGCCCATTGTAGTTTGACCAGAATCCACCTGTGGCCAACCAGAGCTTAAAGAATTGGTTCAATAAATAATTCTATAAGTAGCTGATCGTGTATATCGTTGTTTTTCCCTTGGAAAGAATTTTTGTTCTGAAATGTAGACGTCCTTGTAGGGCGGCAGCAAAATCTTCCTGTGTAAGGTCATGAGTGATAGGACACACCAGCAGTGGAGCTGCTGCTACGTGTAATCTGCTGTGGTGAGAGCTGTTAGAAGACCTAAACTTGCTGCACTATTTGATTCACTGCGAATGTAGTGAAATAGTTGTAACTGTATGATTTCTTACTTAGAAGAAATGGGTTGCTATTATATGTAGAATTGTGCTTGTGTTTTGCGTTGTAAATCTAGATCTTTAATATCACAGTGTCTTTGTATCTTTGTGCTGAATTTTGTGACTTGGCAGAAGCGACTCAGGCTTTCTCACTGAGGTATCAGTCTGTGTGCTCAAAGGAAAACAAAGGGGATGGAAGCGGACAAGAGCGTTCGTTCACTCTGAAACCACAGCTTTGCTGAGTGGGACTAACAAGATGTTCAGCAGTTGCATATGACTCCAGTTGTCAGTGTCCAGTTGCTTCCAGCCCCTGCACCAGGTTGATGCTTGCTGATCTGCTGTTCAGCAGCACTTGGAGGCAAGCAGGCTGCAGAGGCTGCTTCGTTCAGTGCCTACTTCAAGATCAGTACTGTGGTCAGGAGCCTCTTTGCAGCAACCAGCCCGGTCCAGCTGGCACAGCACAGCTTCTACCAGAAAGCACTCTTGTTTTGGCTGTAGAAATGCCTCATGGAGCCACAAATGCTGGACATAGGTTTGTGGATTATTAGCTTGAAATTGGAAATATGGATCTGATACCAAACAAAAATACTGTTGCCAAAAAATCAAAAAGTATCAAGGAAAATAAATTAACAAAAGTAGTAGAACAGTAGTACGGTAGGTATAAGAAGAATTTGTGAAATTCTAGAAACCAGTATGATCTCTGTGTTCAAAAAAGACTGTGTAAAGGGCACTGGATATTACTCTCCCCTTTTTGCTGAGCTGGAAGATAATGATGTTTCTCATTTCAAAGCTCATGTTGTATAGGAGTTGTTTTCGCTGCCTGCTCTCATATTATTTTGTTTTCTGAGATACATTAAAGGTGTGTTTAAACAGCTGTGCAGATAAAAATGCCAGAGAGCTATTACACAAAATTAATGTGCTATAACTGTATGGTGTATCACCGTTATGTAAAGGAAGAGATTGTTAAATCTTTTATTTTCAACAAATTCACACAAAGGTGAAATACTGGAAATTTCTTGATAGTCATTGCGCTTTTTATTAAGTAAGCAAATGTTGGGGAGCAGACCCACAGTTATTAATTTAAAAAGCACTTCTAACAACCTTGACATTTTTTATTTTTCTCTCCGTATGACAGAAAGAGAAGATGGTTATCTCAGAAAAAAGAAATGATTAGACAGGCATGATCAGAGAAGGGGAAGCACCCAAGGGACAACTTCACAAGCCTTTGCTCAGTCAGCCCTGCAATGAAGTGCAGCCTTGTGGAAGTAAAGACACCCGAGAGGCAGAGGCAAGGCATGTCCCAAACTTGAAAGCCTCTGAGTCTTCCAGAGGTGCAGCTTCATGCTGAAGTACTTAAACATTAGCCTAGATGAAAACTGTGATTTTCTTCTGAACTTGCCAAAGCCTATAAACACTGCACAAAATCAAATGTGCTTTATTAGAGCACGAAGATGGAAATGTGTACAATTATTAAGGTAGCTGAGTTTCATAACTCTGGCAAATGAAAGCAGGCCAAGACTGGTCATTAGCATAGGTCTTTGCTTGTGTTAGTTCTGAGAATACAGGGATGGCTTTGTAAGGTGAAAAATGAAGCTATTGCTTATAGAAGACACTGTGTTTGAATTGATAATTTCCTTCATCCCTTAAGCTGATTTCTCATTATTGTTTAAGGAATTTCAAATGGCCCCTCAAATTATTTTGTGATCAGAAAAGTTACAAATACCATCTATCAAAAAAACATAAAGGGCTGTGGTGCAGAGTACATCGTGCTTCTGGATGCTCAGCCTGTTGGGCACTGATGTGTTGCCATTGCAGTGAAGACTTTATCTCTGTAAGTTGGTGGTATCTCATTCCTTGCCGTTGATATCAAGTTTCCTGGGAAAAAGAGCATTTAAAGTTTTCAAAATGAATTACTGCATGCAGCTTTTTGCTACCTGATTGAGATGTGGGTTGTTTGACATTATGCATATTCCATATAGCTTTCCTGAAAGCTTTAATAATATATTTCAATGATATTCTGTAAGATCTTCTGTATCAGGATCATGCATTGACTAATGCATCGAAGTGTTATCAGAAATAAAGCTAATGCTCAGCGTGCAGATCAGAAGTAATGTGTGCTCCAGACTTAGGTATCCCTTCCTGTTGGGTTTTCCTTCTGTTCCAGAATCTGGCAAAAAGATTCTCTTTTGTATCTTCCTTTGCAACTACTGTCTGGCATGTAGATAGTGCAAAATAATTTGACTTTGTGTTGTAATGCTTCCAGTAGCCATTTAAATTCTTGTGGTCAAAGCCCGTTAAAGGTTAAGAAAGGTTGCACATGTATTCGCATGGCGGAGTTGGTGTTCCCTCTGAGGGATGAACTGCCAAAGGGCATCCTTAGCAGTTAGATTGAACAAATGGATATGATAAGGGCTGACATACTTTTACTAGTGGTTTGTGTTATTAGATTTATCACTTTATTGCTCCATTGCAGATTGAGAACATAAGAGAAGGGAAAAGTTGCAGGTAATTGGGCTGGAGCTGTCAAGTAGTACCTGAATGGGTTTCCTTCAGCATTCTAATTCTGAATGTTTGTGCAGAGAGGCAGATAGAGGTACAAGGGAAAGCTGAATGAATCTGTCATAGAATGGTCTGGACGGGAAGAGATCTTTTAAAGATCATCTAGTTCAACCACTATGAATGCCACTATGGACAAACAGAAGGAATTTTTACATACGGCTTTCTTCTGGAAGCATCTATTTTGTATGTACTTGTGATTTGTTGGTAGTTCTGAAACCAAACTTATTATTGGCAGTGACCTTTTACAAAAAATATACATGTCCCTTTCATCCATGTGATGCCTGCATGTCTGCTGAAAATTTTTGACAGCTTTTCCTTACATCATATATTTTTTCAGGCAGATCCATGCTGTCTACAAGAACCTGCTGGTGAAGATGTCTAATTAAAGTTTATTCTCTCTGCTGATGATTTCAGAGTTGGCCTAGCTGGTTTTGCTTTCAACAGATTTTGTATTTTCAAGCCTCAGATGTGCAGCCTAAATCTTTGGCTTCTAGTTATCCATCATCTTAAAAATAAAATGAAGTATTTGAAATTCATATGAACTTGAATAGAAACAGCTCCTCTCCAAAGTATGACTTGTGCAAAACTTTATATATGAAATTAAACGTAGTGTTGTGCCTTTAGGCTTGCTGCCATGTTTTCTGTGTGTGCCTGCTATGTGGTGGTGTGGTGGGAGTTGTTCCACCACAGTTGTGTTCTTGCACCTTTCCATGCCGTGGTATGTTGTGAATGCACGAACAGGAGCTACAAATGTCTTGATAGCCCTTCGTAATCTTTCCAGTATCCTTGATTTCTTTCTGTAAGTTGTCTGTAAAATGGGCTGTTGATTTCTCTTCCTGACCCTGAACCCTGAACAGTATTGCACCAAAGTTGAAATACACCCCTGTGTGTGAGCTGGGTGTTGTTTATCTGCACCTGCATGGTGCTCTGCAGAGTCATCTGTAGAGCCCCAGGTGTGTGCAGCTGCAGGCAGGGTGGAAAGAAAATACCTGGTGCACACTGAGGGCTTTGTTTGCTGTAGGAGCAGCATGAAGATACTGCTGGCTCAGTGTGTGTGAGGGCAGCGTCATGTTTTCATGGCTGTGTGTAGCTTAGGTCTCTGATCTATGCTGATATCTCACTGCTGCACAGAAGTGACTGGAACATTGCTGTGACTGAATTCTGCAAATCAATGAGCATCAGCTTTGAATGTATGCATCCGATAACGCCTCCCCTTTTATTGACAAGTTCTGCTTTTAAATGTGTTTTACTGGAAATCCTGACCACTGGGGCAGGATGTGTGTGCCTATAAAAGCCACTGAGGTCACACGCCTGCACTTATGAGCTCACTGTACACTGCTGATGTCCGTGAACATTTTCATAAACTTTTTTAGTTTCTTCGGTCTGTGTGCTCATGACAACAGCCTGTCAGCTCCCCTCCCAGAACAGACTGGTATCTTTCATGGAAGATGGTTGCAGTGGTTCCTGTAGGTGTGCTCATTAACAGTGCTCACTCATAGCAACCAGACTGCAGATTTCTTGTCACTTGCTGGAAGTGTGTGTCTTCGGAGATGCTCCACAGCAAAAGCTTTGTTTCCTTTTCTGATTCCCATCCTGTCCTGGCAGTGACGGAGTGCAGCTGGAATAGCCAAACATGTTTCACTAGAAATCACATGCAAAAGACAACTGGTCCTGTCTGCATGTCGTTTCCCTGCCTGCAGTGGCCAGGTGAGGTGCTGGAGTGGGGCCAGCTCTCTGCAGAGCAAACAGCATCTCTGAGGCTGCAGGGCTAACTGGTATGGTGCGTTTAGAAGGGATTTAGCACGAACAGTTATGACTTAATTTCCTAATGGGAATGCATTTTGTGATTACAGAAGAGAATGCATTGAATGTGGCTAAAACATGGTTTTAACAGGGAAACCTGCTGTTAGCAGAGCACTGACTGAAGGCAAGACAAAGTGAAGTTTGCCCCGTAACAGTACCTCCCAGTGTGAGATTTATCAGTATTAAAGGAAGCTGCCTAGGTTTGTACAAGTGTGTTTTTGTAATTCAAAACACTCTTTCAAATAACGTAGGTTATTTTCTCAACTGTAAACCAAGGCAAAATGTTGCTGTAGTGATCATTTTGTCTGTTCATTTGTATTTATGTATTAATTTTTTTGTATTTTTTGTACTTCTTTACTACGTTGAGATTTGTTTGTGCCTTCTGAAAGTTGTGAACTCGTGAAGCAGCTGTATTGGTAGCGAATATATAAAAGGTTATATTTAGAGTTAGAATGTATTTATCAGAAGGAATTATTTATTATTATTTATTATTTACTTGCATATATATTCACTTGTCTTTTCTTTAGAGAAGCTGAAAAGTTAAAAATGCTATTGGATTCACCAAATGCTTTTTCTTCTTTTAATTCAGCTATTTATGTGCTAACTGTTCACTGTTCTTCCTTGACTTTTTTTTTTTAATTCCCCTCTGCTGAAGTCTGTGATGCGTTTGTACTGCAGATTACATGAGCCACAATAGTGTGAGTGGATGGGACTGCCTCTGGATTTGTTTGGAAATCACAGTTACGGCTTGACTTTTTCCCTTTCTCTCCTGGAAAAAGTTCCTGGTATATTGCTCTATTTGTGCATCAACTGGAAACCTGAGGTGATACCGAACAGCTTACTATCAGGTGATGCAAAATCTCAAGGTCTTCATTAAAAAAAAAAGAAAAAAATCTTTTAGGAAGGAGAAGTGCTCTGTAGATGGCAGCATTGATGAGGCCTTACTTGCCTTCACTCTCAAACAAAAAGCAGTGAAGGAGTGGTTAACTGACGGCATTTTCCTGGTAGCTTTTTATACAAATATAGAAGTAGCAGCACTCGACATTTTGCTTAGATAATAAATTGAAGTTGTTTCGTAGTCCAGTGGCTTGAGACTCAGTGTAGGTTGCCTATTTTTTGTGTAATTTACGACTTGCCCTTTTAGGAGGGTGCATCTTTTTTTGTACTACGTGATATTATTGTAGCAGTAAGACATTTATTTATTTGCAGAAGCGGGAATTAACAGGATCAGTTATTGGTCCTCTTATATGGTTATGTATTTAGTGGAACCTGTTATGGCTCACAAGTAACTCTATATGCTCTAACTGCAGATCCCGTTGTAGTCCTGTTTACTCTTGTACTCTTTTACCTTGAGTTTTTAGTCATTTGTACATCCCACTTTCTGTTGAGCAGTAGTGAAAGCTGTTCTACAAACTTTCAGAATGCTCTTCCTTTACCTCCCTACCTTGTGACATTTTTGTTGCCAAGGGTGAAATAAGCTTTTTCAGGGAATGAGAGAATACTCATATGTAGTAAGACATCGCAGTAACTCAGAAGCCACAGGTTGTGTACGCTGAAGTTATAGGTCTGTGGAAGTTTCAAGTTCCCTCTCTCCTTGTCTGTCTGCACTGAACCTTATCTTCCATCTGTGCTGGTGTTACAACAGACAGCCATGGGCTGTCCAAGGGAACAGGAAAAAAGAGGTTTTAGGGGAAGTGATAACAGGTACTTAAAATATGTTCACTAATTAGGTGTTTAAACTGTGTGGCACTGCAAGGCACTCGGAGTTGTCTTTAGATCAGCCACACTGCCCTTCCCATTTGTCTGGAAATCTGAGTTTAGGATTGCTCTCTGCTATAAGGTCAGAGAGACAGCTGCCGCGTAGCAATGCCTGATGAGGAGCAGACTGAAGATAGTCCATTTTCCTCCTATTCTTTTTTGCAAGAAACAGTCATACTCTTCTTGCTTGAAGTCCTCTGTTTCTGTCTATGGGGTAGGGAACCATGGTGATTAAATGCTTGATGTCTTTTGGATCATCCCTGTGTTATTATAGGATTGTAGAATCCTCAGAGTTGGAAGATCTCTGAAGGCCATCTGGTCCAACTTTCCTGCAGTGAACAGGGACACCACAGTGAGAGCAAGTTGTCAAGGGCCTTATTCAGCCTCACCTTTGCATTATTTCTGAACGTTGTAGGGGTATTAAGAAGATAGATTATTCTCTCCTTTTATGTCTATAGCTGCCAAAAGATTTATTCTTAAATATGTATTGAAAAATGAAATACACGTAAACCTATGTGTGTAATACCTTTTGTTGTTACATTTTCCTCAGTTCTTTCTGATCTTCAGTTTGTACATTGAGAAATGTAGGTCTTCGTCCTCACAGATGCAGACTGGAATCAAAGCCTGAGCCCTAGCTGGATGAGTGAAGCACTTTGTCAGTTCTCCAGCTGTGCAGGCTGGGATCAGTTGTGAACATGACTGCACACTGCTCAGGGCATCTCTTTCCTCTCTGGGAAAACAAAGATACAGCTTACAGTGTGGCTATTGAGAATTTATTTATTCATATCAGTAAATTGCTTTGAATCCTAGATGAAAGAGTTAGAATATTGTCAGGAAACTGAAAAGTATTAATTGTTGTTACAATATAAGCTTTAATACTTTAATCGCTGATGAAAATGCTCATAGCATGAGACTCCTTGAGAGCAAAGTAGAGATGTTCTTAGCTTACTAGCACATTAACATGCTAAACAGTCTGTTTATAACTTCATTTGCAAGTGAGGCAGCCTAGTTATTAGTGTCAAATAAGTATAAACCTGTTTTGTTGACTTTTCAATCAGTGAGACAAAATATGAAGGTAAAAGCAGTATGGCAGCAGCTTGCTCTGCCACAGCACTGCAGAATTCACTGGGATTCAGTGATGTACAGAGATTAAAAATGAAAAGCCTGTTCTTCAGATATGCAGAAATCACTACTGCAGAAGGTGGCAATGAATTGTATTAGTAATAAGACAGGACTTAGTATTTCATCCTAGTACTTGTTTGATGCCTACATGGACACTCTGACAGTAATTTTGAGGAAAGATTTAACTTATAGTGACTTTTTTTTTTTTTTCCTTCCAAATTAGATCTAACATAATTTGATAAGTCAGAATATCTTCCAGTTCGGAGCAGATATTGGATGGATACCTCATTTGTTGTTCCATTTCTATCAACCGCAATGAAGTCATATTACAGATCCTGCTTAGTTTCTGCTGTTAATTTCTGCATTATGCAAACTACTAAAAAGCCATATGAATTAGGGAAGAACCTTTTGTGCACAGTTGAAGTGACACAAATGCACAATCCAAAAATAAATGAACTTCACTTGCTTATTGTCATGTTAACTTTTTAATCTTTACATGCTAAAATCTGAAATGTTTTATTCATTATAGTAAGTCTTTTTGTTTGTTTGTTTGTTTGTTAGCCTGTTGTGTCCATTTAGTTTGCATAAACCTCATTGGCTTGTAGAGCAAGGGTTTTGTGGCTGATTGCTTGTGTGTGACACTCCTGGCCTTTTTCTCTGAGGCTCCGTGATACCCCAAGTAAGTTTTATAATGTATGTTAGGTACTGGATTTGTCAGTCTGCCTGCTGAAGGTCCTCACAGTGTATGAAACAGATGAAAAATAGGCAGTAGCAGCCTATATTGTGTTATCTAGCCTTGTGTATGCTTGTGACATCTGACTTGCAGGGCACTGCTCTAAAATTTTTGAGAAAATAGTACTTTTGGGCTCATCCTGTTTTGGACCTTATGTCTCCTTGTCCAAGGGGAATTCAGTAGAAGGTTTTGGTGCTTGGAAGTGCATTGAGACTTGCAGGTCTTTCCAGTGGAAAGTTCTGATTTAACTGTCCATGATTGATTAAGTTTTGTTATTTGTCTAGTGGGCTGGTAAGGTCACAGGAGAGAAACAGAGGGAGAGAAGAAGAGAATTTTGGGATGACTGTAGAATAGCACTGGCTGTGTAATGCTCCCTCTACTTGCCTTGCATAATTTTAAGGGAAAAGAAGAACCAGCAGAGCTACTTAATGTAATCAGTCATGGTGAGATTTCCTAAAATGATGAATTTGTGTGATTAGTAATATGTCATGTGGACACTAGTAGATTTCTGCCATTATTTCATCAGTGCTATGCGAATATTATGCATTATCAGCAAAAGCATATGACATGGTGCTTCCTGCTGTGGTACAGGGAAGGTGCTGTGAATCCAAGCTGCCCTTACTAGGTAGGGCCCTGACAGCCTGATCTGGTGGGTGGCAATCCTGCCCATGGCAGAAGTTGTAGTAGTTGTTGTAGTTTGCTTCTAGCCTTTTCACTCTGCCCGTGTTTTACATCATATGCTTTCTTGCTGCTTTAGGTACTTTGCCATTGCAGTGATTTAATGGGCTGCAGTGGAGACTAGGACCAAGAAGAATTACTCTGTCTGACACAGCATTAGAATTCAGATGTAGATATTTAGCTCAATAGTCAGTCTGTTAAGTTAGTGCTTCATCTTGAAATACAGCTTACAACAGCTATCAAGCAGGGAAGAAGGCAGTTGATGTAGATACTTAAGGCCTCTGTAGAATGATGGAGCTGGGGAAAGAAGTCAGGGCTGTGACTGTGTCACTCCCCACTTGTTGTGGCTGCAGGGACACTGATACCTCATGGGGGCCTGACTGTCACAGGGCATACGAACATGAGAGAAGCAAAGGTTTTGTCCATCTGTTGCTGTCTCTAAAACAAGTAATAAAATTGTGGAATTTTCTACACTTGTTAGGAAAAAAAAAAAGGTATAAGAGAAGTATCTGTGACTCATATTGCTCTTCTTTCACAGCACAGAGGAGAACTTGCATGCCAAAAAGAGTTAGATCCAATCATTTCCCAGACTACAGAGCTTTCTTCAATAGAAAATGATGCACAAAAATGTTATATCTTGGTAATAGACTATGCTTAAATGTGAAATGTGTCCTTGGAGCTCATTTTTATAGCGCTATACTCTTTCTGTTTAAGCTAGACTTTTGTAAAAGTAATTGCTAAAACCAAGGGAGCACCTTACAAATAGCTCAGGATCCCTTTAGTGCTTCTGGACCTTCTCTTCTGGAGCAATATTTATGTATTAAGCATTCCTTTTCTGGGGTAAAAGTGGTGTGGGATACCTTTGCATTCAAATACATGCCTCAGCACGCTGACTTTTGGGTTTAGAATCTGTTTTGGGTTCATGTTGTTGTTTTATGCCCTGCTGAGCAATTTTCCTGTGCACTGCTAGCTTTCACCCCTGGAAAATGACTGGAGAATTTGCACATCTGTTTAAACCACTAATTTAGGAACACAGACAAAACTGTATTTATGCCAAAGCCCATTACATTGGATTTTGTATAGTTTTATATGGAGGTCTCAGGCTTTGGAACAAATCCTTTAAAAGTTTTGTCTCCTAGCAAGGAAATGATGATTTAATGTGACAAAATACATTTATAATAATGGGTATTTTGGACTGTTAGTTTTCTTCCTCCTTTCTATTTAGCTGTACATCAGTAATCAGTAAGAGAGAAGAGCAGTAAGAGGCTGCTGAAGTTCATTTGGTTATAAAAGTGTCACATTCTTTGCCTGTTTTTGGATTTTGGTATTTTTGGGATATTTGATTTGCTATTTCTCTGTGAGGCCTGGGTAGGTGAAATAACATATGAAGGTCTTAGACTGTGTGAAATGCCTTGGAAAGAATAGTGTGCCTCCATGCACTGAGAGCTGAGGCTCAGAGCTTGACCTGTTATGGAAACCCGCTAACAAGAAAGATCTCTTCAGCCACTGCATGCAGTGCTGTGTGCTTGCTAGCAGTGCATCTGAATAATGTAACATGGAGGAGAGTGCAGCACAGTGCCTGGCTTATCTCCTGCTGGTGCTGCAGACCGCTCTCCAGTGAACAATTACTGTACAGCTTCCTTTTGGGATCTGAGAGCTTGATAACTGCACACTTCTTGATGTCAGTATTAGCCTTTCACATCAGTGAGTCCTGAAAAGACTTCTACTACAAGGCTGAGACTGCTGAATCACTTCCAATTAGAGCTGATATGATGTTAATTAGCCCTGTGCTGCTTGGTAAGCTGTTTAGCACTTTTGTCCCACCTATAATAAATGCAAAGGAGTTGTGACTTTTTTTGTGAGTGCTAGGAGTTTCTGGAAGCAGGACTGCCATGAAATCTGATTGGGTGAGGACCAATCTCATGCAGGGAATGTTTCTCTTTGGATCACTTTGCTTGTATACCTCCTGGACCCACAGCAAAATGTTATTTGTAAATTAAGTGAGCCCAGTTAAAGCAACACTGAAAATTTCCTTAGAGGTGGCATCAGCTTTATGTGTCATCTTACAAAAAATTCTCAGAAATCTCTGCATCATGAGAAAGTGCTGTTCTGTCATAGAATCATTATCAGAAAAGAAGGGTTCTGCAAACTTGGAATAAATTCAGAAATTTCCCACCCAGGTCTTATGTTGTTGTGTGCTTATCCTAATAATGCAAGCTGGACTCCTAGTGATTTGGTAAGCTGCTGTAACCTACTTGAAAGGTATATCCTAACGCTTTTCACATCATCTGTGAAACAATTTCTCTTTACAGATTTTGGGAAAGGTGAGTCGGTTGAATTCTCTGTTCTATGGCATCCTGCAGCAGAGCCGGTGAGCCTGGAGCTCAGAGCTGAGCTGTGCCAACTGCCCACGTCCCCATTAACGCAGTGGGTGCTCCCTGTCCTGCTGACACTGCACACATGGGCTCATCCTCTGCCCTTCTGTGCATTTACCTCATCTCCCTGCCAGATACATCACTGTCTGCTTGGGAGATTTGCTGTATCCTGTTTTGCATTTTAGTGTTTTGGTTGCTAGATACTGCCTAGCCTAGTCGTGCCTGTGAGATTCCTCTGCAGGTGCCCGGCAGCTTGGTTGGATTTCAATATCTAGTTCCTTCATTGCTTTGGTACGCTCACTGTTAGTGATGCAGAGATCACCAGCACAGTACGTAGTGTTACCACTGGTATATGTATCACTTAATAGGATAGACCAGGTAGGTAAGTCTTCTGTCCCAGAAGATTGTAGTTAATGAATCGTCTGTTCCTGCTGTTTGTGGTTACTTTTAAGGAACAAATCTAGGAAAATAATGTGTATGCTGCAAGCATTGGACCTGAAATAAGGCTGATGCATTGAGATATAATAATAACAGGAGATTCCCCAGATGAAGAAAAGAAATGAACTTCAATTTCAACATGTGCATATTAAAAACCTGACGCTCACTCATCCTCATCTGTGAAATAATGATTATCTGTTGTGATATTCTCTGTGTGTAATGGCCAAAAGCTGTTCCAGATCTTTAATATGCAACAAGTGCATTTTAAGTTGTTTTACAGATATTACTAATAAGGCAGCTTCAGTAGTTCACCCATTCTTTCATCTTTCTGGGGAAGTGTTCCTCAGTACTGCCTTCTGAGCCACTTGAAATGATGTTGGAGTTTTGCTCAGAATTTCAGATAAACTTCCACACAGAGCAGAAACTTCATGTGAATTGTAAGCCCTGGAATCACGTTTTTATATGTATATTTTTAATGGCCTGTTTTCCTGAGGAAATGTGGTTTAAATATTGGAAAATTGTTTCTGGCCAGTGAAATGAATAGTTTTTATAGGCAGATGTTTAAAAACCAAGCAGTTACTGCTGATTTGTTAATTCATATCAGTTTGTATATTTACGTGTAGTTTGAGAACATTTGATGGCAAGTTAATGGGAGAGGATCAGCAGGAGAACATGGAAGCAGCATCCTCAGCTGAGTACTGACTGTAGTGAGTGCAGTGGTTTCTATTTAATTAGCTCTAAAATGTCCTTGCCTGGAGGGAGCTATGTGAGATCCAATAAAAATACTTATTTGATAGATTAATAGAGCTCATGAATTTTGAATGAAAATTCATTGGTCCTAGGGTGCCTTTCTTCTGGAGAAGCTTTATTAAATACACAGGAATAGAGCAGGAGAACAAAGTAATCTGGTCCATGCATCCTCAGGTAATCTTGTTTGGATTGACACATCCCTTAGAGCAGACTGGCCTGCCACAGGGCTTCCTGGTTAAAATGAGAATCGATATTTCTCTTGGCCACACTGATAACTGTGGCTACAACTAACCCAATATCTTAGCATTTTCTCCCCTTAAGAAAAGAAATAAAACACTGAAAGTATTAGAGAAGTGCACCTTAATATTTGACAGTTATAATTGATCATAATCTTTGTTGCTGGTGATCAAAATCTAAAGTTGCAGGAGTCTGGAAGGAGAAGTGGCCGTAATTGTCAGTCATTGTGGTGCCACTCTTCATTTTGAACTTTTTATCCCATGCTTCTGAAAGCACCTGAGTAGGATGTTGGAACCTTCCTTGAAATCCTTCTGCTATGTCAGTACAGAATGGCAGTTTCCTGCACTGCTCAGGGTGTGAGGAAGCAGCATGCTGCAGGCTGGGCAGAAGCTCATGAGCATTAGAAAAAGAAATCCAAAGTTATTGTAAATGATTTAAATATTACTCAGTGGATGTTTTCTGAAGGAGCCAGGGCAGCGTGTAAGGATGAGCAGCACAGGGCTGCTGGTGCAGTGTGACTGTAGAGTTCTATGCGGCTGTTGTAGGTGTTTATTTTAACCCTCTGTGCTCCTGATCCACTCTGGAGACACTCAAGGTCAGGCTGGACAGGGCTCTGAGCAGCCTGATCAAGCTGTAGGAGTCCCTGGTCATTGCAGGGGAGTTTGACTAGATGGTCTTTAAGGTCCCTTCCAACTCATGCAGTTCTATGATTCTGTGTTGTCTCCTTCCTGATTTGTCTTCATTTGTGGTTTTCTGTCCAACACTGGAAGGAATTTTATTAAATTCACTTCTGCGCTTCCTTTATTTTATTTTGTGCTGAAAAAGGCAATAGAGTCACGTTATTAAAACAGTCTAAGGGAGAAAGCTTTCCTCTAAGATTGATGAATATTTGAAGGTTTGCTGAAATACATGTAATAAATAGATACTGTATGCTACAGACACTGTAAATAAATGTGGTGGTGCAGCAGCAACTCTGTGTATGGCAGGCCTTGTACCCCTGTGGTAGGATGGGCTGTCAAACTCAGCCCTCACCAAAAGGAAGCCTGTGAGACAGGGCATGCTGGCTAATTCTGTTACCATCAGATTGGGATTGGCTGCTATAAGCCACATGGATGCAAAATTGTTAAAAAAGTTTGGCTTTTTAGGGAGCCACAGCTCTATGAGCGATCTTTGTATTTGGCTAGGCAATTTTCTAGGCAGCATGGCAGTTTTTAACAGCCGTGCAGAAAGTGAGATTTGTATAATATCAAGTCACATCGGGCTCTTGCTCAGCCAAAGTTGGGGAAGATTGACAGGTGTTGTGCAGATTTCATCGTGGTCTCGGTATAAATAAGCTGGCATTTGCTGGTAGGGAGAGACAAGAAACAAATAAAGTTAGTGAATGCCCGGAAATATTCTTATCAAATTTAAATGAAGTGAACAATATTTGCTGACGGAAGATGCTGAGTGGCAAGGAAGAAGATCTGCCTTAATGGCCTGCTCTGACAGGAACAGTCCTGCTGCTGTCCTGCACCCTGCTGAGGATGAGCTGGGATGCCATTGCTTTGTCCTGTTGCTCTTCTTTATTGTCTTCTTTATCATTTGATTCTGTGAGGTGTTGAAGCAGGGAGGGTAAAAAGAAATCTGACTACAATGTCAGGTGTGTAATTAGCAGATCTTGGCTTCTAGGCTGCCATACAAGGACTGCAGTACTGCACACCAAAATGACTCAAGGTAAGGGGCTTTGACATATCTTCTTTATTAGAATGGAAAATCCAAACAGCACAGCAATGAGTTTGTGTCCCTGGTGCTTCACGGTACAAGAACAAGGAGCAGCTTCTGTTCATTCTCTGTTCAGGCCATAAGAAACCACTCTTGCAATGCCTGATATCAGACAAGATTTAACACTTCACATACAGTACAAGAATTTTATTAATGGGCAAAGATGCTGAAAAGACAGTAGAAAGAAAAACATGAGTTGGAGATCCAGGACATTTTCTGAAGAGGTTGCTGACTTTCTGCTCTTGGTTTGAGGAAAATATCTCCTTTAAAGAGCATAAAGTTGTATCAGCCAAGGAAGTTTGGCAGGCGTAGGTAGAGACTATGAAAAACCAGGTAAAGGAGGAAGGTGGTGGCAGTTCTGTCCCACCTTCATTCTTCAAGAACTGGACAGAAAATGGGGAAGTGGCTGATCTGCACAGCTGGTGTGGAGATGCTGTAAGCGATGATAACGACAGTGCTTTGTTTGTGCAGATTTCCTGAGGCAATTATGGAAATGTCAGACATATCTGGACAGATAATTCATGGACTCTCTGTTTAATATTTATTTTTCAGTTTAAATAGCTTTTATAAATATGAGTTGATTTCCATGAAAATGTAAAAAACGGAACGTGTTACATTTATGAAACTGCAACACTTCTGTTTGTAAGCACTGATTTTTAGGTAGAGATTATTTTTTTTTCATCCCAATTAGGATTTTTTTTCCCCATCAAGTTTTTTATTGGATTGGAAAAGAGCTTCCTACTCTCTGTAGAAGATGCTTTCAGCATCCCTTATTTATCACAAACTCAATTATTCTTTGGGCATGTCTGCCTACAGCAATGCTGTACCACAAAGAGATGTGTCAGATGAATAAAACTACATCTAAAACTTTCCAGCTTCTCCTTGATTAGATCTTCCACTTAGCGACTCATGTCTTTTCCCCTTGCCATTAGTGACTGATTTTGACTTTTACAATTGCTGCAGTTAAGGAGGAGATGTGGAGTATTTTTTGTCATTTATCATTAGGAATCAACACACTGTTTTCAAGAGATGCTTATTCCCTTAGTGGCTACTTGTAACTTGCATCTGTTTCGCCTGCATTAGATGAGAATTTTAAAGCAGAAGCTGTAGTCAGTCAGTACAATCTGGAAATTATTGATAGAGAATAAAAAATCTCAATGTAAATACTGGATTTTATGCTCAAAGGTGCAGAATAATTAAAGGAGAACATGAAGATTGATAAGTGAAAAATGCTGTCACTGTCCAATTCTGATAAAGGTCCTATTATATGTAACTAGCCCATGAAGCAAAGAAGAGCAATGAATATGTCATGCCAAATGACATGCCAAAAAATACTGTGTAATGCTCCCCTGAATACTAGATCCTGATACTGTCCTACAGTCAGTTAGTTCACATGGGAGATAAGACTTAGTAATAAGAGTGCTGGTACTGTACATAATGCATATTTAGCTTTATTGGTGAAAATCCTTCTCAGTTTTTTCTTACAAGTTGTCGATTGGATACTGACAGTCTCTTCTGAATATAAGAGATCTTTGTGAGATTTGCTGCTGTTTTAGCCCAAGAATAATCAAACTGCTACAGAAATTAACTGTCCAGTTCTGGTGATTGTAAGGAAATCTGTAGGAGACAAAATATACCAACTTGTTTTTCTCCTGCAAGAACCATGGGAGAATTGAGCAAGAATTCAAAGCTATGAATTTCTTTGCCAAGATAAAATGAACCTGTATCTCAACCAGAGTAAGTAATTAAATGGACAACAAACCTTTCTTTTCAACTGAGTAGCAACAGTTTTGAAGGAAAGACACTTAAACTTAAATTCACAAAAGATGGACAGGTTTTAACTCTGAGAAGTGATTAATTAATCAGATTTTACTTGGCAGATTTTACTAATGTTGTGGATGAACTGAGTTGGATATTCTTTGGCTAAAAATGTGAAAATCTAGGTTGGTCTCCTTCCAAAATATGTGCTGTAGTCCCAGTAGGAATAAATTCAAGGCAGGACTATCTGTGCCAGAGAAAGCCTGCTAGGTAGCAGTGGCCTTTTCTGGGCTTCAGATAGACATGCCTTTTACAAAAATAGCACATTCTTTGGTCCATTCTGAGACTGGAAGTAACCCTGCTTAGTATCAGACTTAGGTAGTAGATTAATAATTATATCACTTCTGACATGCGGTGTTGATGGTTTTTTTGGTATTGTGCCTAGAGCAGTGCTTTTTCTTTTTGTTATAATGATAATATAGCATTTGGATTATTTTTTTTTTTGTGTGTGTGTGTGATGTGTAGATTTTTTCACTTAAGTGAATATTTGGAATCAACTGTTGTCAGACTGCTATTGTTGAACAATAAAGAGTACAGAAAATACGAGATATTAGAGAACTTGTGATTTGCGTCTTTGTGTCTGTAGGGTGTTGTAAATTTTTATTTTCAGATGACCTCATCTTGGATGTATTTATATGCTGTCTGTACTCAGGGGCTATGGCCTCACAGTGGGTTGTATCTGATAGCAATATGACATAAAGCCTGCCTGTTTCCTCACCTTCCCCCAGACATCTGTTGTGTCAGCACAGTGTTTGTATGGCTGGGCCGCAGATCAGATCGAGGAACTGGTCCGGCTTTTAAAGCAACCTTGTGAGGACTGTATAACATTTGGCCTCTTTCCAGAATGTGAATGAACTTCAAATGTGTCCATATAGGTTTTTCCTGGATATGGCATAAACTTGGTTCATGATGAAAATGAAAGCAAGATTTCTCATCTTTGAGTAGTAAAAATAAAACCTCTGCCTTCCCCTGCTGGTAGAAATATTGGAACAATGGATGAGGATACAATTGTTGATGAATTCATCCAGTCCTTTTAATAAGAAAAGGCTACGTGAACAGCGAGGATGAGCTCCGTCATTCTGAAAAATGTATTGGAACATTTCATGCTTGCAAAAAACGATGTTCGCAAACCTCTGTAATGCTGCCAAATCCCACTGACACCAAAAGGTAATGCCAGTTCCTAAACTATGTTTGTGCAGGAAGTGGTTTAATGTTAGACCTTTCTGAACTGGAGCCGACTTCAGCCTCCCTAAAACCACTCTAAGATTCATAGCTGAAGGCAGAGAAAATAATTGTTGAAGGTTCTTGGCTTGAGTAACTTTGAATGGGGTATGGCAGATAATGGAAGTTTCTCAATGTGTAGATGATCTGAGAATTGATCATAGACACCATGTAATGATCTTGGGAATATAGCCCTTAATTTATCAGAATATGCTGGAGGCTTTTCCTAACTTTCTCCTCGGTTTGATTATTTTCACTCAGTTTTCCACTATAATAGATATTTTCTTTGTAAGTCCTTAGGTGTCCTCCCACACACCTAAAACTTGCTTGGCAGATTAAAAATACCCTGACAGCTTGCTTTTTGGGTCAATTAAAAATGATGTTATATTGCTACCAGTAATTTTGTCTTTACTGTGCTGGGTAGGATGCAACAGTCTTAGGCAAAGATACCATTACAAGTCAAATCTACTGTGTGCTTGATCCAGTCCACATTTTAATTAGTTTAAAAATACTATTTTCATACCACTTTTTTCTCTACCAGTAACTCTCCTTAATGCAGATAATACCATTGTTCTGCAACTGTTTGCTAGAAACTTTGTTCGGTGCCCTGAAAACCTTTACAGTTCATCAAGAGTAATACTTGCTTCTTGGTGTCTACCACAGCTCTCAGTACACCCTGAAAGGAGGCTAAAAGCAGCAGCTGCAGATTTCTGTTTTCAGATGCTTATTTTCAATTCACAGCCATCCAAGGAACAGCCTTTGGCCAACTGCTGGACCAAAACAGCTGAACGTGCTGAGCTGGAAGGGGCAAGGCTGGGTGCAAGGATCTGTCACTGAAACCTTGCTCACTCATGTGGGTAAAATCCTGCAGGAAAGCATTGCAAGTTCATGAGGTTTTTGTCTGCTTTGATCTGTGTCTGTATCTCTGAATTTGTAGGAAAAGTTTCAAAAAATAGATGTTTTTTGAAAAGGATTTTTTTCTATAGGTACAGTGTATTCAGTGCTTATCAGCTATCTTTGCAGATGTCAGACTAGTACTTTGTTCCATTGTGTTCTCAGCTAAGAATTTATTTTTTTGCTTTGTCTTGTGGAGCCCATCTCAGATGCTGTTGAATTTCTGCTTTCATTGAATTTTTGTAGAGTGTTAAGCCATTTCTGTCACCTGTGGATGGGGGGAATACCATGGGCTCAACAGAATCCTGATAAGGAAGTATCCTCTGCTTTTCATTCCTATCTTGTTCAACAACCCTTTATATTAATATTGCTAGACTTTTAAAGTAATACTTACACTTTGAAACTAAGTGAGACCAAGTTTGGAACAACAAAGAGCTCCAGAAGCCATGAAAGCACATAGCTGTGAAAAATTAATGAGGAAATCTAGTGTTCTTCAGCCAGAGATTATAGCTCCATTTTGCATGGACTAATCACTTTTGACTTCAGTTTGTGTTGACGTGACAGATGACTGCTTGTACCATTGCAAAATGGGACAGGACCACTGCCCTCTCAGGGTTTTGGCAGCTGGTGTGTCACCCCATGACAGGCACTTTCTGCAGGGATTTTGCCATGAATTTAAGTTTACAACTAGCTTGAGTAACAGGGGTTATGGGTGATGCACTACTTTGTATTGATATACACATCTACTGATGTTGATATAATTTAAAATTCCGAGGCAGTGGCTCAAGATAGTTCAATACAGGCCTCTATATTCCTGATCATGTTCTGTGAATGAGAAGAGTTCATTAGACTACTATTGAGATTTCAGATTTGAAAGAACCTTTGGAACTGTCTGGTCCAACCAGCTGCTCAAAGCTCTGCTGGCTTTGGAGATCAGTTGACTTGCAGCCTTACTTAGTCTCAGTACTGGGACATTCTTCCTTCTTTCATAAGCCAGAATATCATAGTTTATGTTGTTCACTGAGTTCAGCAGGAAAAGCAGGATGAACACTTGTGCTGTAGGCATCCAGTTCTTAGAATCATGGAATCACAGAGGGGTTTGGTTTGGAAGGGACTTTTAAGATCATCTAATTCCAACTCCCCTGCTGCAGACAGGTTGCTCACATTCCCCTGGCCTTGAATGCTTCAAGGGAGGAGGCATCCCAACCTCACTGGGCAACCTTTTCCAGTGTTAGGATAATGGATGTTGAGCAAATAAGATTGCTTTTGTGCAACTTCTGATATCAACTTTGTATTCCAGTGCAAAGTGGTCTATTTAAGACCATTTATAATTGCAAATGCTCTATTTATGCAGAATTTATTTTACTGAGGATAATTCAATTTAACAGCTAGTGTATTAAGAACAGAGGGGAAATTTATAACTTGTGCAATCAGCAAACATTTGGGCCCTGTGTGATAGTAAATCAGATGTATCATACTGTTTCTCCTTTTCTGGCAAGCCATGAAGAAACAGGTCAAGAAGTGCTGGCAGCTAGTACAGCCTTTTAGACCTAGGTAGCTGGTTATGTACTGCTTGGGTTATTCAGCTCTTGCCAGGGAAGAGAAATAACATTTGGCAGTGCATTTGAACTTGTGCTGTTTGATTTAGGTTTTTCAATTTCTGCTGATGGGGCAGAATCTTCTCTCTGGTTTACATGCTGCAACCACAACAGTCTGAAAGTCGGAGAGAACTAAGTGCTGATATCACATAAGTATGATGAAATATGAACTGCTCCATGTGCCACCTTGTGAAAATACAAATTATCTAGATTAATGTAAGCATATAACCTCAGAACCTGCTAAAAGTCAGCAGTAATGAGAGTTAACAAGCAGATGGGGATGAGGTGACAGTGATGACTCTTTGTTCAGGTAATGCTCTTCCACTCCTGTGTCAGACTGCTCTTAGACATGTATCATCTCCTGCTTAGGGCAGGAGTCCTTAAGTGGCAGGTTCAAAGTCATTTACCTCTCAACCATATGCTACTTTATAATGGTGCTGAGTGGGAGTGAGGAAATACGCCTCTGCTACAGTGTTAGAAAATGCATTATTTTTGTGTGTTACTGTTTCACAAATTGCTTAACAAAGAGAACCAGGAAGTTCAGGAAGCAGGACACACAGATGATGTTCTGCTTGATATCGCTTCCATCGTTAAGACCCTGGGGAACTGGAGTGAGATAATAAAAGCTTCAAGCTGTTTGTACTGCTTCCATCTGAGTTGCTTTTGCCTGTGAACAGTGTTCTATTAGGGCCTACTTCGTGGTCTGGACTATTTAACCAATAATGTGAATTTTGTGTGTCTTCTAATGAGTCTTTCCACATACCCGGAAGTTCATGTATCCAGTGACTTGATTCATATTAGACTGAAAGGTAACCTGGCAATGAAATTAGTTCATGGCACTGTATAGATAGAGACTGATCCACAATAAACTGAAGTTCTTTTTGATGTTTCTTTTTTCACTTTTTTCACATACTTTTGAAAATAACAATTTGTATTAAAACAGACTTCCTGCACCTTACTTCAATCTCTTCAGGTGAGGCATTTGAATTTTTTTTTCAAGGAACACTATAGATTTTCCCTCTTAAAATTAAGCTTTCAATTAATATTTTACCAGGAAAAAACTTTTTACCTTTTTGTGAAAGAAGTTACTGCTATAAGGAATTATTTTTAATAAGATTATTAATAGAACTAATTCTGTGATATTTTACCACTCATTTTCCTTGTCACTGTAAAGACAATGGTGTCTTTAATTCCAAGTCTATTTTATTGCATCAGTGAACAGATTATGCATTGCACTGATTGGAATTTGTGCCTTTAGTGAGAGCAATAGTGTGGCTTTAAAGGCAGCAGCAGCAGCCGTGGATTTTGCTGAGGGTAAGGAATACATCTATGCATAATTCAAATGTAACTCCCAGGAAGCGTAGAGACCTCTGCAATAAGGTGTTGTAGTTCCTGAGTTAGCACTTTTGAGCTTGCAAAAGAAATGTTTCTTAGGTTTATTCCAGGATTTCCCTAGGGCTTAGTGCAGATGGTGGGAGAAGGAGGACAGGGCTATAAATATAGGTGTTAAGGACTCATCAATGGGCTGGCTTGAGAGACAGACCTCAACATGTGCTCAAGATACAGCTTTATGACAGTGGTGGCTGAGGAGGCCAATCAGCTGTATTCTGAAAGCAGGAATTGCTGTTGAGATTTAGAAGTTTGTGATTCTGTGCTCGTGGCAACATTTCCAAGTGTCTGTTGCATGTATTTGTGGTTATTTCTCTGTACAATTTCTGTGATTGCCTATTAAAAGTTGCATGGTAGCTACTAATTGTTCCTCTCTGGAGGCACCTGACTTTCTTGTTGGTGATGATGAACTCAGGCCATCCCAGTTTTGTGACCGTTGGAGATACAGGCACAGCACAGGAATGTTGTTGGCTTCCTATATGCACTGATTAATTGTCAGCTTATGATTTTTGTAGTTCTGAACCTTGTACTTTTTTCTCTGGCCACTTTATATTTAAAACTAGTTTGAGAGGCTCCCTAGGGCAGTACAAAGCCACCTGTAATTAGTTGTGTTGAGCATCAAATGTGTGTCTGGTACAAGACGAATGGCAACAGAGGGGTCAGCTCACACTTACAGGGAAATCATAAGCTGTGCAGCTATGCTTGGCAGGTGAGGGCAAAGGACAGGGGCAGCTTTCCAAAGCAAATCCTAAAACAGTGGTTTTGTTTATTCCAATCCTCTGAAGTTTATAAAGGGCTGTAACGCTCTGCAGCTGCCATTTGGCAGCTTTCAGAGATGCTCTCTTCTCAGCAAAAGCTAGCTGCAGGGTCCTCCTCAAACCTGTAGCCTTTATATTCTTAATTCCCTGGGTGATGAAACGCCACCCATAGGGTGTGGTGTACAAGACCTCCCATTTATTGTATTTTGTAGGTTCTATTAGAATTACATATGCTGATGATGTGAAAAGTGTAAGAATTTCTCTCAGAGGAATACTGATGGTGATTAAACACAGAGCAAGTTTTGAAAATGCTGTATACATTAAGAATGTTCTTAAGCCTGGGTCATGGAGAAATTCAGGCTTCCATCTCCCTTTGACCTTAATGAAACTGGGCATCTAGCTTAACATCTTCAAGAATTTGAGTGTTGAACCCTTAGAATGTTTTACATGCAGTGCAAGACACCTTGGGAAGAGCATTTAGCATTTTCAAAGGAACAATTCTCCTGAAGAGTGAATTAAACTGAATAATGTTTTATTCTTGTAAGACACACTTTTTCCTACAAGAGAGAGAATTTAAAGCCTTAACAGTGCAAAGCATGGATTTTGAAGTAACAAAGGGAAAAGATGAGCATAGGAGGCTTTGACAGTTTTGTCTCCCTGCTATGCCAAGTGACAGTCAACATCTTATTTTAAAGGGAAGCTTTCTACTCTGAAAGTGGTAGCATAGAAATTCCTTCATTTGGCCTGATCCAAACTGCAGCTGATCCTTGTGATGCTTCATGTCGATGGCAACTTAAAACAGGTTGGATGATAGGGTTCATTCAGGTGCCAATGTGACATTTTCCTTAACTTTTTAACATTAATGCTTGGGATATTTTTTTCTTTTATATTTATTATTTTGAATGGTGTTTGTTGAGACAGGAAGTGCATATGATCTATTTTTAGCATGATTCTGATTTGCAATTTGGCTCTGAAACTACAAAGCTGTTTTAATGGCTGCTTTCGTTCATGGAACAGTCAGATTTCTTTTTAGAGAAGCACAGCAAAAATGACTCCTAATGAAATTAAATCTTTGGTCTCATCTGGCTCTGTATCTAGAAAAACTGCTAAATTCAGCATTCAGTCACAGGAGAGTAAATTATTCCAATTTTATTGATTGATTGGAGCAGTGATAGGTTAAACTAATATCACATTAAATTCTTGCACTGTTCAGCATTCGTGTCGTGTTTTGCAAAAGCACAGATAAACATGTTGGTGTCTTCTGAAGTTCTGACATCGATTTTTAGACCATTTTACAGACCTTGCCAAATTAATTTATGCAGCCATAAAATGTGTCTGCAGAGGCACTGTTCCTTAACTTGTAGAGTTGCAGAAGGAAACTACTGCCTGATTTAGAAATCTGTCCTCTGTCATCAGAATTTTTTTCACATAGGAAAGGATGATGTATGTAAACACGGAATGTATTTTTGCTGTAGGAAATTTTTGCTGATAGAATCTTAGAAAACTTCATGCTTGCATACCTTGATTGGGACTTTGAGAGAGTATTGTAGAACAATGCGACAACTTATCAGACTGGTAACTCTGCAGTTGGACTTTAAATAGATTTGTTGAACAAAGGTGCAACAAAGAACAAAGCATCTGCTTATAATGAATGCTTGATGCAATCTAATTGTTTTTGTGTGCATGTTTCCACCTTATTTCCTGATATACTGAATCTCAGATGTTACATGGAGAGATCACGTTGCTATTCATAGTATCGAAGAGACAGGTATATTCTTAGTTGTGTGTTTTTGGTGAATATACTTTGCTAAGTGGCAACATTTGCTTACTTATTTGGACAACTGTGAACAAATACATGAAAAATTTAAAGAAAATTAATTGGTAAATCTTGAAAATTTACATTTTTTTCTACTTATATGTTTTCCCTTCTAATGAAAAGCAGCAGGAAGTTAATGAGGGCAATGACCAAGGTGTAGGATGCTAGCAAGAGGGCAAAGTTGCAAGCTTTCCCTAGCAAGGGATTACTTCCATCCCCCCTGCAGGTCTGAGAACCTCTTCTGTGTTGAGTACATATTTCTTTAGCTTGATGTGTCATCTCGGACTTTGGTTCTTTCTGGTAATACAGTAATATGAAAGTTAACATTCAGTTTATAGCAAAGATGATAAAGCATAATAATTGATTCTATTAATAACAGTAAGTCTAAAATAAATAATACTTCATTATTTTTATTTAAAATCTTTTAATACTCTGTCATAGTACAAATATAAACAGTAGACAGTAATAACTAACTTAAAAAAAAGGTAAATTTACAAACTGCAGATTCCTAAAAAGGGTATTAATTTTTCCTGGCGACAGAGGTAAATCTGACAGTGGTAAAGCTGCTGTGTGAGACACCTTAGGGTGGATGAGCCAAGCTAGACATTCCTTATGCAATGAGCTTCCCCCTCAAAAACATGCATGACAGTGAACTCCCAGCAAGGCTTCACTATGTTAAGTAGAAGTTTTAAAAGTGTATTAAGAAACAAAAGCTTGAAAACGCTCTCGAAGAGACAACATAAATAGGAAAGGTTTGTACACCGTTTTCCCATGAATCATTTTTTGAAGCTGTGATTACTCTGCTTTCCTTCAACAAGATAATTACAGGCATGTTGGGATAAACTCCTCTGTGTTTAGGAAGCATTCAAACCCTGTGATGCTGTGCTCATGGAAGGCCTGCAAATTAGCTTTGAGCACTCCAAAAATCATCATTATGGCTCAGTGCTCGGTGGGGGTGCAACACCCACAAGCAGATTTCTCTTGCTGGAAATGATGTTTTTGCTTGTCTCAGACAAGAGATGGATCCATGCGCTATGGGTCACTTGGGGGCTATGTCTCTCTTCCACTTGTAATTAAAACAACTCATTTAAAAGACTGTGTATTTAATTTTCTTTTCATTATTTGTAGAAAGACCAAAAGTGATTTCTATTATAGCCTTTTAATGACAGAAGAAAATGCCTTCCACGAGCCATCAAGGTTCCTCACACAAGAAACATCGTGGCAGGAGATTTCAGTGGGGTCTCTCACAGATGTGGAAACTGACTCCTTTTCTTTTAATGTTTTACAGAAGCTATTTGTGCCTTTTTTTTTTTTTTTTTTGTCAGAAAGAAGAGGTAGATAATTGCTTTCCTTTAGCAGAATTAAATGCTTTCCAGTCCTAGTTGTCAACAGCTAAAGGTATTGTGAGGTTTTAAATTTAATTTTTAAAACCCAGTAACATGTTCCACTGCCACTCAGATTTGTCCAGGGGCAAATCTGAATAGGTGAACCTCTGGAGGCTGTGAGTGGTGGTGAATTTGATTTATAGATAACAAGAAAAAGGCCTTCATTTGGCAGAAATGGAAAATCACACTAATTACTACTAATAATAATTAGTTATTAATAAATTAATTAGTTATTAATAAATTAATAATAAATTATTAGATATTAATAAATTAATAATAATTACTAATCTATTAATAGTACTGTGTTTCTAATAAAAACACACTGTTACTTTTTACTCAGTATTATTTAGTACTATATTAATAGTCCAAATATATAACCTTATAGTAATAGTATGAGAATGGCTCTACTGGGATCGATCTAGAAATTTAAAAATAATTTAGGTTAAAACCTTCTAGACAATGCTTGCAGATGGGTGTTTGCTTTTCTTTCATTGCTGAGAATGCAAGTTTGCAGCCATTAATGTTGATCAGGTGTAGAATTGTTTGGGATTTGGGTTCAGGAGTTCTAGGTTCTACAGATCTGCTTAGAAATGCTTTTCTGGAAATCGAGGAAGTGTTTACTTTCCTAAAGGAAAGAATTTCCTCACAATCAGATGTGTGGATTTGTTTGCTTGATGTGCGTGATGTGCTATGAAATTTGCTACTCATTTCTGTACTATTTCATCAGTCTGCCTATGCCCAAGTGCTGTAAAAGCTTAGTTAAATTTCTCTCAGTACATAGAGTATTACTGACGTGAGAGACGGAATGAAAGCACTGGAAGAATTATAGCCTAAAGAAAATTCTAGCCAGTCCACCTTCATTAACTTTACACAGCCTCTGCAAGTCTGAGGTGCAGTCTGCAAATAAACTTGGAAGGAGCAGGACTGTGGAAAGGTAGCTGGGATCTGAAAGCGGTTGTGGTCCATGGACAGAAGATAGCTGCAGAGCTCAGAACTTGATCTGGAATCTGGAAAACAAAAGGAAGCAACAACAAACACTCAAAATGCTGTGTCACGCTTACCTTCATCACAAGTCTTCAAAACATCCAGTTTTAGGGTTGCTATTCAAGTGTTTAATGTGGCTGAGGGGTGAATTAGGGGTAATGCTGCTAAGGTGAGAAGCAAACTAGAAATCACTATTCCTGTTTTCTAGTGGAAAATAAATGAAATAATTGTGGCAATATGAAACTCAATTAAAATAGTCTGATATTTAAGCTTTTAATCACCAAGGAGGCAAATGTCTTTGGTTCTGTGATTCTTCCATGGTTTTTAAAAGTGCATTAGCTGTGCAGGTATCACTTGCTGTGATGGAGTGAGTGTGACAGAAAGCACGTATGTGGATTGAGTATGCTGTATGTGGATTATGTGTTAAAACATTGCTATTGCTGTGTGTGTGCATTGTAAGATGCATTTTATTGCTATCATTTTTATATTCAGCTATGTAACAAAGCCCATAAAATTGTTCTGAAACAGATTTTTATTGTATGGCCTCCAGATGTTGGATGTTCCCGAACACATATAATGATGTGACTTGGAAAAGAGTGAGTATCCAGCAGGGAACAGAATAACTTTATGACCATTTAGAGTGTAGGACTTGGTTCATGAACAGATTATTCCAGAAGTTACTGTGACTGTAGTCATCTCCTTTAATCCTACAACTCCAGTCAGAGAATGATATTTCTTCATAACCCAAATTAATTGGAGACCAGTGAGCATTCTGTTATGCAAGAGGAAAGTTAGTTAATCATGCCTAATGAGCGGTCATGAGCTTACGCCACAGCCATCACCAGCACTCCTTGGAAGATGGTGTGCATTTTGTGATTTCCTTTGACAGAGATGACATTTGTTATTATTTTAGCTTAGTCTTCTGATGTAGTTTACCCAGCATGTTCAGTTAGTTGCATCGGTGTATTAGTTGCACCATTAGGATTTTTTCTCAACATTCAAGATTTTCATACCTCTCTGCAAAGATATTGTAAATAAATGGCACTTATTATGCAGGCCTGCACAGCCAAAGCTAGAAGTATCAAAGGAAGGCAAGAAAAACTTGTGTTGTTTTTTAGTTCAGCAGTGTAACTGGAAATATACATTCTAAATACCAAGAAAAAAAAAAAAAAAAAAAAAAAAGGAAGGATGCCATATCATGCTATATCTATATCCTGATCAGGAAAAACTGAAGTTATTGTTGGCTGATGTCAAGGAGTTGCTCAACAAAAGTACAAACTCGAAGGAAGCTGAATAGATAAGGTGTAATTCCTTACCTGCAAAAACTGCATTAAATAAATGCAAAGCTTGCATTGAAGTGTTTCATATTTCCGAATAGTGCCTTAATTCTACATTCCGAGATGGAAAATATGAATCGTTAATGTAAGTTTAAATAGGAGGCCATGACTTTTGAGGTAATCTTTCTGATTTGGCTTTTTGAATTGGAATGAGGTGTGATTTTTGCTTTGCTTTGCAGTTAATACTTTAAATTGCTGTGAATGTCAGTGAAATTCTAATCACCAGTGCATTTTCTTTTATGGCTACCTGACATCTGAATCTAACCCACATTTTCAGAGGTGTAGACTACTTTAACAGATTCCAGTAACAGGAGACTAAGTCTCTTCCACTCCAGGCTGCATCCATGCCCTGCAGTGCTCAGTGCTATCCCTATCCTTTAGGGGTTACAGCCTTGCAGAACTGAAAATTGCTGAACGCTCTTCATCATCTTTTGAGCAGAGCCGGCCAGTTAAGATGAGAGAGGCACAAAACCCTGTTTAAAACAGAATGACTGATTTTTCACTGGAGCAGCTGAGGAGCATTCATGCAAGTCCTTCTTCCAGCTGCACCACCAGGGTGACAGCTGCCAATCAAAGGTAACAAATTAGAAAATAAGGAGAGGGGGAGAATGGGGCAAATCAGTTAGATAAGGTTAAATACAGCTGGTTAAAACAGTGATCATCATTCATTGGCCTGAAAAACCTGAGTAACATCTGCCAGGCTATCTGTTCTTCTGACTTGCAAGTTTTCTCAGTCTGTGGATCTTGGAGGATAGAACTTTCACAGAGGTAAAAGCTGTTAAGGAAAGGCTTTGGGGCAGTGCTTCCAGAGGCTGATCAGCAGCTGAAGTCATTGTTTGAAGGGCTATGGGCTGGATCACATTCTTTGACAAGACAGTAGAGTCACTTTAAGCAGCAATGTAAATTCTAAAATGGTTTGTAAAAAGTTGTTAAAATGAGACATCCTACAGTTAGCTGTAAATTGGTAACGGGGTGACTGCTATGCACCTCAGTGGTTATTTAAATATCGTGGCTTATATGTTAATTGCTTGAATCTTTTTTTCCCTCTAATCCAATTTTATGAAGTATTCGAGTATACAGAAATTGGTCAACACAGTCATTTGAAGGCCATGTATTGCTCTCTGTGTATAGACAGCTCTGGAAATCAGGTGAGGAGCATGAAAGAGATTGAATTCTCCAATCTGTGTTGTGGAGGGAATAGGTGGAACTCGTTTATGAATATATCACCAATTGAATCACATTCTCTGATTAATCTGCTCTTCTTCTGCTAAGCCTTCAACTTCCCTGAGCCTGCATGGAGACTGGGAAGAGTGATGGGCCCCATCTTTCTGTACAGGGCAGGAATTGGCCCTAGGCTTTGCGATAAACAAAGTTGCTCCTGTTTTCAAATAATCTACTGTTCAGCTGCTGCTTGATGGGGTGGGAAAAGGTCTGTGTTAAAGATATTGAGAAAGTGCAAAAATGTTTAAATAGCTGGAAAAATTACATTATATCCATGAGTAGGAATAGGCACCTGATTCCAGGCTTCATGATGCTCTTGAGTGCATCTGAGAGACCAAAGAGGAGGATAAGTCTTCCCGTGTAGCAGTGTTGGCAATCAGATCTCTTTTCTATTTTTCCTCCTTGTCTGCTGGAGCAAACATCATTTTATTATTCTGTCTACTCAAATTCTTTTGCTCATTGTATATTAATTTAAATGAATGAGTTAATGAGAATTCCTCTTATGCATCCATTTAATTTCCAAGTGCAGCAGTGTATGTATAATTGCTCAGCTGAACTCTCATTTTGATGCACTTGTTTCATTTTCAAGTAATAATTTCAGCCCTTTCTCAGGAGCAGGGACTGCTTTTCTCTCTGTGCTTATTCCTGCCATAGCACCAATCATTTCTATATTGTCTTAATGATTTCATTTTTATTTATACCTCACTCTATACTTTGTGTTGAACTTTGCTTATAAATACGCCATATAAAATCTTGGAGGTTTGTGTGAAGCTATAAGAAAAGCAATTTTTCAGAGGAAAAAAAAATGGTGTGTTTTACCTGATCACCACAAGTGGTTTGATATTTTCATAGCAAGAAAATGTTAGTGCTTTGTTTCTGGGGAATGACTGTATGACAATAAATCTAACTTCTCTATGAGATTTGTTGGACAAAAATCAAATGGAAGTGTTCTTCATCTCCAGGCATGGAAATGAAGCATTTGGTGTGCAGAAGTCTTCCAGTGTGCATAATTCTATACATTTTATATCTCACAGGCATAAATCATTATACAGTCAAATTGTATTTTATCATTTGATAGACTGAGATGAGGTGAGTACAGTCACATCCTATCACATGTAGTGACATGTTATCATCCAGTATAGGAGCAAAACCACCTTTGGACCACACTTACAACATGGAAAGGGAGACCAGAACCTATTTCTGTACAGGTGGTTTCAAGGCATGTTCATGAGATGTAGCATTGTAGCATGTACTCAGTTATTCTGTGTATCCTTTGGGATAAATGAATCTTATGGAAAGAAAGGTTTAAAAGGAAATTAAATATGCTCACTTATTCTAAGGCTGTACTGTTTATTACTAAGGAAATTATTACATCTTTGAAAAGTGATAGCTGTTGAACTGCAGCTTTTGTGTAAGTGCCTTTTTATGAAACTGTCATTGTGCAAATACAGTCTGACGAGATAGAGAGATAATTGCTGGCTAAGCTGCATTACTGAGAATAACAATTAATTACTGCTCTAATTTGCTGGGCTAAACTTTTACTGACCCTCACTCATTTAATCTGAAATAACATTACTCTCAGTATTTTCTTAATAGGAAGGATGATTAACTTTAAAAGAATGGACTTGGTAAATGGCTTTTCTTAACTGATTATGTTTGGCATCAGGTCATCCATCACAATGTATTGTTTCTGCCCTCACCTCTGCCTTTTTTTCCTTTTCGTTTCTTCATATGAGTTCAGTGATGAGATTTCAAGACTATATTTTCAAATGAAGGTGTTTTGTTGGTTAAAAGGTAAATAAATTCATACATAATGTATTTTTTTTATCAGGAACTAGTGAGAGTCCAAATACTTATTAGTAGTATGCGATCTACACACAGTGAAAGAAAATATCTGCTGCTACCAATGAAGGAGTTAATTTGTTCTGCGCTATTCATCTGTTTCTAATGGTGCCTCTAGTGTGCTGAATGTTTGCCTCTGGACCTGTGTCAGCTCCTGACAGCAGTTGTGCTGTAGGTGTTAGGAATAGCTGAGTGCCATCAGAAATGCCCTTTGGAAGCAGTGCTGTAGGGGAAATTGTTATGTGTGGAGTGCCCAGCAAGGAACTTGTGGGACAAGGAACCTGCACCCCGATCCTCCCCTCCTGTGGTCCCTTCATGAAGGAGCGTCTGCTCCTGAGCACAGCACAGTCTCTGCGTGCACCACAGTTTCCTTGCACAAAAGGGGAGATCTGTTTCAGACTCACTATTCATCATCTTTTAATTATCTGTTAACGTAACATGAAATATCATCATCTGACGAACGCTGGGTTGCATTGCTTTTAAAGAGAGAATTACGATTCGTGGAGAGGAGTGCCAGGACAGCCTAGTGAGAGTGGTGCCGTGAAGTCTGGCTCAGTTCTTCCACTTTACACCCATGCTCCAGGAGTTCTCCTTTGGTGGAGTATATTGCAAAGGGTCGTGTCACTGCTTTTTCTCTTCCTTTTGGTTGTTCATCGTGTGACAGTAAGCCATGGCCCAGCTGAGAATCAGTCCTGTATTTCAGTAAGCTGTTTAATGATGGTGAAAGGTTACACATGCTGTGGATAGCAAGTATCAGATGGAGAAGGCTGGGATGCTGCTTTCCAGTGTCAGTATTTCAGGCTGAATTTTGGGTAGCTGAAGATTTATGGATTATTACTAAAGGACCTGCAGAGCACAAACGATTCTGTACTCTTAAATTTAACTCTGTAATTCTAGGATGTGACACTGGGGGCACAAATGGAGACAAATCAAGACATGCTTGTAAGGCAAACCACAGTCCCTTGTGCCTTATATATTGAAATCTAAGCTGCAGCTGCAACTTTCTTAACAAGCTTTGTTATACAAGGCCCCTGAAATGTAATGAGCACTCATCTTTTATGCGTGGAGCTGAAGGCACTTAACTGGTGAGGACAGGAGTTCTGTTGTTAGCTATTCTATGTGTAAGACTTATTCTCAAAGGAACTAAGAAGATTGGCATGTAAACAACTTTGCACTGTTCTGTTAAGGAATATGAGCTTCGTATTGGAAGGCAATCTATGTTAGTTAACTGAGTACTCAACGCCTTTCCTTCAGGATTCATACAGTTGTGTGGGTAGAAAGAGCACAGCCAAACACTCCTATTTGTGTGCTTGCTCCATTCTGTGTGGGCATCCTCACCTTTGTAGGCTGCTTGGCATCCTGAACTCCCCCTGGCTGTGAGGGGACTTATTATTGAGTTGCATTATGGATCTTGAAAGAGATCTGTTGCTGTATGTATGGAGACTTATTAAAAATCTTTCATGTTCCTACCAGTGTTAGAGTGTTAGATCAACTCTGTTGTTTATATTGATATGTTTAATACGAATCTATAGAAGTCATTGATTTGTGTGGTGTTGTGCCTTTTTAGGAAAGAGCTATATGCTTGGTGTTGTAAAATGCAACTAATAACAAATCATTGGCATTAGAAACATCAATCTAAATAATGTTTTGTCACTTATTGCTATTCAGGATGAGGTTACAGCAGCTCTCTCTTCAAAGTATAGCAATATTGTGCAGGTTAAGGAAGAGAGCTTCAATCCTCTTCACAAAAATGCAATCTTCTTGTATTGAATATTGAGCAGAAGTTTGGTTTTTATTTTTATTTATTTTTTTATTTTTTTAATAGCTGGAAATTAGACACTTAATATACTACAACAGCACAGTATTTTCTGTACATAGTATGACAGTCAAATATGGAAGCATTTATAGAAAGAATTACTATGCCTGCAGGGACCTTAGCTTAGCAATTTGAACATTTCCTTTCTTTAAGTTATTTTCCTTCAGATGTTCATTGTAAGTCAGAACCATGCATAAAAGTATTTTGCCTCCATTTAACTAAGGAGTGGTAATTTGAACGACATTATTTCACACACACAAAAAAATAGTTTTACTGCCTGTACAAAAATCTCAGTAATTTGAATATATGTAGGTAAAGCTTTTCTGCCCAGTTTATTATTTGCACTTGGAAACAGCACTTGGCAAATGTCTTGATGTGTGACATTCTTGCAGCTAAATAAATTGATTCCTCCTTAAGCAGAGTGCCAAAAAGAAAATGTAGATTTACCTCAAAGACGTGGAACAGTGTGGGTGGTGTCAGAAGAAGTATAGGCAGTGCAGTTTTTTGTCTGCATATGTTACCTTACCTTACCTACCCTCCATCATAATGTGCAACTGTAAATTTTCATGTCCTCACCTGGGTAGCACGTTGCTATTGTAAAACTGGTCTGCTTACGTCTGAATTCCACACCACCTTGTGTTCCTTTTCATATGGATGGTGTTCTTTACGCATAGGTGATCTGAACTATGATTATTCAAAGGATCTGAAATGAGTACCAGTGAAACACCATCCTATGTTGGTACTTGAGCTATGTTCTGACCAGTGAGTTTCATTCCAAGATACAGTCAGCCACCCTCTCAGCTCAAGCTACGTTGGTATGAACATATTGGTGTAGACCGTTCATCTCAGAAATGTTGTAACGGCTCTGAGACGGCTCTGAGAAAGCATGCAATTCCTATTAGCATAACAGACAAGCAGCTGTTGCTTTGCCCGAGAGGTCAAAGGTGCCTAAAGAGGAAAATATAAAGAGGATAAGCATAAATGGCATTTCCCTGGAGTACCCTCTCTTCAGATCTGCTGATTTTACGTTAGAGCAGAGGAGCACACTGAGTATTTTGAAGCACTTCTTCCTAGGTGAATTAAAAAGCAGCATGCATGCTTTGGATAAGTAGGTGATTTTTGTGACTTTGCTTCCCAAAGGCATGTGAATCAAGTTCACACTTCTTGTTTAGCACACAAACCACCTGGGAAACCAAAATGCATCTGTCATCCTGAAGAGATCAAGAAGAATCTTGAATCTCATGTCTTATCCTCATCTTCCTCCGTTGCTTGGATATCTCCTACAAATCTTTGTTGCCATGGAAAGCTGCTCTGAGTGGCTCCTTGAACTCCTTTTATCCTTTCTTTTACAAGGTTTCCTTCCCATCTGTCTGTTTGTCCTCTCAGCTAGCCTCATGCTGTTGGATTTCAGTCTTCAGTCCAATGAGGCTGAGTTGGTGTGGGGTTGGCCAGTCCTACAGTCCTGGCTTATAGGGGAAAAGCACATGGTAAAAATTAAACTGGCTTAACTTGCTTAATATTTCATACTCGCCATTTGGTGAAAGGGGGTGGTGGGGGAAGTTGTTTGTTGCCTTCATTTTTACTTTTTAAGTGTAGATGTGTGGAAATGACTTAGTTAATGGTTTTCTGGCATCTCATCCCAATACAAGTGAGAATTATATTAGCATTCAATTGAGACCAAATGTTTTCAGATAAAGAGATGATGTCTTTAGACATTTGTATTGATATTTAGTTATGCGTATATTTCTATGTAATGTAAGGCTTTTCTGCACAATTATGCAATACATACAATAAATAATCAGACTATTTAGCTGCCAAAAAATGACAAATTGTTACTGATTCTGGATTTAAGTCAGGATTCTTGGATAGAACCAATGGAATCATGCTTAAGTGAAGTCTTGATTCTGCTTACAGGATTATTAAGTTTGGATGGTATAGGTTTTAATGTTCCTAATAGTAGAAATGGAATGAAAAATCTTTCTGTGAAATTAATTGTTGCATGAGCTTTAAGCAAATGGATATGCAGAATTTTCCTGTGCAGTACTTATACCAGGTAAGATACAAAACTTTGCCTACTTGTCCTTAAGCACTATAAACCTCTCATTCTGAACCAGTTTTCTTATCTGCTGCGTGTATAAGGTACATATCTAAATTACTCTGTGATATTACCTTACAGTGAAATGAAATGGTTTCTGTGTAAGATATCAAAGAGCTGGAATGGAAGTTTGTCCTATGGATGAATTACTGCATAACTTTGATTCTTCTAAATTTCTATAAATCATTCAGGCAATGTACCAAAAACATAAGTAAACCGGGTTCTATCTCAGCATATCCTATGGACAGCACACAGTAAATTGTTGCATCTTTAAATATTTGGCCGCATTAGGATGATATCAATTAGGGTGGCTGATTTGGGGGAAAAAAAGCCAAATTAGTCTGATGCCATAAAAAGCTGTTAACGAGACAACATTTAGGCACTACACTTCTTAAAGACATGATAAGACCCTTTTGGGCTTTCTGTGTGATTCTGTGTGGGCTAGAAGATTTGTAAGACTAAACTCTTAAAATGGAATCTTACCTGCTGAAAAATTTAAAAATATAAACTAGCATGTTGAAAAAGGGTTGTTTGGTTGTTTTTGTTTTTTTTTTGAGGGAGAGCTGAGGGTTCCTTTGAAATTCTGAAGTCATCATACGTGTCAGATCCATCTGCCTGCACTGAAACTGGGCTGCCAGTTTCTTGTTTACAGTCAGCTGGTTAAACTGTGTACAAAGTTGCTATCAGTAAGCATGGTCATTAACAGTGAGATTATTCTCAGCACTTATAATTAGAAAAAGCTGTCTCCTCTAAGAAATAATATAAGTCAATTTAAACTAAATGCTGTACTTCTACATCCATTGAAGCTCCCCAGATTGCCCACAAATCAAGAGAAGCTCATCTCTGATGGCCTTGTGGGAGAAGATGTAGTTCTAACTATATGAATTAATTGGTTTGATAGATAACTCTCATAGGCTACAGATTGGATTTCCACATAGCCTAGCATGTTCTTTTGTTCACAAAGTATGTAGTATCTGAATACCAATAAGAAACAATGTGAATATTGGAAAATAATGCACTGGTGTAAGAGAGTAGAAATGTTGGGCTTGGACTGTCTATATCCAATATACATATTTTTAATTTATTTATTTTTTTTAATTTATCTGTGTGGCTCATTTGCCTAGTATCTTTCACTTATCCTTTGTCTTTATGGTTTTATTTCTAGAGGAGTTATGAACCACTGCTGCTATGAAAGGAAAGTTATTCAGACTTTTCCCACAGTCATCTGCCTTTATCCCTGCTGGATTTCCTGCACTTTCACCAGGCTCCTTAAACAAACCACTATTCTTATGAATTTCAATTTGTTTTTGGTAATCACCTGACCCCAAAGATGGCCCTCTGGCTCCCCTTCTCCCTCCATCAAGTGCACTTTGAAAGACTTAGGGTAAAATTGTGGTAGCTGAAAACACTTCAAGACTTTCTGGTTTCGCTTTGGTGTCTCTTTCTACCTCATTTTATAGCATCATTTTTTATGAATAATTTTCTTCATCCAGCTAGGTAACCTGCACAGAACCAGGTCATCAGTTTATTCTAAGCTTTTTATCTGCAGAGCAACATGATAAGAGACAGGACCACATTTACTTCTTGCTCTGCCACCACAAGTTTCTTGTCATGCCTTGAATGAGTATTGTTGGCAAATGAATGTTTCCATCCAACAAAAAGCTTTCACCAACGTTACTGGAGAATGTTCACAATTGTCTTCTCTGTCTTTGAAAAGTCATTAACTTTCTTGATTGCTTTCAAATAATTCATAACAACTGTTTGAAGGGTGTTCACCCATCAGCTCTTGAAATGAAATCTGGTGTTCCTTGAGGTGGAAAATGTAAGGCATGCCTAATTTTAAGTCATTTCCCCATGAAAACCAGGTCTTTCTAGGAGAGTATCAGTTTAGTGCTGACTAATTGCACAAATAAGGCAGGAGGATACTGTTGTACCAACTGCGAGAAAATCAGATCTAAATTAGATAAATGGCAAAACATTTATCTGCATTTGTTACAAGGGAGAGAACTAATACTCAGCTATAATCTATAGCATAAAATATGTCCAACATTGCCGAATAATTTATATGCTTAACATCTTGTGGGTAAATCTTTATCAAATGAAAATCCCTGTTGGTTCATGTTGTTTTTTTAATTAGGCACAGTTACAACTTTGTTGATGTCATTTCAGTCTTTGAAAACATTTTTCCCTTACCTGTCATGGTGGAATGGGAGCTGAGGCAGAACCTCCAGTTTGTAATGTTTGCACAGTCTGTGAATGAGAGCCCAGATGGTGTGCTCCAGCCCAGAGAACTGGAGCACTGATCTCTGTGCAAAACTAGTCATCTTCTGTAATTAAGTTACACGTTCACAGTGTGATGGCATGTTGAGTTACTTTAACTTCATTAGATGTGACATTGTATTGTTTGAAGAATGTGAAGAATTGAAAATCAGTGGACTCTGCGATGATCTTTAGAAACCCAAATTTTCATGTTCTTACTATTTGTTATATGCTGTTCTGATACAGCTAAAACTAATGGGAGTGTTGAATCTCACATCTAGCCCAGATGTGCCAAAAAGGCAGTATGAAATGAAATGGATACAATAAAGAAAAAAAAATAACTGTTAACTAGCAAAATTCTTAGGATAAAACCATGACCTGAAAGTACAGAGGCCTCTACAAAATATATTCCTGCAGAGGCTCCCTTGGGATATGAAGGAGAACATGCTTGATTAAGCTGGTACTAACCTTTCACAATCACGCTTCTCTGATATTTATTCCTTGAAATAATAAAAAGGGACATGTCAGCTATGGGAAAGCCATGATGTACTCCATTGCTTGCTGCTGTTCTTTTCTAACTTGAGCATTCTTCTCCTAGAGCAAACTTAAAGAATTAATGGAGGGCTTACTTTATTTTTTGTTGACCTTTATCTTGTAGTGGCTGTCCATTTGCACAGTTAAATGACATAGTAAGAAATTTTCCATCCTTTTTTAGCTCTGTCAGAGGGCCTCCATCTTCTCAGTAACCAGTGGTAGAACACAAAATCTTTACAGGTATACAAAGGCAGATCTGGAGAAAATAAAATCCATCCTTGTCTGTAGAGCCTCTGCTCTGCTGAATGTTTCGCTACATGTGAAAGAAGTGAAAGATCCTAAGGAAGGAAATCTTTTCTTCTCTTTGTAATAATTTTTAAATTCCACAGTCTCATATTGCTCTGCTTCTCCTAAAAGTACATGGTTTTGTTTAATTTCCCCCCAGATTGCTCCCATGGTGATAATGGAGGAGTTTTCTCCCTAGGCACCTCTGTGATGTTTGTATTGGGAATTGCATGTTCTATACTCTCTTAATGAACAGAGGCAGAAATTTAATAACATAAGAGTTTAAAAGTGCGTGGGGTTTCTTGGAAGGAAAGCTTTTATTTTCAGCTCCCTTCAGTGTTTGCATTTACTGAAAATTTTGCATGGGTTCATATGGAATGCATAGATGTGAAACCTGGTTATCAATCACAGCTAAACACAACTCATTTTTCATTACATTGGGATCATTGCATCATTTCAAACAGTCCAGGAAAAATAGTACCAAGGTAGCGCACTGGGAGATACACTTTTCACCTGCATTTGATACTGGTAAAAATAATTTCCTTCTCTATATTTTAGATGTGATATTATTTGATTCAGCTTAAACTCATGACTGATCGCCTGTTTTCAGTTTTTTCAGTCTCCATAAATATGCCAAATAGATACGATAAGTCATTAAACAGGAAACAGCTTCTTCTGTATATTTAGACTTATTACCATGTACCTTAAAAGTAATATCAAATAGAATATCTGAGTTACAGAGCCATAAAATAAGAGAACAACCATTATTTTTCTGGATCTCTTTGAAGGATACAAAAAGAGAATGAAGCAATTGACATACCTTTAAAGTCCTACCTGTAGTCTCTGTAATAAAAATATTTCTAACTGAATATAATCATTCTGTAGATTGCTTTTTAAATTGCATTCCATGTTATTTCTTGCTTCTTGTCCTAATATTGCTAAACATAAATTTGAAAAATCCCTCAAGTGGAAAATTGATTTTTGTCTTCTGTTGACCCCTATTTCGTTCTGATTTAGCATTGTATTTTCATATAGAAATGTAGTGTGGTATTTTAGATAAGTGGTTTTTTTTAACTAACCAACAATTGCTGCTCCTTCAGGAGCACGCAGTCACAGTCTGATGACAGGGCTAACCTCTGCTGTGACAGCAGCTGTGAATCTGTCCTGTTCATCTCATGGAAAAGGTAGAGCAAGGAAACATAAGACACTGTAATAACAGCTGAGGGTGTGCTTTTGAGAGAAATATTCACGTGGTTGGAATTAGGGAAATGAAATATGCAATTCTTATGATGGTGACAGAGTTACAGACATGGATTGTGTTAATTAAAATCAGTGTAGTGTAATATATTCATCAGTGAAACAACACAACTAAAGAGAACTGTTCTAAACTAGAGTCTGTTCTATGCATAGGCATAGGAATGTTGAAGTGCTGACCTGTAGTGACAATTTTACATCATATGCAATATTCAAAAATGATGTTAAGTGAAAAGCATTTGGAAGATTACTTATTTCTTGTGTGGTACACGCTGGGAGGTGTTTGGCTGTGAAATGTACATTCATGTGCAAGAGAAGGAAACATGAAGTTTTCATTTGGTCTTTTCTTTCTTTTTTATTGTTTCTTTGTTTGAATCCAGCTAATTTGGGGCAGGAAAATCAAGTCACTTGGAATAAAGAATTATTTAATCTTTTCCACAACTACTTCTAACTAAATTTGTTCTAACTTTTCCTGACTTCAGAATTGTTTTCACCATATAATTTCAATCTTTTCATCATTTTGATCACAGTTTGATGTTAGTTGCTTGATCTTTCACTAACATTCACATTCACAATTATATGAAAAAGATTCATGCAATATGGGTGTGAACTTTACCAAAATGTTTGGTCAAAACTCCTTTTGTAAACTACTTTGCTAGCAAAGAGTTTGTGAAAGGAAAAGCTCCATTTTTAGTATTTCACTTGTTTTGTCTGACTCCTAGGAGTCATTGTTTGAATTTAATTCCATTTCAGCACTTTAATGTGGATGCTGGCAGCTTGCTGGTTTTCTCTGGAGTGACATCCTGTTAATTCTTCATTGGGCATCAATGGACCTTGTGACTTGAGTGGAGCATGAACATTAGTGAGCTTATGAGCAGTAGTGAACTCAGTACATAGGGATAATGAATGTAGTTCTGTGGAGTTTTATCAAATTCAACCAAGTTGAGTGAGCGCATGGAGATAAAGCACCTCTCAGTAGGTTTAGAAGTAACAGAGCTGCTTCATTTCTGTACAGCATGTGTATTGGAATTTAGTTCCACTGTGACTAAAATTTGCTATGAATTTTTTGGGTCAAAGTCTGATGAATCTAAAGCTGAAGATGAGATGTTTAACATATATAATGGCTACCTCTGAGGAGCCTATGCTTCCTCAGTAAGTACTGAATTCGTTGTCTTCATGTGACAAACCTATTAGAAATATCTTCCATGAATATCAGTTTGTCACTCTTTGGTAAGTATTTTAATTAGCTGTAGAACTCACAATCAGCCTTGCTTATTAATGATCTGAATATGGTAGAGCACAGTAAGTTCTTTAAACTCAACAGAAGTTTGGTCGCTGTGGTGGAGTTAAGAATTAGAAGTAGAGATGCACTTCGTTTTAGGTTTGTCCAGAAGTTGTAATCTTTCAATGTATTTTGTATTCTAGGATGTGATGTCAACATTCTTCCAATTTGGGGCTTCTATCCAGCAGGAAGCCATCGTCATGCTTAAGATCATGCAGGATTATGACTGGCACGTGTTTTCTCTGGTAACCACCACCTTTCCTGGATATCGAGACTTCATCAATGTCATTAAGACCACAGTGGAAAATAGTTTTGTAGGATGGGACATGCAGAACATCATCATTCTTGATACTGCCTTTGGAGATGCCAAGACACAAATTCAGCTGAAGAAAATTCATTCATCTGTCATCCTTCTCTATTGTTCCAAGGATGAAGCTGTCTACATACTAGATGAGGCTCGCTCACTGGGCCTTACCGGGTATGATTTCTTTTGGATAGTTCCAAGCCTGGTTAGTGGTAACACAGAAATTACTCCCAAGGAATTTCCTTCGGGACTCATTTCAGCATCTTATGACGAATGGGACTACAGTTTAGAAGCTCGAGTGCGGGATGGCCTTGGGATTATTGCCACTGCTGCATCAGCCATGCTGGAAAAGTACTCCTTCATTCCTGAAGCAAAAACTAGCTGCTATGGTCAACTGGAGAAAAATGACCGGCCATCTCACACTTTGCACCAGTAAGGTTTATTGTCTTCTTTTTTTTTTTCTTTTCTATATAACCTTGGTAATTTTCCATTATAGTAGTATTGCATGTCTCTTAAAGGAGAAAAAATAGTTTTTGATAATGCCATCACCCCCCTTTTGAATAATGAATTTCAGATGTTCCAAGGGAATGGGCAGTAAGAACTGCTACACTGCTAACTGTACACGTGGAAATGATATGTGCTGTTGAGAATAGGCATTGAGTCTGATGTCAAAGGCAGTAGAAATTGATTTTAGGTGGTATGAAATGAAGTTAATAAAATAGTGCCATTACGTACCTGAACTGTGAGGCACATTACCAAAATCTACTGAAGGCATTGCCTTTGTTACCAGGACTCTCATTTGCATCAGCAGGAACATGCTAATGTTTCAGAAGAAAAGAGATGTGTAAGGTTAAGTAGCTGATCCTGGATATTGCAGAAGTATTAGATTAGTTATCCAGCTTTTACTACCTAATAACTGAAATCTCTCATTTCTTCTTGTGAGCATTTCATTTTTGTCACTTCCTCTAGAATAACTGTAAAACTTCATCTGCATAGTTCAAGTTGGTATGGATGTTTTCTCAGAGGAGTTTGTCATATGGGAACTGGTAAGGTTTAAATCAGGATTCTTTGTTATTTATTTATTAATTTTGTGCTTTTATTTATCCCCTTTGGATGTGGTACTCTTCATTACTTGTATCCCAAATGTTGCATAATATTTGCCACACAGAAACAATTTTTTTTTAGCTGATTTTTGAGAGGAAGTAAAAGGAATCTTGCATATTTTTATAGCTCTTCACAATCTCTCCTAGGGATATTACTAAGCAGCATTTATGAAATTTGTTTTGACTGAATATTGCAGATGCAGCTCTTTACAGGAAAGGAGGTTGGAATTGCCAGAAAAAGAAAAATCAGTGACAGCTTCATATGGGAGTTTATGGGATGTTTTTAATCTTCTGAGATGTATGTGTATATTTAGTTTGGGAGTTGATTGCTGTATGGTGTCCAGGAGTGGTTAGTTTTTTTCTTAGAAAATGACATCTTTAATATACAACATGCTTCAGAAACTTCCCTTGTAGGCCAAATAGTGCTGAGTAAATGAATTTTATCACTTCATACATGTAGTGCATAAACAGTAGGGCCAAACTTAGGAAATGGGTACAGCCCTCTTTAGGTATAACTCCCACTAGGTAGGTGGAAGTCATAATTTAAGTATGACATAGCCTCTTTAGGTATGACATTTCCACTTTTTCTTTCTGTGTCGCAGCTTGCCTATCTCTAAGCCTCTGCTTCTAAAACTATCCAAATTCACTGAAGGGATTGCAGAAAATCTGCAACTCTTTCTTTGCTACCACTTGTTCCCAGGAGAATGCCAGTAGACAGTTTTGTGTTGGCTCGCCATTCTGGCATGGCTCCTGTATAGAACTGTAGCTGGACACCCATGGCAGGAGGCACTGCTGGGAGGACTGTCCTACCCATGCCATGTGTGCAACCCTCAAATCATGCACTGGCTGAAATAGATAAAATTTAAAGCAAATGGTATCCCCTTAACTGTGTTCTGTGCTTTAATAATGTGATCTGTGCAAAGAAAGAAGCCCACTGTTTTAAGTTCTTTTCTGCAAAAAAAAAATAAGTGGCATTCTGTGTGTTGGTGTTTAAAATACAGTGGCTCAGTTGGACAGGCCATAAGAACTTGAACTCCACAGGTCTGGCAATTCACAGCTGTGGAATGGATTTAGGCATTCAGCATTCAGTGCAAGTTGTCCTTCTTCAAGGTATCATTCTTTTTCTGATGAAAAATTTATGACTGTGAGAATAGGGCTTGTGACTGATTGGGCAGTGAGATTAGACTTCACCAGGAGATTTTGCAGTGTGCATTGAACGATGCACATTCAGTGGTGTTTTAACACAGTGCATTTTGGTTAGTAAAGTCTTTTTATGCTGCAGAACACTGAGTTGTAAAGTGAAAATGTGTTTTCTGTACAGATGACGCTTTGAGCTTTTCCAACACCACATCAACAGGAAACAGATTGTTTTTAATTTATAAATACTAGTATTACACTAAAATAAATAAAGTTTAAATAGTCCTCCTTATGTAATAACTCCCTCCTTATGTAAGAATTGTTTTTGTCACATACAACTGATAAGAAAAGTAAGTTTACAGAATCATTTAGCTCTGCAAAGTATTCTCCAGGAGCTCACTAGTCATGCCAAGGTGAATTACACAAATTCTCTGTACCTTATATTTCTCATCCCTAAATGTTAAGTTTTTTTTCCTAGCTGAAAGGAATCCCCTAAATTGGGATTTTATTCTGAAACGTAACCTTCATAGTTTCAGGCCACAAATAGTGCAGTTTTGTATTTTCTACTAAAAGATAAGTGCGTAAGACACTGTACTAAGGAACAAACGTGAACAAAGGATTTTGGAATACACTACAATGGTAAAGGGCTGAAATACTGTAAACAGCTGATGGACCTGGGGCCTGCTGTATTGAGTTGCTATTTGTGCTGGGCTTTGTTGGTATAGAAATGGGGCTGCACAAAGGGGCACCACTTCCCAGCTCAGGGAAAGACCACTCAGTAGACAGCAGAAAAGTGACTCTATATGGTGTTGCCTAAGCAAAACCAAGCTCAAGAGGAGAGCAGAAAATAGGATTTTAAATTCCGTCTGTTATAATGACAGTCTAATTCAGCTTTAAACCCAGTATTGTATTCTAGGGCGATGCCATAATAGCTAATTTGCGTGTAAATTGAGATAGGTAATGCTTTATGTGCTGCTTCCCACATCTAGTGAGGTTCATCTCTGCTTATAAAGAAATTCTTTGTAAAGAAAGCTATGAAGTGAAAGCTCCTCCTCCCTCTTTTTCAAATCCTTTGTGTATTAAATTGGCTATGTTTCGAAGCACACAAACATGACACCTTTCCCTGTCATGGCAATTCTAAAATGCTTTTATTAGCTTTCCAGACCCAGAAAAAATCTGGTTTGCTTTAGTTTTTGGAATGGTCTGATTGTTGTTCGTTTCTGATACACATGCAAAAATCAGTGTTTCTTTACGAGTAAAGGATTTAAAATAAAATAGGGAAATTTTTTCTGCACATTTAAAATGTTTCTATGTATTCAGGTCTTTTGTCATTCATGTAAGACCTACAATCTTCCAATACAGAAAAATACTATTGTGCAAAATACTGGCAGCAGCACTGCAGGATATCCAGAATTAGCAGTTCATTACAGCAGTGTCAGTTGAACAAATGCTCGCTCTCTTACAAAAAAGGAAACATCTAAACAAACAGCAAAACAAAATAACCCTATTAGTTGTCATGGAAAATTCTACTGCTGTATGAATAAAATTACTTCTGCATGGCTTAGTAGAGTTCTTGTGTTTAAAAGTCATAACCATGTTGGGTTATGGTGGGTTATGTCTGAAAAAAAACTTGATATGCCTGTCCAGCAGTCAGTTGTTGATACTGTGTTTAGTTACATCCAGTTTCCAAATACAACCAAAAATATGCAGGATTTTGGAGGCTCATTTACTTTTTGTAGGGAAGTTGTAGGGCTAAAAATCTGCTCTGGGCAGGCTTCGGTTTCGTGCTCTGCCCACACCTTGTTTCCATTATTCATTGTCACTTTAGCCAGAGAGCAGCAGCAGTCCGAAGTCCAAAGAGGTTTAGATGATGGCCTATGATAACATTTCATTTTCTTATCCATGCTGTTGTGCTGCTGTTGCAAGTTGCCTATGAAACGTCTGCTCCAGATGATGAGAATGTGCTGTCCCTGAAGTCCTGGTGTTCATTTATCAAGTTCAATATTTCGATGCCAGCTTTTAGCAGTGACAGATGCATTTTCCTCTTTTTCTTTCAAGTGAAATCAAGTATTACTTGGACACAATGGTTTGATGGATAATCCAGCATATCTGTTTAATGCTTTCCAATTTTCGGAGATTTGTTCATTTCATTAAGTTCTGTCAAAAGACTTGGGGGGGGGGGGTGGGAGGGAGGGAAAGTATCATCTGCCTTATAGTCTGTTTGAAGATGTGTTGTTATTTAATTATATAGGGAGCAAAATGCTTTTTTACTAGTAGAGATGCTCTGCAGAAAAACTAAGTGTAATTTCATAGAATCAGAGACTGTTTTGGGTTGGAAGGGACCTTAAATTATAGAATCATAGAATCACAGAATAGCTTGGGCTGGAAAGACCTCAAAGGTTGTCCAGTTCCAATCCCTCTGTCATGGGCAGGGTTGCCAACCACTAGATCAGACTGTCCAGGAACTCATCCAGCCTAGCCTTGAATGGCTTAAGGGATGGGCATCCACAGCTTCTCTGGGCAGCCTGTGCCAGTGCCTTACCACTCTGAATGAAGAATTTTTTCCTAATATCTAACCTAAACCTCCACTTTTTCAGTTTAAATCCAGGGATCAAATGCATCCTTAGCAAGTTTGCTGACATACCACAAGGCTGTGCTGCAATTCAGTGAGACCTGGACAGATCAGGGAGTTGAGCAGAGATAAAGGAACCTCATGCAGTCCAATATGCAAGTGTAGAGTCCTACACCTGGGGAGGAATAACTGCATGCATCACCACAGGTTAGGGGTTGACGTGCTGATGAGGAGCTCTGCAGAGAAGGACCTGAGTGTTCTGGACAGCAGGTTGCCCATGAGCCAGCAGTAACTGTGTGTTCACAGCAGTGCCCTGTGCATAAAGGCATGATCTGAGACTGTCACCCAAGCTTCCATAATCACATACGCTGCTCACTTGGTTTGTGGGGAGATAGCTAATTTGGGTATACTTTCTGATTAGGACTTTGGTATGCAGGGATATACTAAATCTAACAGTGCCAGTGAGCATATTTTAAACACTAACGTGTTTTATTTTACTCTTAATTCACGTGCTGTAAGTGCCCTGTTCAGTAATTTAAAACTTTTCTGCATGGTTTTGTTCTTTGTAGCTGCATTAAGCAACAGGAACTGAGTTGATGAAACTTGTCATTGTTTCCCTCAAAATAAAACTGAGCTTCACCAGCTTCCTGAAATGATGCTGGCAAACTAACAAAGTGATTCTGAAATTATGGAAAATTTGTATCAGGTGTTTTTCCCTGGTTAGGTCTGTTTAAGAAGCAGAAGGATCAAGTCAGTCACCCGCTTATGAGGCTTCTGGAACATTTTCCCAGCAAATAAAAAGAACAGCAAAACCCAAAACAAAACAACAAAAGAACAAGCATGGCCTGTTTAGTTGAGCACAGTCAGCTTTGGGGCTATTAGCAAGTATTGGAATTCCAAGTAGAAATATAAAGGATATTGGAGATGGTGTTGCTGCAGAGAACCAAGCAAGCTTTGCAGGGATGAGTTTGATGTGCTGCTGAGAAGGTGAAGCAAAATAATACAACATCTTGTAAAAAAAAGTGCTAATATGTTTACTAATAATAACATCAGCTCACTGAACCTTCTGGTTTTTGATAGGTTATGCTAGCCTGCAGCACCCAGCCAGCCAGCTGGACTCTTCCTAATTTTGCTCCCACATGCCTCTTTTTTAAAAGGGTTCCCCAAGAGTTTAGTTGCTGGTCTGGCAGAATTGGGGCAAAATGACATTTCCAGATCTGGTGTCATGTAGTGCTTTAAGGAACAGCTGGCACAAGGTACAAGTAGTTGGCGTGCCATTCCTTTTTCACAGTCACTGAGCATATTGTTCCTAAAACTTGATTCATCCATGCTGGCTCAAGGCCTAGGGAGATGCAGCTCTAGAAGCAGGAGTTATATTCAGGAGTCTGAGGGCTGGGGATGTGGAGGAGGAGGAAGAGGCATGAAGAGGAGGCTCTTTCTTTGCATTATCGGGAAGGAGCTTAAGAAGGAAAAAAATATCTTACATCGCCTATGATGAAAAATGGTCTTGAAAAATATGCTTATCTGTTTGAAAAAATGCATGATTATCTTGTTTAATAGTGGTCTGTTTGAGAGCTGTTTCTTCACATACTTTGTACAACACATTAAATCCTTTACACACAGACTTTTAAATACTAATTTCATAGATGTTTTTCAGAAAGGCTATTTCTTAATGATAAATCACTTTTCATCAGGTTTCTATTGATATTTTCCAGATTTCACAGAATAAGGAAGCTTAGCCCCAAAAAGATACAGGAAAAAAAATTCATAGCTTAAAAAAAGAAAAAGAAAAAAGAAAAAGCTTGGATTCCTTCCTGCTTTTTTAGGTATAGGCCCAAACAGTCAAGATTATTAAAATGATTGGTTCATACTGTTTAGAGGAAAGTGAAATCAGCTGATGTTGGTTGTGAGATATTTCATCTCCTTTAAATCTCATTTTGGAAGTCCCTTATTTGGGAAAGGAAGAGGAGAGGTTTTTTGTTTTTGTTTTTTTAATGAAGCTGGTATTTCCCTCAGTCTCAGCTGTTTCTCTCCTTTGCATGGGGTTGTCACAAACTCAAAACACTGCCCCGTGGTGAGGAATTGGCTAAATAAGAAATGATAGTCTGTTATGATGGCACCGGAGGGAGTTATCGGATTTGCTGCGCTGGTGTGAGCTGCAGGAGTTGTGGGTCGTGTGGCCATGTGCTGGATTTCACAGGTCCAATGACAAAGTTCTTGATCTTTCCAGATCTATAAACATTAAGTTGGAAATCTCAAGAGCACTTTTTAACCTTGGTGCTTTGAAGAGTTGCTGTAAATTCAATGTGAACAGTTTTCTGTTGGAATGTTTCAGCGTTTCTCTTTTCAGTTTTCTTAAGGAAAGTGAAAAGAATTGTATAAATGTTTAAAAGTATTTTGAGATATAGTACAGGCTTTGCTCATTGCATGATAAAAACCTATTTTGAATTTAGTATGGAGAGCAGCTTAGCTTCTGCCTCAGATTCCCATCTTTCATGCACATATCACCTGGGGAATCTTTGTCATGAACTTCGGTTAGCAAAAGTCAATTAAGACTTCAGTGTCATAACACCACCACAGGGCCTCCTGCTATCATGTCATTGCAAAGGTTGTTGCATTAATGAGGTATGAAAGCAGATTAACGACTAATCCAAGGTGTATGCTGCATTACTTCCTTGAAATAAGGACTGCAAATATTCAAGCACCACAGTCACATGCAATTCAAAAGCTACTTCAAATATACATAAAACATAAATAATAATATTATAAATAATATGAATAAGGATAATATATACTGACAATTCAGAAATGAAAGATGTCTTGCACAGAACTAATCTTGGGTGTATTTAAAACTCTGTAAGAATAGCGTATAATTTAAATACTTTTTTTTCTTCACTCCTCCTAATCAGCATGCAGCTGTTTTGCTAAGAGACAGGCAGCGTAGGATCCTGGCCAGCAGAAGCAGAGCAGGACGTCTGTCCTTTGTGGAGGAAAAACGACAACTCAGATGTGAATGTAGATTTTTAGTTCTGAAAAACACAGGCAGTTGAATTTTGTACAGAAGAATCTTCTCAGGAAAACAAGAATCTCTTTGAAGCTCTTTTTTATTGCTGCAATTTGAGAAACTGGAGTAGCTCAGACTGCGTCACTCACTGATACCTTTGTGGATGACAATAAAATTTTAAGAGACTTTTACAGATTAGAGGACCTTTTTTTTTTCAAACTTGCAAGATGTATTTCACTGCTAAATGGCTCATAAAATCACACAGTTTAAAATGTATGTTTTTCATTTTAGATTTAATCTTTTTATGCTGAGTGCTTGAGCATAACTGCAGCTACAGCTCTGACTCTTGTGATGGTGCTTGAATGGCTTCTACTCTAGAGGATTTGCACATAAATCTCAAAAATATGATGAGTGGTGTTTGAAATCAAGGGTAACAATCCAACTAAAATTTGCTTGAGGAGGGTTCAACTCAAGTCTGATCACCAGTGGCTGTGTAATAAAAATGCTGACTGGACACCAAAGCCTTATGTAGTTTGGTGGGTATGTCTGCTCCAGTCCTTAGGAGGACACAACGTTCCTGGCTCCCAGTTTTGTGGAAATAGGGGCATTTGTGCCTGACCCCATAAGAATCTGTGCTCGTTGGGAGAGAGTTGTTTCTTATTTATGAATCAGAAGGGGTAGACCTCCTATAAAGGATGGTGGGAAATGTGAATACAAGCAGTGCCTGCTTTCACATCATGTCCTTAGTTTTCCTTGGTGGTGGTTCCCTCGGCATGCTATTCCTTGGGTCACAGCACATTTAATTTTCAGCAGTGAGTGAGCGCTGTGCTGGCTTCTTACACATACCTGCCAGCAAGTTCTGCCTGCTGGTTTGCCGCTTATTCTCGAGGTGGCAAACAAGCTTTTTATTCCTGAGCAAGCTTTTTCAGTGCTGGATGAAAAATGTAGTGTATGGGAAATTAGTTCAACTGAAAAGCAAAGTTCTGCCGAGGGGAAAATTTTCACGCTGGAAGTCTGTCATAAAATACGAGTTGCTGTGATGGGTGAATTTATAAATTGCTGTCAAACCGGTGCTGAATGGTGTTAATATGGTTGTTTAGGGCAGTGCTCATTTAATTATTAACTGTTATGATATAATATCATTATTTCTCTTGGATCTATCTTCTCTTATTTAGTGTGCTTTCTGCTGCTGGGATTTTCAAGCAGCTAAGTCTACACAAAACCTTCTCCTTTGAACGTGACACTGAAGAATTATTTCTGTGTCAGATTCACCAGGAGGCCATGCTGCTACTGTAGAAACAAATACACTGTGTAAAATTGCATCTGTTTCTTGTGGGTATAAAAGCACGGTGCAATGAGCGAGGAGTTTCTGGAGTAACTTTTAAGCCCTCCAAAGCACATCTCTCTGAGGGCTGGGATAATAGAGGTGTTAAGTGAGGAGTTCAAGAAGAACTTGTAGATGAAAACCTGGACTGAATTTCATCTCACAGCATATCCTGGGAACCAGGTTATTTCAGACCACAGACATAGGGTGGAGAGTATGCTATCTTCTGGAAGTACCAGTGGGTCTCCCAGTAGGATGGATGGATGCAGTTTTTCCTCTCACCCACAGGATAGCTTGGTCAGGCTCACATTGATAACTAAGAGTTTGGATTATTATTATTTTTTTTTTTCAATGTGGCCAAAGTACACCAATGCCACTTCCATCATTTTACTCGCTTCCCTTTCATCCTGATTTTCCTAAGTGTGGGAGTTTGGGTAATGTGCAAAATGATAGATTTTTGCAATATCTCAGTCCAGGGAGCGTGGCCCAGGTGCTCCTCTAGTTGAGCCTCTTGGCAGCAAGATCCCCATATTTGTGCTTTAAATAAAAAGTGCAGTTTCTCATCACTCTTTCTGACCCTGGAGCAGTAGAAGCAATCTGTTCTTACTGAGAAACACTGAAGCTGTGTAGAACTGGAACAAATGTAGAGATGGATTTCTGTTACAATTCTGTGGAAAATTTTGAGAAAAAGAATGTTTTTTGAGGCAAGTCTGGAGCAAGAAGAATTTTTTGAATGTCCAGAATGCCAATGTTTCTGAATCACCAAAAGGGCAGCACTTTAGAGAAGAGGCTACATGTTTCAATGTCAGATGGAGAGCAATAATTGGGAAATAAAAACAGTATTTACTAAGCTAGGTAGATTATACTAGAATTAGTAAAAACTAGCTAAGCAATTTCAAACCTTCAGGGACAATGACTTGATATAGTTGGTGTAATCATTGTTAATGACTGGGTTACTCATAAGTGGTTTTCTGTTTTTAGAACATGCAGCTTAACGATGCAGTAGAGGAGGAGGATAGGGAAAGCAAACAACAGTGCTATGGTCCATCTTAGGAGAGGTGGCATGTGTAGTAGCACTCTGAGTAATAGCCTTCTACTGACAAATTTGTTTTAAAAAAATGAAATAACAATAGAAAACTCAGTTGCATAGATTTTCAGTTTTATAGCTGTTACATGGAGATGTGTGGTAAGCAGTTTTTGATTCAATGCTCAAATCCAAAGGCAGGAAATTTGGGATTAAACCAACAGTTTTCAACAAGAGCAAAAAGAAATCTTCCCTTTCCCTGTATGTTTTAGTTAGAAACCCTCTAAAATGTCTTTTTTTCCCCCCCTAGTGCTAACTAGTTGATGTTTTGAAAAACACTGAAAATCAATAAAAACTAAAAAATATACATTTTTTTCTTTTTAAAAATATTGAAATGAAATATTATCAACCCCTTAATTACTGCTTTTTGGCTGAAGGCATTAGTGGAAATTATCCGTGTGTCACAAAGACAGTTTGAAAGCTGCAGTGTCAGCTCATATGTTGAAGTCTGACCAGGTGAGCAAGTCTTGGGCCACTGACCTGAGTATTATTGCAGTGAGACCAAAGTGTGATATTACATGCAGGTCTGATGTGGATGTATTTACAGTGGTGCTGAAAAGCTGGTGAAGTTGTGCAAAATGCTAAAAAGATGATTCATGGAGTGGACAAGTCATCCATGATGTTGAAACTACTTTAAAAATGATGTCTGTGTCATGAATTGTATTATTTTCAACAAATAATGTTTTTCTTTCTCCTCTATTAAGGCTCCCAAAAATGTTCAGCATCTCCACTTTCGCAAACTGAGGCTTTACTAAACTTTACAGACTTCATGCTTTTTTACAGCATTAACAGGATTTAGTGCGTGGACTTCATCGTGCTTCCGATGACTGAATTAGCTTGCTCATTAACCACTGGACAGCTGATTAATTTTTCACCGATTTATTTATTTTTTTTTCCCTTTCAGGTTTATGATGAATGTGACTTGGGAAGGTAAAGATTTGTCCTTCACTGCCGACGGTTATCAGGCACACCCCAGGCTGGTGGTGATCGTACTGAACAAAGATCGTGTGTGGGAGAAGGTGAGCATCATCCGTAGGTAAAGGACATGGGAGGAGGTAGGAGAGACTAGGCAGAACCATATTAAAGACGAGCAGACAGATTAATATCACACACATCAATGATGATATTCTGCTGTAGCAGGTTTGTCACAACAGTTCAGAGAAGGTAATTTTGCTTTATTTTGAGTAGGTCTAAGGAATTTTAATGAGGAAGGCAACGTATCAGTGAAGAGATATCACATGGATTTCAGGTTTTTATGAAATGCACCTTTTGTTTCTCTAGCACAATTCAGCCAGCTAGAATGGGTGACTGAAAAATTTCCTGAAATTTGGACCTTAAGTGTCTGAGTGCATGGATTTGTGTATCTCGACACAATCCAGGAGCTATACAGAAAAGTCCTTTTACTTGTTTGATGGGATTTTTCAACAGAATTTAAGCAGATTTTATTCTCAATTTTGGCTCTGATGTTTTGCAGGATAGTTGTGATACCATGTGTCAAAAACCAACACCTTAGTGTTTGTTTGCACTATGGGAAAAAATACAGATGTATCATACCCCCTGATCTATTTTAAATTCATAAAGCATGACTGTGCATTATCTAAATTGCTGCCGAAATCTTTGAACTCTTTTGTCTGATACTTTTAGGATCTCATAAATCCAATTCTTTTTTGTAAGGCTGTCAGGTTCTTCATGATGTTGAATAATAATGACAAAATAAGAATTATTTGATGTAGGACATCTCTGTAAATATGCTAGTCATGCAAAACAGAGAGAGTAATCCTAGATTATGCTGTGTGCTTCTTGACATTCATTTGATTTAATTCTCTGGATAAATTTAATTCTACCCAAATCTGTCAGTTGGAATCATTGGAGAATCTCTTGCTTAGTATCTGTTATGCCAATTACTTACCTAATTTTAAAATTCTGCAACAGTCTTCATATCACATATAATGTTCTGGAAAAGTATTATCCTAGTTGGGGAATATTAGTGTGGCACTGAGGGCAGAAAATGGGCATATTGGTAGACAACAGTGCTCATGGTGTCATAAATTTATTTTGGATCTTGATACTTCTCTAAAGAGAGCACTCACCCGACATGGGGAAATAGGTTAAATGCTCTTGAAAAATGAGTGAAGAAATGCTCAACATATGCACCAACAGTATGTGCAAGAAATAAGTTGAGCCACTTTTAACCTTTGAGTGTCTCCTTTATGAGAGCATGGATGTTTCAGTCCAGCTTTTGCTGTAGTTAGTTGAGCATATTGTATGGCAGAAGTGTACACTCCACCTACTGCACTGGGCTACAAGGCTCTCTGTAGGATGAGACCTACAGTTTTCATCTGGTGTCTATGAGGTGTTTTTAGAAGGAGAAAGAGTAACTGAGAGGACACTGCTGCCCAGAAAATGTTCTGCATCTACTCCTAGATTCTACCTAGATTTAGAGCCCTTTTGGTAGAGGCCAGATGAGATATTTTGGTAGAGAGAGCCTGCCCCTAGCTGCAGTTTTGTCTGCTTCTCTATCGTAGGACTATGGGAAAGCAGCCAGGTTTAATTATGTCAGAGCAGAGAAGTGAAAGGCAGCCAAGAACGGGCTGTCACCACCAGAATTATCCCTCTGACCACAAGCTGATCCCTGCCTCCATGGATGAAGACAAATAAACTGACTAATCAATTATCCTGGCAAGCTGGAGGCAACTTTCAGCTGTATTGGAGCACCCCACGTTTATAGCAGAATTTCACTCTGCTCTTCAGAAATAACAGAAACGTTCCTCTGATTAGACACACAGGGAGGTTCTTGCCCACCCCAGGTTTATTTGAACATCTCTGTAGTGCCGTACTGATGTTCTTTCCAAGTTTCTTTCCTCACTTCTTATCTCGTAGGAGAAAGGAGAAAGAAATTGGCTTTCTCACTGCACTGTTTTGCTCAGTTTCAAAACTGACATCTGTGGTCCAACATTTCCTGCTTTGAGTTTCCTGACAAGTGCACGCATTTACTTCTGATTGCAGTATTTCAGTTAGCATCACAGAATTGTTTTACTGAAGTCTTATTAAATATTCTCAGTCGTAGATGGAAAACATCAAATCCTAGAATCTAATTAAATGATTTGCTCATGTGAAAAACTGCCAATGCAACAGTCTGCTAATCCTTGTAATATAACTAATGTACACAGAAATTTGAGTACTTGCTCTATATTTTATGTAAGAAAGAGTAATAGTGTTTTATGTGAGGATTTTTTTTTTGTCCAATATCCTCTTGAAAGTATAAGATTTAATATGAAAACTCAATTTTCTTCTGTTTAGGTAATAATCTGCTTTTATTTAAGCACAGTTTTCCTCGGTCTCAAAATTGATATACTTGATTCAAGGCTTGAGGTTATAGAAAATTCGCTCAAGCATAGTTGAAGAGCATTCATCTTACCCCTAGGAAAATAAGCTCATTTTTTCACTGCAGATGACTCAGTATCAAAACTTTGAAATAGAAACTTTACATATAAATGGGATTGACTGAGGAATTTGTCCCATATCTGATTCTGAAAAAAGCTGGTTGGATGATAATTGTTTGAAGACTGAAAATCACTTTTGGGCATGTTCTGCAGGCATCCAGCAAGATATTTTGACAGATCATTGAGCAGCTGCTCGAACTTCTGTCATCAACATTCATATTCTCCCTTCTAATCTTGACAGGCAACAGGGTTGCTGTTCTCAGACAAGAGATTTTTAAGAAGACAAGCTTAATGTTTCAATGAAACTTAATATATTTGCCAGTGCTGCCCAGTGATCACCAACGCTCTGCAGCAACACTGACTTAAACTGAAGAAAATCTCAAGATCCATCAGTACCAGCTGCATGTTCCCCATTAAGCTCATCTCAGTGCAAAGTGACCTTTATGTTTCACCTTGCCTGCTCACTGAGTTCCAAACTTCACAGGCTATTAGTTTTCGTTTCATTCTGGTTTTTTTTTCCTCCTTAAATTGGGAAAATTAATTGACATAAAACCAATCAACCCAATATTAAAATTATATACTGGAATATAAATAGCAGTAGCAAAATCAGGTTAACTTTAATTAGCTGTGTGTATGCTGTATGTTAAATAAGGTTGGGAGGACTATGTTGCATTTACAGATAATCATTTTCCATGTGTAAAGATGATTTCCAGAATAAAAGAAATTTTGTTGGTGCTCTCCAATTAATAGAGGTGAAGTTAGCTTGAGGATGTCAGTATTTTCTTCTCTCTTCTGAGAACTAAATTTTGGACCAACACTGACTAAGTTGTAGATCTGTGATTTATTCTTTGCTTTGGTGAGCATGAGTGAAGTAGGCAAGTTACAGTAATGGATGAACCATTATTTATCTCCAAGTTTATTCTAAATGTAACCAAAGATTTTAAGCTTTCTTATTAATGCAGGAATTAGTGTAGAACTTGAATTTGCTCTGATAAACTAACATATGCCAGATTTGCAAGCCCTGTATGAGGTTGTATGTATTTGTATCTAGGAAGAAATGAGTAGGCAGAGAGTGCACGATTCCTGCCTGGAATAAATGGACCAAGGTCTTCACAGAGAGTTCCATCTGTCTACTGACATCTACTTTTGTGTGGCTAAGGAGAGACAACTGTCAGATGAAATGGCATAGATGAAACTTCACTGGACAAAAACTGGAAAGCCTAACACTTGGTCAGATTTCTGACAAAGTTTTTTGTCAAAGTACTGTGATAATAAACCATCACTGAGATGTTACAGAGCGTTTTTTGGGAACTTGTGTGCGAAGCTGACAGCTGAAGGATCATTCCAGGGAGACCTTGTGATGGCCTTCCAGTACATGAAGGGGCCTAAAGGAAGGATGAGGAGGGACTCTGGCAGGGAGTGTGGTGATAGAAGGAGGAGCAATGATTTGAAACTAAAAGAAAGTACATTTAGATCAGAAATTAGCAAGAAATTCTTTACTCAGAGGGTGGGTAAGGCACTGGCACGGGCTGCCCAGAGAAGCTACGGAAGCCCCATCCCTGGAATTGCTCAGTGCCAGGCTGGGGGAGGCCCTGAGCAGCCTGGTCCAGCTGGAGGTGTACCTGGCAGGTATTATGGAGGTGCTTGGAGCTAGACCATCTTTAAGGTCCCTTTAACTTAAACTGTTGTATAATCCTATGATGATGATGGGGCTAAAATTTGCTAAAATTTATAATATGTCTATATGAACTACTATGCATGATCTAATGCTGTACCATTTGTCGGTAGCTTTGTGCCTAAGCTGATGCCCATAGCAGATGCAGCATGCCCTTAACATGTCAGGTTATCTTTTTCCTTGCTTCATTCTTGTCATTTAGGGTATTTAGTCTTACTGTAACATCCCTGTATTGGTACTGCTGAGTGAAGGTTCTTTGTATGTTGTTTCTGTGTCAGGGAGCTTCAACTTGGTCAAAGGAAAGGCCTTTCAGCTTTTACTGTGCTGGATTTTTTGAATTACAGCAATTATTATGCACCATTTCTTAATGTCCTGTATTCCAAAGAATGATTATTCCTTTCTTATTTCTACTTTTCTTCCTTTCTGTTTGTTTATAATCTCTGTGGGTAATTAATTTTCCTATGAGCCTTGATGGCTGTGGTCTTGGTGCTTTCCTGTCAGTGTAAGGAGCAGCCATAAGGGATGAACAGTACATTTGCATACCCCATGTGAGATTTTGCACTAATTTTTGAAAACTTCAAAGTCTTCAAATGGCCATCTTCATCTAAGATATAAGGCTGTAAACCATTCCTTATTAATAAGATATGAAAATGCCCACGTCATATTTTGTCATTTAAATTAAGAACGTCAATGTGAAATGCAAACCTTGACCAGCATGAAGCAACACAAAGGTTTTGCAACAGAAGGTCCACAACAGATGCTGATTCTGGAGAAAGGATTTGTCTTGTGTTCTTTGTTCTGCTGCTATTTGTTATTACTATTCTGACAAAGTTGATTTATGCTCCTTAGTTATTGATGTAAGACTTGCCTTGTACGTGGAAATGGGTGGCCAAATAAAATCAACAAATAGTTTTTCTGTAGATCAAGATGAGTTAGATTTTGTATTTGCTCAGCATTATTTTCCTCATGAAAGTGTGACAGATCAAAAAGTATGTTTGCAATGTATGTGTGTTCAGCGTAGAAAAAGAATCTGTGATTTTATTTTTTTTTTCCTTTTTAAAGGTTTATTGGGGTAATCCTGTGAGCGCATTTAGCATCTGTGTTGTCGTGCAACATTTTCCCTTACAAAAGGATGATGGCTGCGTATTGCGTACAGCTCCCATCTGCTGGGAAGAGGGTGATAGGACCGAGTTATTTGTTTGTTTTCTCTGAGATGTGCTGGTGTGACAGACTTTCTTTTTGTGCCAATGCTGGCATGCAAAAGAGAATGCTCTGCTCTTTTCTCTCTCTACTCAGGATCTGGCCTTTCTTTGTTTCTCTCATTCCATGAGGGTGTGTGGTTAGGATTATACCAACCATCTATGTGTTATTTAGAGACTGCTTAGGGTGCAGCAGGAGAGGGGACCCTGCAGTGTACAGCAATGAGTAGTTTTGCTGCTTTTCCTTCTTTCTTAGCTATATTTCTGTTGCTTTTCTGATAACCACACCAAATAGTTAATTATTGGGCTCTTCAGAAAATGAATAGGCATGGCCAAGGTGGCCAAAGTGCATAGTTAATAGATGGTATTTGCAAGGTACTTTAGACAAGAGTGAATGAGACAAGGATCCTGTGGTTGCTAATTCAGGTTGATGTTAAATGAACTCTTCCGTGCTCTCTGCTATTTTTTGTTTTTCCTTCTCTGTTAAGCAAAAGAGAAAATTATAGTCTGCATAAAAAGAGGAAATAAAGAAGAATGTAGATGTTTAAAAGAAATACAGTGATAGATTAATACATATTTTTTTAATAACGGGAGCACTAATTCTTGCATCTACAATAGTGAAATAAACTCTTTACCTTTATATGTGAAAGAACTGACTGTATATATGTATCTGTTTATATATTGTAAGAGTTATGTTCCTCTGGGCATATATAAGAGGTTTTATAATTTGGGACAGGATCTTTCCCAAAACCAATTCTACTGCTTTCTTTTCAAAAGGAGGTCATCTTCAATATTTCTTTGAGACACATATTACTGTGTTAGCAATCTAACTAGGAATGACAGAAATTTATCATAAACACTTAGGTATTTCATGGCATTTCCACAAAGCAGGGTAAAGTTTATTTGGGTTCAGATTATGACAGTTCCATGGGCAGAGAATGTCTGTATTTTTTTTTTTTTTTAACATTTTCCTCAGCTTGAATGTTCTGGTTTGAAAACAATGCTGTGTTTATTACTTTTAACTTCATCTCAGTACATTTTCACATTCTTCCTCTGTTTTTGAGTCTACCAACAAAGAAATACCATAGCATCTGCTGATATTAAGCTCATTTTCCATTTAATTACTCCAATAATGTTAATTGAATTCTTAGGAGGTCTAGGCAGAATGAGAACTTTCCTAGACATGCTTCTATGGTCTTTTCACTCCAAGTTTTTTATTTTTTTCTCTATAGCTCAGTTTGCTAGAGACTGTAACTATATGTAGTTAATTGAGTTTGAGTTTGGAACATAAATCAGAATTTTAGACCTGTCTTTGAACCATTCAGTAGTTCCACCTTCCATATTGCATAATCCAGAAGTCCAAATACTCCTGCTCTGCTTTATTTAATGCTCAATTAACTGCCTGTCATTCTAACAGAACTCATACTACCAACTATCTAAATGGACAAGAGATTTTAAAGAACACGTTTTTTAAAAATAGCTGTATTTTTCATGTATTCTACAGCTGCCTAGTTGGGCTGAGGAAGTGACTCGTCATCAGATGGGATTTTGTAACAGCTCGCGGTTGAAGGTGAAGATGATCGTGTGTTACACTTAAATGAAGATTGATTTAAGATATTTTTAATCTTCTAGGAAAGAGGAGAGGGAGGAAAACTGAGCAAACTATACCGATTTATCTACAGTTCCTGCCATTAGGGAGTGGCTGCACCAAGTATAGAAGTTGCATTTTGTTTTGATTCCATTGTGCCTGCCACACTAACCCAAATACTTGAGATTCACCTTGATGCAGGTAGAATATGAAACTGGCTGCCTAACATTAACAAGCTGTGCTTTCAGCTGACTCTCTGACTAGCAGAAGTGATTCTCTGCCCCACACTAAGTTTTGAAATCTTAAAAGAATATTTCTATTATGTTTCAGAGGAAAAAAAAATTACAATTTCAAGTTCAATGGATGAAAACCCAACAAAAAAAAAAAATCAAAACAAAAACCTCAACCAATTAAGGCAGGTGAAATTTGTTAACTTATTCTGATAAACAGCAAATCCAGAACTAAATATGCAATGTCTTCATTAAAACACCTTTCTTTCTTTCCTTTTTATCTTTTGAACAGCAAAAAAAATGCCTACTTTCTGATCTGTTCTCTTAAAGAATAGAGTAGAATAGCTGAAGTGGAAAGGACATTGACAGTTTATCGAGTTCAACTGCCTGACCACTTCAGGCCCAGAGGAATAATTCTTTCAAATTTGCTTCAACTTTCTTTCAAATACAAATTACTTTCAATTCAAATTCAATTCATATTTCTTTCACTTTTTTCTTTCTTTAAGTGGAAAAAAATTCTTTCAGGAAAAGGAGGAGAAAAAATTATCTTCAGGAAAATTCTCTTCTACCCATCTCATAACTTATCAACATAGAGTTTTGGCAGCCTGGCCTTTGTAGTGTTTTTACTCTCTCACTGACCTCTTGCCTCTGGCTAACTTTTTTTCCAAGCAGTGCTGGCTTGAAGACTGTGAGATAAGTGAAGACTTCTGAATGGCAGAGTTCACTTGAGATTGGTTATGTAGAAGTTGGGATTTCTAAGCCACAGACGTAAAGAATAAGATTCATCACTGTAGTAGAAGGATTTCCACAGTAGAAACAGTGTGTTTCAATGTTATCTGTGACTTTACTACTTTTATTTTTTTAATTATTTTTTTATATCTCCCAGTCTTTGCTTAGCTATGCAAATTATGTCAGATCTCTGTTATGAATACATGGATTTACTGCTTACTCCTTTAGATTCCTGTTTTGTGAAACATGAGAAAGAACAACATTTATTTCCAAATTCTTCATGCAGCAAGTCCAGCCAGGATTATCTAGCCACAGCTTTGTCCAGTCTACACATAAGTTCATTTGCTGGTTTGGTGTAAAGGCTTCTGGGGCTGTGGCTGCCAGCACTGATCAGAGAGTGGCTTGGGCATATAAATCATTTTCTGTTAGAATACAGGTAGGGTTTATGGGTATATGGTCTAGTACCAGATCTGGAGGTTGTCAGCCCTGCCTGTGGCAGGGGGGTTGGAACTTGATAATTCTTGGTGTCCCTTCCAACCCAAGCCGTTCTATGATTCTGTGGTATATTGTCAACAGTGCTTCAAAACATGCAGATTTCCTTTCATTGTGTTGTGCACTGTATTCCTTTACGTAACAGCTGTTTGAACCAAAAGATTTAACAGATTTGAGCAACTAATAACTACATTCCACTTCTTGCTTCTTCTTGAAATGAAAATGTGTATTGTGCTGACATTTGCTTTTAAAAAATAAAGTATCTAGTAAGCAATTCAGCTTTTCTGTACCTTTTACATTATGAGGTAGCTAACAAGAAACAATGTAGATATTGAGCCTTTATACTGTCACAATCACCTGCCCTTTTTTTTTTTTTCCAGTTGTTTCCTCCTGCTTTGTTGTCTAATTCCAATCAATGAGATTTTATTCTGAATTGTTTGATGATAAACTGTATGAGTCACGATTTGATAGCATTAACATCTTCAGAGAAAAACTTGTAAACCCAGGTTACACTTGATTGGTGTGTAACAATGGTATCAGTTTTACCAGTGGTGTCAGTTTTACCTTCAGGTGATTAATGGTTTACCATAGCCTGCATTGCAGTGATTTCTTGGCTGTTTCATGAATATTTGTATAAGGGATATCAATATCACAAGGTAAGCATACTAGTTGAAAAAGGAACCCCTTGAGCCTGCAATCTAGAGACTTGGACTTGGTCAGAGGATGACATTTTCAGTTCATTTCATCAGTAGCTATGATGATCTCAAAGTAGCATGTTCTGCAAAAAGTGTGCTGCAAGGCACTGGAGGCAAATGCTGGAGCTGTCCAGGTTGGTCAGCTATTTCACCGTAACATGGTTTATTCAAATGTAGTTCTTGCCTCCCACTGAAAATAGCAACTGAACTTTTCATATTTTAGTTTTTATATCTTATAGATGAACTTATTCTACTGCCTTTGGAGGTGAAGTCAGGTCTTGCGTGCCTTTGGTGTCTCAGTTATTTTTCTTTGCTGTCACAGATAAGTCATTAAAGAGTTTTGAATAAGAACATTTGAGTTTGCACAGAAATTCTTCCGTTTACAAGCAAATCTCTTTATAAAGTTCAGAAATAAAATGGAAATGTGTTATGACCAGTTTTTCCCACCTAAGCATGTGAAACTTTTTCATGCATTCAAAAGAGATACTGATTGGATATAGTCCTAGATCTGAATTTTACGTAAGTGACACAAATGCTGATCTTGCAAGACAGCAAAATATGGATTCAATTTCATAAATTCTCTGAATTTCAGCAGGAGCATATTAATGTTTCAGTTTTACTTAGTCTGCAGCTTTTCTCTGTCATTTCAACTCTTCACCTTTTAAAAATTGATACCATCAATTGCACAAGGATGTTGAAAGAACTGAATAATATATGAGGTTACAAAACACTGTGTAAATAATTAATACCATTCAGATTCTTATTAGCAGTACTACTATTAGTTCTGTTGAGGCTGGAAGGCTTCTAATGTAACTATAAAAACTTTAATGTATTTTGACCACGTGCTTTAATTGCAGAAAGCTAAGTTCTTACCCTGCATTTAAAATAAATAAGAAACAAAAGTGTTTTGATCATTCAGAACTGTAGCTGGATGGTAGAAAGAAGTGCAACATGTGTTCTTCAGCACCATTACCAAATAAAGATGAAAACTGTTCATCTGTGAGTCCAGCATCAGTGACAGAGCACATCCAATGTTCATTCTAACTATTTAAATCAGGACAAGCAAATCCAACACAAATACTACCCAAACAAAAGGAGTGACATAGAGGCATTACTAATTACTCTTTCTTATTTGCCATTTTCCCACCAGCAAGGCTTCTCAGGAATATTCTGCCATTGTTCATTATATTGAAATCTTCATCCTGTTATTTTTTGCCACTGTGCTTTCTGACTCTGTGTGTCCCTCACTGCACTGTGGGATGACCTGCAATGCCTCTTTGAAGCCCAGGTGAATTCAGTGTGCTGGCAATGCAGCAGCAGAATTCTTCAGAGAGAAGTGGTGATGCTCCTGAGGCCTGAGGGAAGGTCTTAATTACTTTTTGACACTCATATAATAAGAGACTATGGAGGTAGATCTGTGGAAAAAGCAGATGTTTGGATTTTAGAGACTTAATCAATATAACATTTCTTTAGATATGCAGCTACCTAAAAAATGAGTGTTTCCCCATGTTCAGCTCCTTAAAAACATCACTGATTGCATCCTCCTCAGAACAATAAAAGGGCAATTGTTTTAAGTAAAGTACTGAAATATGTCATGATTGCTGTTTTAACAACAAAGCAGCCACTGTATTTTTGATAGGATCAGATAAGTGCATATCACAGAGGGCTGTTTGTGTTCCTTTTGGTCTGTGTGACAGTCATGCACACTGGAGGTGCTTCCAGAGCCTTTACCAGGACATGCAGAACAGCATGCACTGCTCTTGCCATGTTCCTGGACATCCAATGGCAATTGAGCCCCAGTCACCTTGCTTTTCTTACTGCTGTTTGGAATAGGCAGGCACATTTTCCACTGTTGTACTCAGTGTATTTGTTTGGTGGAAGGCTCTGGCTGGAGCCTCCTGGCGTACTTAGGGTGTAGCCATCAATGATGCTGTCTAAGCTGACATAAAGCAGCACAGACACTGCTGTGAATGAGATTATGTACCAGAACTTGGCAATCAAACAGTTTTTTGCAATATAACTGTCTTGTAGAGTTAAGTACATTTGTTTTCCTGTGCATAGAATTGTTTTTCTCAAAGGCTACATCTACATCTATTGTGTTCTGATTAAATTACATACTAGAACTGTAAGTAATATAATTTCCGTGCCTGGTTCCTGCTGGTTTAGAATTCCTCATTCTCTTGGGATATTTTGAATTTCCTAATTTAAGTGTATAAAGATTTGGCATTTCCACCTCTTACTTTAAAGTTCAGCAAAATATCTTGCGTTAGAAACAGGACAGAAAGGAAACTGCAAAGGGCACATATTTGTCTACTTCTCTAAATGGGAAGAGATACAAATTATGTTCTTTGGGCACTTTTGCAATTCATTTTAAAGTCTTTAGAAGACCAAAGGGAAGAAAAAATTTCATACAGTCTTTTTTTTTTAGCATCTGAGCATCGTTAATTCCCACTATTTTCCTTGCAAAACAAATATTTCACTAGTCTCATGATTATTTGTAATTTGTTTAGCTTAAGTAACTGAAGGATTATTAAAATGTATTGGTTTATAAATTATGTGGACTGGTAGCTCATTTATATAATCTGTCATTACTGCTCTGGTAAACTGCAATTAGATTTACAAAGTAGTTAAAAATGCTAGAGCTTTCAAAACACTTAAATCATTTTTTAATCATATGCCCACTGCTGGTGTTCTGGCAGTGGAAAAAAATACAGGTTCATTAGGGCTGGGTAATTTATAATAGTAAATAAGATAATTTATAATAATAAATATATAATTTAAAAGTAAAACTGGACATGTTCCCCACTAGTCCTAAAACCACATATTTACTCTAACAGCAAAGGCTTGTTTGATTAGTTGCTAAACTTTTTTAATTATTTGGCAGTAATTAAGGCAGAATGTATTATTTCTACTAAGAAACATGTCATGTCGATTATTCTTCTGTTCTGCTTAGTTTGGCCCAGCTCAGAAAACCCAGGACTAGGCAAAATGCTTTAGCAATGCCTTCTCAAATGTGAAGGCCTCTTCTAACACATGAAGTAATTTCTGTAGAGAAGACATAGAACTGTTGTGATTCTTTGGTCATCGGCCCGGTGTGTGTGTGGCAAAGCCATTAGTTTTCTTTTTATTTTTGATGCCTGTTTTCTTACTACTTAACAGATTGATTACAGACATGTTTGCTGTTCTGGTTCAAATGCATATGATACCTGCCATATTTCTGTACGCCTGTAGCCAAGTGATAGCTACCATTAGCTGGTATTATCAAGGCTTTGTAAAGCTTTTCTCTCTTGAAATAGCATTATCTTATTTGTCATTACCACAATGCAGTTTCTCACTTCATGCAACTGCTGAAGATTTCTAAAGTGGTTTTGATAACAAAAAAAAACTAAGACAAGTGTCTTTGCAATGTCATTTCCTGTACCTATATCCCAGTGCACTTAATATGAGAACTCATTTGTGAAAAATCAGAAGCAGATGTGAGCAGCCTGTGTATCTTGGGTTTTTCAGGTGGGGAAATGGGAGAACAACTCACTGAGCCTGAAGTACTCTGTCTGGCCAAGGTACAGTTCCTTTGCAGACAGTGACCCAGATGATAACCACCTGAGTATTGTCACCCTGGAGGAGGCTCCCTTTGTCATCGTCGAAGATGTGGATCCTTTGATGGAAAGCTGCCAAAAAAACACTGTGCCATGTCGTAAATTTGTCAAAATTAAGTAAGTAAATCCTTCCATTTTTTTTAAGTGCAAAAGATGCACCCCCATTTTCTTTATTTATTTTCCCTTATTTCTTTTGTTGTATATATTTTTTTATAATTTGCTATTTTTTCTCTTGCTTTTCATTCCATATTTCTCTTCCTCTTTCTCCCTTTCACATGCAGTGTGCTTCCTTTTTAATAAGCTGGAAGGTTCTAGTTATAAGCTTGTAAGTAACATTGAATTAATTACAAGATAATCAGTTTACAGCAAATTTGAATTGAACTGGAACTAGCCCTTCTCAGTCTCATGAAAGAAGAGAGAGTATCTAAAATTGGACTGATTTAATGAGTCCTCTTTGAATTGTTTCCTGTCATATTGAAATGTGCCCACTTGAATAACTTTAATTAGTTTACAGCTCAGAAATTCCTTTTATTGAAAACAGCATCTTTATGCTTAAGTTTGGTAGAGGAGAAACTACACCGGAATAAAATACTGCTATGACAGAGAAAAGTCCTCTGCTTTCATTGCTCCAATTTTGGAGCAATTCTTAAAAATTGGTGAAACATCTGTCACTGAGTAATTGCCAGCGCTTCTTCACCCGATCTGTGCTTCAGTCTTTGTATTTCTGGAATTAATATAATAACATTTTTTCATTGAATAGGTGCGAGGAGATCTAGTCAATATTTTGAAGATTTCTAGAAATTGCTCAGTGGATCCTGAGGTCCAGAAAAATATTTTTATTTACATAATTTTATTTACATAATTACAATTACATATGTAATAATAATATTACATAAAACATCTGAATTTCTTCAAAGCCAGTAAAGTATTGCCTTGATCTCTGAGGAAACTCAGACTGAAAAGTGCTAGAGGCCATAGAGCTTTTCTAAAAAAAATAGAAGGAAAAACCTTATCTAAGATCTACATGGCTGATCTCAGTTTGAGACTCTAGTTTGCCTGTTGGTAAGGCTTGTCTGACCTTCCTCAGCGGTCTTGGCATCCCAAGGTAGCTGAAAGTCACTTTCTTAAACTGCAGCAAAACGTGCAGCATCCACTTTCAGTACTGAAAACTGCTGCACCTTTATTCAGCTTACAAGATGGGCAGTTCTGTAATTACTAAATTCCATGTGATCTTATGCGTCTTGAGAGTAAAAAAAAGACTTAACCTAAATTGAGGAGACATCCCTAAGTGGGGCCTGTGATGAAGTCCAGCAGGCCAGACAATGCAGCCGGAAGCACGTCAGTATCTTCTCCTTAGCTCTTGTCAAGCCACTCCAGTGTGATTAGGATGAGCTGCAACCACTGTATAAAGCATTCTATTGTTTATTTATCCAATACTTCAGAAAAACATGGTCACTCAGAAATAGGAAAAAGTGTTGTTTTACAGTGTGCTGAATCTTGCTTTTGTGGTGGTTCTTTTTCTCTCAGAAGAAAATTTTGTGTGTCTCTCTTTTTGACAGCAACTCAACTAATGAGGGAACTAATGTAAAGAAGTGCTGCAAAGGATTCTGCATTGATATCTTGAAGAAGTTGTCTAAAACTGTCAAATTCACATATGACCTGTACTTGGTGACTAATGGGAAGCATGGCAAAAAAGTCAATAATGTGTGGAATGGAATGATTGGTGAAGTAAGTTCTGTTAGGTAAAAGAGCTCTTAAGTGAGAACTTAGCAACGTTTGTTTTTAATTCATTTGGGGAAACAAGGTATTCTCTACTGAGTAATGTTGGTGGTGTCTTCTCTTCGTGGATCAGGTGGTTTATCATCGTGCAGTTATGGCTGTGGGGTCTCTCACTATTAACGAAGAGCGCTCTGAAGTGGTTGACTTTTCAGTGCCGTTTGTTGAGACTGGGATCAGTGTCATGGTGTCACGGAGCAATGGCACAGTTTCACCATCTGCTTTTCTAGGTATGATTCTCTAACCCCTCCAGATCATTTAATTGCATTTCTGTAGAGTGGGGTAGGTTTCACCCCATCAATTTTTGAATTATGTGTTAAGAAGTTAGCATGGTATTGACAAACTTGATTAATGTGACTATTGGCACATGAATGCTGCTGGATTCAGATGCAATAATGGGACACCAAATGACAATGATTTCCTTAAGAAAAGCTGCATTACACACTAACATATTCTTGTTTAGCCCATAATAAATTGTTGGTGGTTTTTTTTTAACAGTCATATTTATGAAATTATTTTAAAACCCCTTGTAGAAAAGTGTAGAAGAGAAGACTTTGTTATGACTGGAATAGATCTGACAGCTAAACTGGCAACAGATGTGTCTGACTTCTGAAAGCCATACTGCTACTGTGTTCTGACAGATTTCCTCATATCTGTTATTTCTGATGTGGGTGTTCCCTGCATATAAGAATTTTATCAATGTTAAAACATCTTCATTTATTTCTACAGTTAATATATGCTACTTCCTGTAGAGATGTTATTCAAATTTTATTCAGACAAAGTAAGGAAAAACCTAAATCCAGATTTCTATATGTTTAAGAGAGTGAGTTTATTATAGTCGAGGCCACGTGTCCATTTTGGAAAAACTGGTAGAACAGGAAATCTGTGAATCTGGTTTTTTTTGTGTTTTGTTTTGTTTTGTTTTGTTTTGTTTTTAATGTATTGTGTGTGTATTTCTTTTCTTTTTTGGTGTGTGAGGGTAAAACTTGAAGTTAGTGGAGTAATCCAACCTTTTTACTGCTCAGTGTTCTCCATAGCCAATCTTCTGAACTGTACACTAACAAGACATATACTACTGTTTTGGTTTTTTTCACTCTATTGAAACATGAAACCAGCTGCTTACTGGGGGATGTTCTTTCTGCCTTTGAGAATCAAATGAAAATGCTGAATGCATAATTCGATCTGTAATGTCACAGGAGGATCAACTTTATTATTCAATTGATTTTGTAGTTGTTCAAACTTACTACTTGTTATTATAAATAGCTTTTTATTTTGCTGTTGCTTCTTTTAATCCTCCATCTCATTACCAATCTGCTTAAATTATTAAAGAGCATTCTGCCTAAACTGTTGTTTATAGCTTGCTGTTTCAAATCAACTTGCTTTGCTCTTTGCCTTAGTTAAATTTTGACAAATTACCATTGGTGTTTCCACAGTGTTGCTTTTGATAAGAGTTTCATTAGGCTTGCTTACTTCTTTGAAGATGATGTCAATATTGAACGATAATTTCATGTGAATTCCAATTAATTCCAATTAATACATGAACTCATAGAATATTTCTTAGTAAGTGTATTTGGGTGTACGTATTTGTTTCTGAAAGGATTGCTCTCTTCCTTTTAAACATTGTTATTTTGCTCAGTATTCTCTTCCAAACAAATTTCTGTAATAATTGAAAGAATTTCATAATCTATATTTACAATATAATAAATGAAATACATTTCTTAAAATAGGAAAGAGAACAGCATGGTTTAATAATTCCCTGTTTTGTCTTGTTAGTTCACATCCAAAACATTTTCAAATGTTAAATTCATTGAATGAAGAAGTTTGGATGGAAGAACGCCTTGAGCTTCCAAAAAAAGCAAAGCATGGGTGCAGATTCACTTGTTGTCACATCCTGTGCTTCTTGGTTCTGTTCTAGTCTGAAGATTTCTTTCTCACACTTCAGAGCTCATTCACACTTCCAGTATTTACTAAAATTAGCATATATACCCCCAAATAAATTGACCGAATAAAGAGATTACTTTGACTTAGAAAACCTTTACTGCCTGCATTATTATACTATATTGACTAAAACAGGAACTTCTTAAATGACAGAGAATTTTTGATTAAGCAAAGGTGTTATTGATGATATTTAAGAACGCTGTGTTATCACATGGCAGTAACAATCCCTTCAGATAGTTGGTGCTTATTCTGTACTTGAAACTGCTTTTAGTTTTCTGTTCTAAACTACTTTAACTTAATCATATTTGTTGTTTTTTTCACTTTTTCTGACGTTCAGTTTTCCATAGAAAGCTTTTGATTTCAGAAATTTGCTCCCAGATGAGAGCGAGACTTGCTAAAGGATGGGTTTGCTATCGGTGGAAACAACATCTTCATTAGAGGTAGATAAAAGTGAACAGAAGAAAAAAAAAAAAAAAAGAAACATACAATTTGCTTTGGATGGAAACATTTGGCTCTTTTCCCTACTGCTTTCTGTTGGATAGAAAATGAGAGAGGTGTACTTCTCTGAAACGCCAAACGTCTTATGTATACGCTTAATTGCTCTTGCTCTGCAGCAATACGGTCATAATGATGGGACCATTCTGTTGATAAAAGCATACACCATAGGATAAACAGAAATGAGTTGTAAACGGGATGAGCAGCGAGTCAAGCCAAGAATTTGCCTCTGTGTCAGTTAAGGCTTTGTTGAAGGAGTGAAATACACAGATTTTGCATTTGAGTTGCAACTTAAATTTGTGATTTAGAATACGTGAGCAATAGCAGTTCCTTCTACATTGCTGCTTGTTTATCTGCTAGCATTTTGGTTGAAACAGCTAATTTAAAGAAAGCCAGTGGGCTTGCCTAGCCCTAAGACATTGGAATTCTTGTGATGTGACTGGTTTAATGAACTGTTTCTGTTTCTCTTGTCTCTTTTGCTGCAGAGCCTTTTAGTGCTTCTGTCTGGGTGATGATGTTTGTGATGCTTCTCATTGTGTCTGCCATGGCTGTATTTATATTTGAGTACTTCAGTCCTGTAGGATATAACAGGAATTTAGCACAAGGGAGAGGTAAGCTTTGCATTTTACACAACCCTAGAGCCATCAGAAGAGTATTCATGTATTTACCATCCGTTGCCCTCCATCTTTTAAAATAAACATAACATAAAGCAGTAAAAGCAGTCGTGAAGCTTTTCATTTAAAATATGATTTTGTGGTGGGGTTACATTCTAATTCATTGCAATAAAGACACGGAACAGTGTTATTAAAAGCAGTTATATTCAGGCAATGTTTGGTTAGTATACTTTAACAGCTGAACTGTCAGCTTGAAAGAACTTGGAATAAACTCTATGGACTCCTGACTTACGAATTCAGAGCTAGTTCAGAGATAATGATCTAAAATGATGTAATTTGTTGTGCAAGCTGGAAAAGTAGCTGTTAGCTTGTATATAGTTTTATATAGTCCCTATAAAAAGGTATAGTTCTCTTGTGGTGAACTCAGCCTTGAAATGAGCCCAGTGGCAAGAGAGCATGATTTCTTACTGTGTTGCATCCTTGGCTATAGAAAGTTAATTTTCAGAATATACTGGCAAAATAAATGAGATACAGAACATGACTTTCTTGATTAAGTTGTATAATATCAGCACTGGCCTGAGAATGAGGATTTCATGTACTGTGGTAGCCTCATCCTCCCCTTTCTTCACTTTCAGTTCAGAATGTGGGCTGTTTTTAATTTCTAAATCATTGTCACCTCACTTTATAGCAAGCAATCTCCCAGCTTGGTGAATGTAATCCTAGAGACTGTGACTAGCTAATGGCTTCTTCCAGTTTGTGATTGGTTTGCTTCTTGAACAAGGAGTTTGCTGTAATATTCAGATGATGTTATCGTTTCGATAAGATGGTACGTTTGTAACCTATGTCCAAAATAAACACTGTGTTTAGGAAGGGGAAATTAAAGGTTTGTAGAGATACTGGGGATCTGCAGGCCGGGTTGTTCTTTGTCACCTCATGTGCCAGAATTAATTATATAGTGGCCAGAAATTCATAGTGTAGCACTACACCATTCTAGCAGCTCCTAGAGGCTTGCCACAAATCCAGTTGCCATTCATTTGAAATATGGAGAGCTTAAAATCAATGGGAGTCTTTAAGTATATTACTCCCTTTCCTACCTGTTTTCATCAGGCAGAAGCTCAATGACACTACACTCTTAAGTAACATAAAAAGAACTTTAGACTGTTTTCTTCCCATATACCTTCCTTACCATTGCTGCTCAGAAAATACATCCGTTCAACAGCTCAATTTTAAATGGCCCTATAAGGTAGTTTTACAAACCAATGGCTGGCTCCATTACGTTCATTTTACTGCAGTCTAACTTAGCAATGCAGCAAAGAGAGGATAATCTAAGAAGTGCTTAATTGTATTGTGAAAATTGCTCTAAAATACATTTCTACTGAAACGATGACATGCACTGAGTATACCCACTTTGGGCTTTATTTGTTTAATAATAATTAAATTATTGGAGGTGTCTGCATTGTACTAATCTAAGGCTGGTTATGAGGATAGAAAAGTGGTCAAATATTTTTCTAACATTTATGGACATATGTGTAATTACAATGCAGAATGCCAATGATAAATCCTGTGATTCCATTGGGAGGACTATGAATATATATTAAAATATTTTAACCATGTCTTGATTAGTACATTTTGTTATGAGGGGTATCTTACCACAACATAATATAATTGCAACTAAAACTATTACTCTTTGCAATTATAGATCCCCATGGACCATCCTTCACCATTGGAAAGGCAGTATGGTTACTCTGGGGCTTGGTATTCAACAACTCCGTGCCTGTGCAAAACCCCAAAGGGACAACCAGTAAAATTATGGTGTCAGTTTGGGCCTTCTTTGCTGTCATTTTCCTGGCTAGTTATACTGCCAACTTAGCTGCATTTATGATTCAAGAGGAGTTTGTTGACCAAGTGACAGGACTGAGCGATAAAAAGGTAGGTCTTCTGCCTCAAAAGGCATTAATGTCTATTCTTCATAATCCATCTACAAATTTGTACTTTGTACTAAAAAAACTGAGCAAGATAATCAGTTGGAACTGTATTACTTCTTTCTGAGTTAAAAACTCAAAGCATGAAAATATCTGACTGATTTCAAAGTCTTTGTATTGCCTTTTCCAAAGTAACTGCATTAATTAAAAGTACATTAATTTTGTGATGGAAATCAATTCTTGTTAGATTAAACGTGATGCCTCACCACCCTATAAAAGCTTGAAAAAAAAGCAGATAAATCATCTTGAACGCATGGAAGACATTTGAAATGATTTAAACATCTCTGTGTAGAATGTTAATAGTTTATTCATTGACAAAACATTCATAAAACCAGTAACTATTCAGTTATTATCTGAAAAGGGTCAGTGCTCTTGGAAAAAAAGTCTTTTTGATTTTCATATAGCATGGATGAAAGTCCAGATTTAGAGTGACACTAGCATAGGCAAAGAGAAACATTAGCAATCCATATAAGTTCGCTGTAGACATTTGAATATATTTCTGGTATAAAATGGAAAGAGTAAAGTTGAGATATTACCTGGAATAAGCCACATGATATTGAATGTGGAAGTGGCTTTCCTGGATTCAAGAATTTCTTGAGAGACTTTGATTCTGCACTGGAGAATTGCAGATAAGTTGTAGATAAATGACAGCTCATTTAAGCTCTCCTGAAGTTTCACACAAATTGACAAATAATAAACATACTTATTTTTCACATTTTTCTAGCTTGACTGAGTTTTCTTCTGCAGAAAATATATACAAGCTCTTTGAACTTTAATTTTTCATCAATTGTCTCATAAACCAGAGACGTAGCAATTATTTATTTGTTGTTTAATTTGAGTGACTGTTTTGTAGTACAACTGCACAAGGGGTTGAAGTCCATTTACAAAAGTATTGTTGTGAAGGATATGCACAAAGCACATAAAGGGCACACCGTTGTCAAGTCTCTGCCCAGTTGTTTTAAAATGAAACTAAATATTGACATTGAGAAGTAATATTTCAGCAGAGTGTAGCAGAAGGGAGAACTTCACAAGGGATTTATTTCAAAGGACAGAAAATAAAAGAAATTGTTATTAAAAAGAAACAGTTCAGATGACTCACACCTGTTTACTGATTTAATGGTTCTCAATGACTGGCCTTTGAGTGATCTGAATTATCAAAGCATGACTTGCAAGCATGGCTAGGGAGAAAACGGATAAAAGGAAACAACAACAACAAAAAAAAAAACTGTGGAAAAACAAGCAGAACCCTTGAAAGAGTATGAATAGAAGCACCTCTATTTAAAGATAATATATTTAGCAAGCAATAGCTAAAAGATTTTCTCCTCTCACAGATTAAAAACACAGATTTAAAACATCCTTTGTCCTGTTTCTGATGAAATAGTGTTTTCCTGGGAAGTTCTGTTTGAGCAGGATTTAGCTTCCACCTGGCACCATGCTGATGTTCAGGTCTACCAACACACTGCTGTCTTCCCTCTGCCCCAACTTGTGCTGAGCGCCCTCTTACCTGTGGGCTGGGAAAGTCTCTGTATTTGTTCTGTAGCCATTGACTAACAATTTATTTTTAGATGTTAAATAATCTTTATTGGTGTCACTTTTTCTGTTCTCTCTACTAAATGAGATCTTATTTCTACCAAAAAAAAAAAAAAAACCCAAAAGAAAAAGCAAAGAAAAAACACTTGAATCAGAAAATAACATCGACTCATGTGCAGATTATTTATTTGTTATTTAAGATTAAATTTTATTTTACAGTTCTTCAAATCCTGCCTGAAACATACAGAGATATATCAGGGGGTGCTTTACCTTTTCTGATTAAATTAGTTAAACAAGCGAGAAACCCACTAAAGAAAAAATCTATTTAAAATGTTCTTCTCACGCACAGGTTTTGGTTCTCTACAAGCTTGAGCTTTCTCAAATTTTCAAAATTTGAATAATTAGGAGTAATTAATGGGTATATAATATACTTACTTCCATAACTGAAAATATATAATATTTTACTCTTGTCTTTGCCTTGTTTTTGTAATATCATTAGCAGTGGAACAGTTCAGGAAAACTCTGACCCTTGCTGCAAACTGAGCTGTCCCAGGCAAACGCCAGTGTGAAGAGACAAGATTGCATATGAGTAAAATTAATTAGTAACATCTAGAAGTTCACCAAATTCTGGTTAAGTTGGCAAATTTCAATATAGAAAAATAGCCAGAGACCTGAGTAATTGTACTGGCTGAGCATAATTTTAATCCTTAAACCTAAAGATTCCTTTCCTATCTGTGTTAGTTGAATTGGCCTTCATTAACTTGTGAGTGGTTGGGAAATTGGTTTCGTTATTCTTCCACTTTCCTCTTTTTCTTACTTCCATAACTGAAAAGTCATGCTCCTTTGTCAGTGCTGTCAAGCAATAAATCATTCCCAATCAGAGCTTCAGGAGTTTCTCAATACTTCATAACTGACAGATAATAGAGAAGTCAGGAGAATAAGTATCTCTGAGCAGTCACTCCGACACTCAGCATTAAGTAACTTCCACCCTAGGAATGCGTTTACACCAGCATCCAACCCCTGGTTTTGCTGAACACAGCAACATGCTGCTTACCTTTCTTGGCTTTAAGACCTCTTGATTAAACTGTCATCCTTCATAATGTTGCTAATAAACTTCTGAGTGCTGTGTCATCTGCGTGTCACCCAGAAATACATGGCACAGCATGTACTGGAGTTACTGGGGGTGGGCGTTCATAAACTCAGATGATTTAGAAGATAAGAGGAAAATTATGTTTTGACATTTTTGTATATGTAAAAGATTTCTAAAAGCTTTGTGTTCGTAAAAAGGTATAGAAAACGAGTCCAAAAGTATCCATTGAAGCTTGGCTCTCATAGCACTTGCTACTTTTGAGGCCATTTATACCTTTTCATCTGAAGAGAGATAAAATCATTAAGAGAAAGTAGGAAGCATTGGACAGAATTGTCTTCCAAAGCCTTTGTCTGCTGTGGTTCCTCCAAAATGCTCCATATGCATGTGGTCATGGGGATTCTCTTCCACCTTAATAAGGAGCCTTTATGATGCTGTTTACAGATTCCTTAATTTTTAGGATTCACAATGTTCTTGGAATATTACCTTTACTTTTTTTGTGAGGTAAGACAGCACAAGCTCTCTAGTTACTTAGAGCCATCCTTGTGTCATAACAGAGCAGGGTGAGATCAAAAGGCAGTATTGGCTGATGAAATAGTAGGGCGACCATTTTACCCCTGTCCATCTCTCCTCTTTGATATTATAGCCTTCAGTGCCTTTTGAGACTTGTTGGAGGTAGATATTGAATGGTGATTATAATAATTTGGAGTTACTAAACATAGCAGCTACATTTTTCAAAGACCAGAAAGCAAATTGTTAGAATAAATCAGAATTCAAATGTGGGTTATTTTTTTCCTATCTCCATCTATGACTTCCACTAAAATCCTGTTAGCAGAGGGAGAATATTTACTATTTTCTACTATTTTAATAAGTTTTCTGCTGTTCCTTAAAATAGTCCTGAAAAAAACAAAGCTAACAACTGCTCCAAATAGCAACGTTTTCAGACAGACGTGCATATCATCAAATTAAGTCCATATTAAACATTTGTGAAAGATCACTTTACTGCCTAATGAAACTGTCAGTTTTCCTTAGGCATATAGGAAAAACAAACTAAAAGCACTGTTTTTCCTAAGCTTGGGCATCCTTTTGGAGGTTCCCAGAGCAGTAGGATTGGGGTTTGGTTACCATGTGCTACAGATCAAGCTGCAGGCAGAGCACGGAGAATGAATTGTTTTGTCTTCTGAATAATAGTTGATATCTCTGCTGTTATGATTCAAGCAGGGGGCTTGTGCATTAAATTTAAGGATTTTATTACCAACTTTAAAAAGAAAAAAATTAACATTTCAGAAAATGTCTAGGAAGAAAATTGCTTCCTAACAGACATGATACATTTTAATTCCCACTATGGGGTTTTAGGGAAAATGAGTACATCTGTAGATTCAGTGCTTTTTTCTTTCTTTTATGCCTACCACACCACGCAGATCTCTGCTGAATCATAGAGCCTAGGACACGTCAGTTCTCTAAATACATGTTTAAAATTACTGATTAGAAATCTATGCACCTTAGATAAGAGTACAGCATTAGTAAAAATGTTTTAAACTGTTTTCCCATTTACACGTAATCAGGCAGCAGCGCCACACAATCACTTCCACAGAAATATCTCGTTACCATTCAATGTTTTTGGTTAAGTGCCTTGTGGCAAGAAATTCCAGTCAGTGGAGGATGTTTGGAACTATTCATTTCTGACTTTTCTGTATGCGAATTCATATACAAATTATTTAATCAGTTGAATTACTTGATATCGTTATGATGTTAAAATGAACTAGCACTTTTTATTAATCTGTGCTTTCCTGCAGAAATATTGTTATTTGAGTGTTCAGTTTGGGATGGAAAACTGCAACCATTCCTGTGGGAGGAAAATGGTGCCAACAACTTTAACCCACCTGAATGTTCTTGAAAAGTGGGACTATTCAAACCAAACTCCATTTGTAAATCACCAAGGTGTTCCACTATGATCTTCCTGTTCCCAAATCCCTCATGTTATACCCCAGGATTAGGAACCAAGCTTGCAAAATGCTCGCTACCGTTGAATTTCCATAAATACCAATCGTGTCAACAGCAGCAATTTTTACAGGTCTTGAAATTGATGTCGATTTTTGATTTTTTTTTTCTCATTCAGTTTTATTAATTCGAAAATTTGAATCAGATATTAGGAGTTATTGGAAGGCATCTCACTGTTTCAGGGATTAATTAATTATATGAACATTTAAATAAAGATAATAGCAGACTACAGATGTATCAGTAGAATCTCTAGACATAAATTTAAAAGCAGGATTTGCCTCAGTGCCACGTAGTGAACACAAAAAGGAGAAAGCAAATACAGTCTAAGAACCATGACTGGTATATAGTGTAATTTTAGTGCATAGGTCAATTAGTATGTGCAAGGTAGTAGCAAAGTAATAATTTAAACAGTATAGCTGTGAAATGGGAAAATGAGAAAAGTAAGACATTTGTTAGCTAGATGAATAGAGGAAAATAAAGTTCATTTCTTTATGCTTTGTCAAAATATGCTTAATTAAAATGAAGCATTTAATTGTAGTTCTTTAACAGGAAAATATTGTTGCAGCCATAATTTCACAGTCAGGGTTTGATGGAATGGAAAATACTCCCACTTTTTGTATAACTGTATTTTCTTTCCAAATTGGCACTGGATACTGAAAATTCTTAACGCCCTGAGACCAAACTTCAAAAAGAGGAGCATTACATATGTAGCCCAAAGGAAGCAGCAGCTGTATAAATATTAGCTTCTCTTGCAGCACAGGATTTGTAGATTGCTCTTTAACTTCTACAGCAAAAACAGAGTGCATTTTACCGTGGAATTTATGGGTGACTGCTTTTATCAGTGCTTAATTGAATTCCCTTACTAGCCAATAGTTCCTCTAATTTGAATGGCATTTCAAAATTTCTTTCTTAGAGAAACATTTTAACAATTCTAAAGTGTCACGTGGTGCTTAATGGGAGATATTGAAAAATGTATATGTACATAATTTTCAGGTCTAGTAGCAAGTGTTGGAGTGAGATTATCTTACACTTGTGTGTGCCCTGAGCTATTGTTAATCCTGTTGAGTAGTCCCTGGCTTGCCTGTTTGTGCTGATGCAATAGTGATAACAGAGGGTAAAACTGTAGAATAACATCTATTTACCTTTGAGCAAATGGTATGTAGGAATAAACTGCATCTAGGATTATAGGTGTGAAAGCTCCAGAGACACTTTGCCTATCAAGTGATGTAGCTGCTGAAGCCTTGGGGAAGATGCAAGAACTGTTCTTCCCCCTGAATCACAGGGGTAAGAGGGAAGTCAGCCCTCACACTTTTCTTCCCTGCGCACCGCATCACCTCTGGAACAGAGTGTTAGGCTCTGTTTGGGATGTGAAAATGATCCTTTTCCCTTGGCAACCCACTATGTCTCCGCTGAGATGAAGGTGTGAAATGACTATCAACTACAACTGTTATATACCAGAGTGTCTGCCTGGAGTTTGGGTTCTCTAAGGACACATTGGCAGATGGGGAACATCTTCCAGAATCTCTCTGTTCCAGTTTCTGTGGTTCTTCCATATCTCAATGCATGGAAGAAAGTCTTATCAAAGTGGCACATCTGAGCTGTTTTTAATTGGCATGTAGATGTTTCTGTGTAGTTCACCCAGTGTGAAGACAGTTTCTGATATAATAGAGCTGAGTGTGAACCCCATGCATTTGCCTAGAATAAATTTGAGACAGCCTATGCAAGATTTTTATTTTCCACCTGAAATTACCCTGGTAGTTATTTCTTGCTAAAGTTACATCTCCATAGGTACCTATTTTGAGTGCCTGAAAGATCCTGATTTTCCTTTTTTCTCTGTAGTTTCAAAGGCCACATGATTATTCACCTCCTTTTCGATTTGGAACTGTCCCAAATGGCAGCACAGAAAGGAATATCAGAAACAACTACCCTGATATGCACCTCTACATGACAAAATATAATCAAAAAGGAGTTGAAGATGCCTTGGTCAGCTTGAAAACTGGGTAAGCTTCTTCATGAGTTTTAAGGAATTTGCAGACTACAAAAGCTGAAAAATATTGATCTGTACTTACTGTGATACTGAACAGCGATCTCAGGCATCGTGTGTAATTCATGGCTTTTTTTTTTCTTCCAACCACAGTGTACTGATTTCAGAAAAGAAAATGAGTAGCCATGATTTGTATGACTACTTTTAAATTGTGTGTATGCTTTGATGTCCAATATACTATAGATTCAAAGTGCAAAAAAAAGTATTATTCAAATTTAAATAGAGGAGCTACAGCAACACCTGCATTTGGGATGAGCTCAAAACAGATGACTATTTGTATAGCCCTGGTGTATCTTTTCAGGACTGATCCATAGGGATGTGTTTTCAGAGGGCACATTTCTGACTAAGCTTGTTTGTCTGCTGAGTGTGCAACAACCTGAGATTTCTTTTCATCTTTCCATCCTTTCTGTCATTCTTTGGCCCTATATATTTGCTGTCAGATCTGAAGTCTTGGCTTTGATCTCCACATGATGGAGACCAGATGATATAGTCCCATATGTAATCTAATCTTGCTTCCGATAATGTTGGCAAACCAGCCCACTCTACTTGGCTGGTCAAGAAGACTGAATTTTCATTTTAATTCTGAAAAGGTTTGAATGCAACTCACTGCTTGCGTCTGGATGAGAGCAGTATGTTAGCTTTGGTAATCTTTTCTAAACATACAGGCTTGATAATAGCCTGCGTATTTCTTTTAATGATACTGGATTAAAGATTTATCTAGATACATTTATATTGTTTTTTTTTAAATGACAAGACTAAGTTGCCAACAGCAGATAAGTATATCTGCTCCCGTGACTGCTTGGTGTCTCAACTATTATTTACAGTAGCACAGGAAACATTTCTTCCTGTACTAAATTAGCTGTTACTTTTGGTCCTTATTGTGAGAACTGTCCTTTTAATTTCTACTCTCCTTCCCCCAAACATGTTGTAGATTGTAATATATTTCTTCTGTGGGGAGAAAAAAAAAAAAATTGAACTCACTAAACCTTTCTGAGGTTTTCTTCCTTAAAAAGTTATCCTTTCCATGGATTTCTTTTCCACAGTCTCCATGTAACCAACTAGACTCCTTATATTATCATTTCTATAGGTGTTCTCAGATGGCATTTCTCAAGCACAGTTTGTTCTAAAATAAACACATAACTTAAGGTGCACTTGACCTCACCCAAGATACTGCAAACCGGGGACAGAGTCAAGCCCATGCAAATTTTATTTCCTAGGAGACATCTGCATTGTGCACTGCATATACTGAGCTGAATGCTACTGTTCCTGCTGTCAGTTTTTGAATAGGCAGCTCTCCCTAAATTCAACCATTTCTTGAGCTCATTTAGAAGGGATGGTTTATTTATGGGATATATGTTCCTTGTACTTTTCATCTGTCATTTGTGGTACTGAAAACCTTGAAAAGCCACTTTTAGCTTTAAAATAAGGCCACCTGACAGACACTGAAGCAAGAAAAGGGGGAGCTGCCTGGCTACAGGGAGTTCAGGACATTCACTAAAACTGGGGCTGGCTGCTCCTCTGCCAGCTGCTGCTCCTCCTCAAATTCTTTAGTGCTTTTGACAGTATAAACTATCCATATATTTCTATTTAATAGATTTTATTTCAACTGGAGTCTTTTCCCTCTTCTAAGTAACTTCTTAGAGCAGGCACCCCAAGGTGCCTACCTTGCTCCCTCTGGCTGACATTTCTCTAGCAAGTGGTTCCGATAAGCTGCCATGTGTGATGTTTTCACAGAATCACAGAATGGCCAGGGTTGGAAGGGACCTCAAGGATCATGAAGCTCCAACCTCCCTGCCACCTGCAGGGCCACCAACCTCCACATTTAATACTAGACCAGGCTGCCCAGGGCTCCATCTAATCTGGCACTGAACACCTCTAGGGATAAGTTTTCTGGATCATTGTAAGCAACTCTTAGATAATTGCTGCACTCCTTTGTACTTTTTCTGATAGAACCTACAGGAGGATTAAACAGCACATTGACAGATGCTGGGAAGTGTCTCTTTGGCTGAGCTTATATCACAATTTTGGACATTTCAGCAGGAGAGTGGTGTCAAATAGGCTTACATATTTCCCCACTGCAGTTTCTGCCACGCAAAAACTGTAGAAACCCCCAGTGAATGTGCTAACTGTGGGCAATAAGCTCAGATACAGATCAGACAGCATGACTTTATATTTTTTTTTGCCTTTTGGTGACCAAACCAATCTGCCTGTGTGATCATCCTGTCACCTGCACCTTTGCCCCACTTGGCTTTTCCATTTTGCCAAGAAATCTGGTGAGGATGTGATGGCAGTTCCTATGGCTGGCACCTCAGCTCTGCAGAGCTAAAAGTGTCCTAGGTGAAAACAATGAGCCTGTCTAATAGTAGGCTGTATTAGTTTGCATTCCTTGTTCAAGAAAAGACATGAAGAGACATGTGTCAGAATATCACTACTGCCTGCCTCTTCTCTTTGTCCAGGCTTATGTTCTTCAAAAACAGCATTTTTCCCTTTTCTTTCTCAGTATACATAGCTGTTTCCTCATTTTTGACATTTCCCCAACTTCTGCCTTTCCCCATCATGATTTTTTTTTACCAGATTGCAGATTGTTTCACGCTTTCATGTGAAGTTTGCCTTCATCCCTTCTCTACATTAGATCAAGCTGACTTTTTCCCTACTTCACTTAAGCCTATGAGTGTGAATACTTTGTGCCCCAAGGAGCCATGTCACCACTGCTCTTCTGAGGATGACATCTCTCCTTTCACAAACTGCTTCTTTTTCCCAGCAAATACACCTTTTCTGTTTTCTTCTTCAGTATGTATGAGTTCTGATTACTGCTATTTCATTTGTTTTCATCTTTATCTCTTGTCAGAGCTATCCTTTTATCTGTTTTTCTCTTCTCGTCAGCATCACTGGTAGCATACAAAAAGCAATTTTTCTTCCATATCATGCAGCCTGCTGCTTCTGCACAGCTTATTGAAGATGAACTATTTGGTAATTATAGAGTCATAGACCACAGACCTGGTAAGGACTTGCAAAGATTGTTTGCTTGATGTTGTCTGCTGCAAGTCAAAATAAACAGTGCCGGTGTTCCTCTGGAAGAATTCTGTATCTGTTGTAATCCTTTGCTGTGGGTTGTATCTACTCAGAGTTGTTGAGTTTGCATGTAGTACTTCCCCATGTATGAATGTTCTGCTGCAGTAAAACTCTCAAGGGAAGTGCAATGGCCATACACTCAAAGTGATTTCAGTGTTCAAACCCTTGCCTTGGCACATTGACACCGGTGCACTGACTAGAATTTAACTGCTAATGGCTGAAATGACAAAATTTCATTGGTAGATTATTTTCCTGTGGCAGAGATAAAATGTGAAGCTTTCATTATCTGTTTGCCAACACTGATGAATCCATCTAATTTTTTCTTTATTTCCTTAATTCTCCTGGAAATTAGACTGCAGCGCATTTCTTGTTTCAAGCGAAGTGATGGCCTCTCTAACTGGTGCTGTGTTCTGAGAGCATATCGATGTGAGGACTTTATTTCAGCTTCACTGCAAAAAGCTGTCAGTATAACTCGTTTCAGGAAAATTGCAGTAATGAATCCCTTGTGTTCCACAGGCAGGCAGTCTCTTGCTATACAGCTGCAGACCCCTTCGCTGTCGTTAATGTTTTCCAGTTTTTATTTGCGGCCGCAGCTGTGACTGTATACTCAAGGATTTGATGCTAAAGTTTCCTTAGGTTTCCATCTGCCTTCCTGTTAATGACTGCAATGTTTGCTGATTTATATAATCAAGGTTAGTGCCTTATTCTCTCATTGTCTGTGGCATACTGGCAGTAACACAAAGCTTTTCATAAAGAATGCCACGGTGACAGCAATTCTGCAGGGTTCTTGGCAGGTATGGCCTTACATACAGAGGATTATCAAACTTGAACAGTCCAAAGAAGATATTTCTGACCTACAGATGTGCCCTGAGCTGTTAGCTGCTTTGATAGGAACAGGTGAGTTGTCTGTTCCTTTCCTCAACGTTTTTAATGACATTGTTATTATGATGCTAGAAGAAACACCTGAAAGCAGCTAATCCAACAGTGTGAGTGGCACGAGAAGTTCTTCCCCTAACTCCTACAAACATTCTCATCTGAAACAGCAATTTAAAAAAAAAAATTTTAAGCATGCAGTTTTTCTAAGCAGAGAAAGTGCAAGAGAAAACCCCCAGAAGGCTCTGATGTCCTTTTAGCCCTCAGTCCCTAAGCTTATTGGCCTGAATTGGATTTTTGTTGTGTTTATAATGCTTATAAATTGTGTCCAGTTCACAGCTCTGCACACTGTTCTTCACTAAACAGATACAGGCTGGTCAGAGGCTGTGCTCGCAGCTTCCACAGTGTGTTGCAGGCACAACCAGGAGTCAAACATCTCCATTTCTGTCAGCTGGAACACAGTTCAGATTGTGCCCAGCAGGTCTTTCTCTTAATTGCATCTGCCAATTAAAGTGGTGGTGTACCTAAAATAAAAATAATTTAAAAAAACCCTTGTATTTTGGGCAGCCAGCTGACATCTTCGCTTGGATGCAAGCCCAAGCTTTTTTTCCCATTGTTTTCAATTTGTTTTGCAGAAAAAATTGTTATCAATTTTTCATCAAAGGAAAAAGTTTATAGTTTTTATTCTCTCTGTTCCTTTTCACCTGAAAAGAGGAGTAAAGCAATGAGAGAAATTACCGATTTGAGAGAAAAGTTGTATCTGTGAATTTTTGATAAAAAGCACAAGTTCTTCATCATTCTTGTGGGCAGATAATAACTGCTTGCAACCAGAACTCAAAGAAATGCTCAGCAGACATAAATTTTTAAACTTTTAATCTAGTGGCTGAACATTTTCTGACTGGATCTGATTGACAACACCTTACAGTATTCGCAATTGAGACTCTTCACACTTTTCTTTAACTTTTAAAATTACTACAGATATAGCAATTCTTTTAGCTAATTTTGGAAAAATTACTAGAAGTGGTTGAGTTGGAGGAAAAAAAGGAAAGGTCAGTTGTTGAAAAGTCAAAATATATAGTAGTCTGGTAGGACCTAATGTGCTGCTCCAGAGGACTCCAGGGGTTGAGGTTGGTTGTAACAGGTTTGGATGGGGAGTAAACAATAACACTGGAATTTAGATGGTTATTAGGATCTGAGAAAGCACTCACTAAAATGTCTGTGGAAACGCATACCTCAGTGTTTTCATGTTATCTATAAACAGAATCTGAAAACATAATTTCCTCTAAAGCTGGGTCACATCATCAGGATCTTCTTCATGGCTGTAAGATAAATGTTGATTCCCAACAGCTTATCCAGAACAACTTGCCTCTAGGAAAAGTGGTTTATAGTCATTTAGTTCTAGTTCCACTACTCAGTACCTGAATGCTTTTTTGATTTATTTTTTTATTTTAAAAAGATTACCCTCTGTGTCTGTATTATTATTTTTCTTAGGTAATGCAATTATCTACCTAATGTCTTTAATATTTAAAAGAACCTGGAAATGAATGAACAGGTGAAAGGAACTATATTCCACCTAACCCCTCTTCTTTTGAGAGGAAGCTATTCTAAGTTTTAATACTCTTTTGATTTGGGGATGAGATCAGGTGCTTGGTGAAATGTGCTGAATTCATCCTTCATTATGCTATTCTAACTAGGACAAAACCTTTAATCTAAAAATATATTCCCCCTACTTGACTTTTCAAATTTTGTGTTTTTATAACCGATGCTTTGCAAGCATTTCATTGCTTGGCTACTGTGACCTGAAATGGGCACAGTATTCCACTGCTTTAAGTACTCATACAGGCGTGCATCATTTTCCATTATTTTGTTACTGAGGAAAATGCTACAGGGACAAGGAAGGCAGGTGGGCAGAGGATGGGGAACACGAACTCCTGTGAGCGTGGGGACAAAATCCCTGCTCAGGTGACTGCAGGCATGTTGTGCTGGCAGGTTCACAGCCTGAGATTCCCTGGCAGGTGAGGAAGAGCCCTCACAATCTCAGGTTGTGCAGCGTGGTGTTAATGTCTTCAAGAGGCTGCTCTTCTGGGTTTTGTGCCTGTGTTTTCTGTGTGAAGATTGAAGTGAGGACAGTGAGATCCATTCCCTGCTAATGAGTTCATCATTTAAGTGGATAAAACTTTGCTAACCTGTGTTGTGGTGGGAGGTGGCTGTTAAATTAGCTCCTGTTGAATTGGTAATGTCAAAGTGTCACAGAATCCATCCAGCGTGTGTGAATTTAAGATCTGCACAGAGCTGGCGAATGTATGCTGTAGGACAAAGTCTCTGCGGGTGATGAAGTGCCATCAGATAGCCTGAAATGCTTTTTTTGTCAAAACTGGGTAGAGGAAATCATCCGTTCTTCATGCTAAAGGTTAAATATCTGCTTCTCTTGCTCCGATAATGCCAAAATGTCACGTTAGAGCACTTTTATTGAAGCCTCCTCTTCAGAGCAGCATTCCTTTCCCTGATTGCCGTGCCACTACGTGGTGACCTTTGGGCATTAGACTCCTGGACACAGTTTTAGAGATGCACAAATGAGGCTGTGTCTCTCACTCTGCATTCTTGACATGCTTTCTTTTATCCCTTCACTGGATTTAAAAATAAAAAATATCTGTAAATCTATCATATATTGCAACCACTGTTTTTGCAGTTGCAAAATGCACTTGCTGCCTTCCCAACAGTGGTATTTATGATCTCTAAAATATATGCTCATGTTTAATCCTGCTATGAGTTGTTTTGTATTTTTTCCTAAAATCAAATGCTAAGTGCTTATAAATGAATCTATTTTGCAGATGATGTGATTTATTCTTAAAAGCAGAAAGCTAGAAAGTGGTGTGTTGTTTGTTTTTTGTTTTTTGTGGGTTTTTTTTGCAGAATGCTTTGAAAATGAGCTCTATATCGAAAATCATTATTAGACAAAGCTTAAATAAGTGTTCTTGGGGATGAGGAGGATGAAAGGGGAGAGTACAGATGATGTTAAAACTATTGTTTTGAGGATTCACTGACTTGTAAGTCTGATTCTTGTAACAAGAAAATAATTCTAAATATTGTCCTTTGAAAGGACAGGAATGGAGCCTTAGTGAGCAGGTATCACGCTCTCTTTGTAACAAACTTTTCAGAATAACCAGAATAAACCAGAAGGTGCACATTTAGGTTTAAAAGACACTTCATCAAAAATGTAAAAAAATCACAAACAGCTGTCTACAGCAAAATGCAGCGCACACTGATTTCTGTGATTCGTATCTTCTATGCATTCTGTTTGTATGTAAGTCAAACCTGTGTTAGTAACTATACACAGATTTTCCGTGGCCATGAAAAGAACATATTTGGGGTGTTAAAAAACATAAGGAAATGAGAGTTAAAAAAAAATCGATTCTAAAGTTAATGTCCTGAATATTCCAAACCTGAATCTGACAAGTGAAGCCTCCTGTTTTAGCAGGAAATTAATTTTGCTGAAGATATTGTATGTTTGGATTCACTATTTTTTGCATTATTTGAAAGCTGGAAAGTGACTTCAGTCTTGCTTCAATTCCACTGACTTTCAATGCAAACACAGTATTATTTGTTCCATAGACTTCCGTGAATGACAGTAAAGAACAATAAAGAAAAAAACAGGACTGCATGAAAGCATCCATCTCATTTTCTGAATACTGCAACACAGGTCGTAGTAGGACACAAAGTAATTGAAAGAGGTTGATTTCTGGTGCGCTTGATTACAGCTCTGCGTCTGCAGAACTACTGAACAGATTGTCATTTTAGATTATTCCATTTTCTTTCCATCAGAAAAACAAAATCCCTGAAGGATCGTGTAGTTGGCTAAGGAAGCAAATAACATTTTCCAAATGAATGATACATTTATTCTTGAGGAAGAAGCCGTAACTAATAAAGAGGCATTTTCCTAATCCTGCTTTTCAATTTCCATCCCATGAATTTGGTGAAAAGTGTGTGCAAATGGAAAATGACTTACAGTGGAAAGCAGTTTTCAGCTTTACGGAAATTATTCTTCTGTACCTTTTCCTCTAAGTTGAATTTTTCTTGCACAGGCATTTTTTGAATGTGCACAGCAGCACTCTAGAGAAAGAGCTTTTGCAGTAGCTATTCTGATTTTTCAACTCTTATGCTTCTTGGTGACTTGTAAATGTATAGGTACAAGACTGTTTGCATTTCTTTTTCACAGATCTCACACTTGAAATTATTGCATTCAGTAATGTTTTGGGTTATTTTAGAACTATTCCAATTCATAATTTTCTAACACCTGCTATTCTCTTATGCTGTATGAGCTAAATTTCTCCCGCCCCTCCCAGTCTTCTCTGTATTTGTTGAGTAATGAAGGACGCTTGCCTTTGTAGACTTTCTTACAAAATATTCCAAACTGTTTATTTTCTCTCTTATTCAGGATTATTGCAGTAGTTCAGAGGAACTCTACCAACCTGCCAGTTGCTCTGATGAGTCATAAGACTGTAATCCTGTTCCTCCACGTTCATTAAAGAAGCCTGGCATGCTTGGCTAGTCCATGGCAGCTATAAATCTTTGTTCTTGCTGCATTCCAGTTTCTATTGTTCTCTCTTCTAATTCTTAGCAGTTTATTTAAACCTACACAATGTGACAAAGCTTTTCGCCCCCTGAAGCGGCTGCACTGAAATTACAAGTTAATCGATTCATCTTTACCTGACTGAGGTTTGTGCAAGGCTCTGAGCCTTTCAGGCTTTCTGTCTTATCCTGGAGCTTATGGCTCACTGCCACCTCTGCAAACAACTGGGAAAGAATCGCATTTTTTGACTTGTCTAGATTTTGCTGCCTCAGTTTTCATAAGCTCTTCTTGAGAAACATTTAAAGAAAATTCTTCCAAACTCAGAGTGTCAGGAAGTCTACCTTCTCATGATGGAAGAGGCCATTTGCCCTTACTTTGAGGGTTTCATTTGTGGCTTACTCCTTGCCCACACTCCAGGGGCACATCGTATTCTGAAGCTGTGCTTTGCAAGGAAAAGTGCTTCTGTAATCAGCACATGCTGAAGAGATAATTAAGCCTTGAGAGGTTATAAGATTTATGGTGGAAATCAGGAAAATATATTCTGAATATGAGCTTGTATTTGTAGAAAGCAAGACTTTTTCAGGGCGATCAATTTTTTGATTTACAGCTCAGGCATTGGGCAGCAATGCAGAAGCCTTCAGCCCTCAGCCTCTGTCAGAAAAGTACCTCATGTTTTTAAATCTGTTTACATAATGGTATTTTTTGTGACCTTCTAGACATAGCAGAGAGAAAGTTCCCCAAAGTAAAGCTGTCTGTGCATTCAAAGCCTCCCTCCTTCCTCACTGTGCACCCACTGCAACTGATGCCATGCTGCATGGGGAAGCTGGGAGGGGTCTGTCCCGGCACCTCCTCCCCACTTCAGCCAGCCCACTTCTGTTGCCCTGGCACAAGGCTGCTGTGTCTCATTTACAGGCTGAGATTGTGACACAGGATCTTCTAGATGCTTAAGAATTGTTCTCTCCATATTGTTACCCATTTTAAAGAAGGAGCAATCAGATTTTTAACATTGATGGGCTTGTGCTGAGTATTAAGTCTACTCAGTTTTAGAGAAGAATGGAAAAACAAAGGAAATGATGGCCCAGCTATTTCTTCTAGTGGCATGAGCCACCTGTTGTTTCTCCAAATTAAATACCTCACTAAATTTGATTTGATGACTTGGATGGTGACCATGAGTGGATATCCTCACAGGGGAGAAATAAAGTGCAAAAAGAAGTGAGAGAAACTTTGCTCTTCACTTTTTCATCGCTCCCAGAAACCTCATTCTTCTCTGATATAACAGGAGACAGATATGTTTGTTTCTCCAGTGTCAAAGTACTGCTATCTGATCTGTAAAAATTAGGCTACTGCATCGCTCTGTTGATTAAATATTTAAGAACAAACATTGAATTATGTGGTGTATAGAAGTGTTTCTTCTCTGTCAGTAGCCAAAATCTGATATGCCTCCATCTTGCTCTAATCTGGGAATACAAATGAAAAGCTTTATCAATGAAAAACAGCTGAAGATAAGCGACAAGTGTGACTTCAAAACCTGAACAGCCGCAGACTTCACAACTGGTACAGACTGCGTATAGATATAACATAACTGCAGTTGATACCCTTGTATGTGTTTGTGCCACAGTGAATTTATTTTTACAATTCTCTTTCTGTGAAGACAGGTCCCAACTGTTTATAAACAGCATTCTGCCAGCCTCTGTCATTTGCATCCCTTCAGAACATTTCAGCAGTGCACCATAGCAATGTATTGCAGCTCTTTGGAGGCAGAGGACAGTGGGCAGTGCCTGGAGCTGCAGTGCCAGGGGGGCAGATGTGTGGTGAGCCTTCCTCCCACAGCTGTGCAGCCAGCTGTGTGCTGTGTCCTCCCCACTCCCCTGACTCTTAAGGGATGTTTAAAAGAAGTAATAACTTATTTAGTGCAAAATTTAGGCGGGTTTTGAGCAAATACGCTGTTTTTTTTTTTCTTGTTGTCTCTGTATTCTGCTAGATTTTTTTGTGTTACACATCTTAAATATTTTGGTTATGGATCTAGGGTAGTAATACAAAACATACTTATGTTTCTTCTTTTTTTCTGTTAAATATTGCTTATGATTTTCTGTAGGCCTTTGATTGAGTTTTCTGCTGGCAAGTGACTGCCTTTCAAAATGGCTTCCTCTGCATATATGCACGCTTTTATTGGCTTCATCTGTGAAACAGCCATGCCCAGTTTTACCTAAGTCTTGCTTGGTAGTGCTTCTTAAAAATGATCCCTGAAAGATACCTTCTCTTTTCCTTTCCTTATCGATTTTCTATTTCCCTCTGTTTTGCTATGTTAGCTGTATATCTTAAAGAATCAGATCGTTCCATTCGTACATTGTAGGTAGATAAGCTGAAAGACCTGAATTTTTCCACACGTTCCTTTATTCCTGCTGTGTTTCAGGTACACAAATAGTATATTTGGAACTTCAAGTGATAAATAAATATTTCTGATAATTTTAAAGTAAATTTAGTAGCTCTGTCAGATATGCTTCAATACCTCCCTCTGTTTTAGCAAGGACTTCATTTCCACCTCACCGTTTATTTTTGGAAAGAAAAACAAAGAGTGTGTAGGGAAAACTGGTTAAGCCACAGTTTCAGTCAATTCATTATATAAAAAAAAAATAAAATAGTTCTTGTAAGTTTCATTCTAAATTCTCATCATTTCTGTTGTATTTGGAGATCATTTTGCATTTCAGTATCTTTATTATCCATGTTGGGATGCAAAGATACAAAGATAACAGGGCAAGACATTCTGTAGCTTGTTTTCTCCTGCTCTCAGTATTTTTTAACCGCATCCCTTAAAATAGAAATGCAAAACTATGTGTCCTACTTTCCCCTTACTGAAATAGATGCCTTTTGTTAATTTTAGATACAGAAGGGCAGGATATGTAATTAATGATATCAAAGAACCCATAAGATATTCAACAGGGTCCTAACATCAAGGACAAAAGAAGTCTGACAACAGCTGTCCCTAATGATTTGGTTTGTAAAATGTTTTCTTTTATTTCAGGAAGTTGGATGCTTTCATCTATGATGCAGCAGTGCTGAATTACAAGGCTGGAAGAGATGAAGGCTGCAAACTTGTCACAATAGGCAGTGGATACATCTTTGCCACTACGGGCTATGGAATAGCACTTCAGAAAGGGTCACCGTGGAAGAGACAAATTGATCTCGCCCTTCTTCAATTTGTTGGAGATGGTAGGGACCAATCTTTATTCTTTCCTTTCCTTTTTCTGCATATGCGATGTTAATTCAGTTTTAATAGCTCTGAGGATTTTACTGATCTTCTCTTACAGTCTTTATGGAAAAAAACACAGTGTAAACAAATGGGTAAAATATTTCTCCGTGTTCTTAGACAGGAATTCTCTTCTACTCTGTTTTTTAATTCACCTCGCTGCCTAGGACACTTGCATCTATTTTCAGAAAGAGTTTCCATATGCATCACAAAATAATGTTGGCCTCAATGTTAAAAAGCATTTCTAAATTTGCTTATTTTCTTTTCTTTTTTGCCTGTGAGAAATTCCTGAGGATTTTTTACCTTGTAGACAAGTTGTCTTTCAGCATGGCCAAGTTAGCTCTTCTATACCTGTCTTGTAGGTAGAGGAATTAATATGATTATTCTCATTGACGAGTTCTTTGAGCTCTTCCTTATGGCAAGAAGAGAGAAAGACTGACTGAAACTGCGACTGACTTTAACTAGTCTTAAAATCCTTAGACTATAACTGTCTAAAAGCCTCGCTCAGATCAGTGTGGTACATGTTACGTTATGATTCTGAGTCTTTTACATAGATACATATGTTCACTTTACATTTCTTTGACAGTGAAATAGAGGGTTTCATAGGAAAAGAACTCTTAAAACATGTCATAGCAGTTTAAATTGTCAAGTGCAGGACCTTAGCTTTGTGGCCTCCTGTTCAATTAAAAACAACAAAAATCCTTTAGACAGTAATTTTCAAACTGGAGACAGTGAGTGTGTTAGTCTTCAAGCACATGGATTTTATTTCTATTATAATACTAAATCTCTGAAAGAGGCGTAGTCATCATTACTGATGGATTTGGTCTGGTTTGTAAGGAGAAATACTAGTGTCACCATTATTGATCTGCTGAATTTAGAGAGGCTTAGGGAATAAACATTGCTTGCTTCTGCTAAGAAATGAATATATCACCCACACTGACTAGGTTTCAAGCAAATAAGTATTCTTTTATGTAGTAGGAATTAACTGGCTAAAGTTTTTGCTTTCTTATTTCTGAGTATTTTGTGAATATAACACTTTTTCTACTTATGTAATAGTATTAAGAAGTGTTAGATGCTGTAATTCTGACCCTTCGTAATAGGAAGACAGAATCAGAGAATTGAAAATATTTGTCCCAAAATAAAAGGGAAAAAGCTGTCACAGTCTGAAAGAGGATCTGAGGTCTTTCTCAGTTATGGGCAAACCCCTCTAGATGTGCCAGAGCATCACTGTGGCCTTGCATTTTCTTCCTGCTTACTCTCATTATTTTTGATAACTTCCTCATCCAGCAAAAAGAAATGAAATGCCAGGGAAAGAAAATAAACAAAATAGAAATTATTTGAAGCTGTTCCATTATTACAAAAAAAAAGAAGAAAAAAAAAATCCTAAAAATACCACAGGTAATGCATTTATACATGTCACTTTGTCTCCTGGTATCAGGGAGAAAACAAAATGGATGGAAAAGAAGAGGGAAAAAACCTTATAATTGTACTTATGCTTTGCCTTTGAACTTACATAGCATATGAATGTTTATCTCCCTAAATCATATTTAGTAGCTGAAAATAAAACAATTGGGTTGTCTACAAAACTTGATATTAGAGCTTCCACAGAAATAATGTACAGAATAGCATTTGGTACATATAGCCTGTCATGAATGAAAGCTTGTCATGAAAGTACTGCTCCCACGTTCATCAATGTTTAGATTACTTCAGAAGATAAGCAAAAGTGGTACTTTTCAATATGTTTAGACAGAATTCTGAACAACCCATGAATGCTAACATGATCACTTTCTCTTTTAACAAATGTCTAATCTCGTTTGGAAAATTGTTTGGGCAGAATATAAGAGGACAGCGGTTGGTCGTATATGATGGGAAAGAATAGGTGTGTTTCTTTTAGTCCTGTAATTGTTTGCTGCCTCATCTCACTTTATTGCATCATAGATCTGGATGATAATTTTCAGGATTATATATATATATGTGAATACAAAGAATAATGTTGAGATTGAAATTTCTTCTACTGCTTTGTAAAGTATGTTGTGAGCTGAAACAAAACACCAGGAAATTAAACGTAAAGAATTATTGCCTAGAACTCTCATGACCTGATATTTGTAAGCAAGGTCTAATTTCTGTAGTTTGATGAATAATCTTTTTTTGCCATGAACTTATGTAAGTCTGTTTTGATGAATCAGAAGGGATGAATCCAGAGTTCAGGCCAACGTCATTTTGCTGTATCACTAAAAATCTCTTTGAAGTTTTCCAGACTAAAAGCAAACATGTCTGAGTGGAAAGTTTCATCTTAGGATGAAACTCCTGGGAAATCCACACTGAAGTCTGAATGAGGTTGGTTAAGTAAATAAGCATACAAAATGAAAACAGAAAGACTTTTTTTGCATGTGTTGTCTCTGCTGATTTTATTATGCCTATAAAACAACAAAGTGACTGGCAGTATTGAATCATTATTTGGTATATGTAACAGAATATTCATCTCTACAGAATAGTTTCAGTGAATGACTGTAAATCTAATGAGTTTCCTAAATGTAAGAAAAATCCTAATTAATAGAAAAGATGCCATTTATTGATATGATTGCTACGTTAAGGAGTGAAAGAGAGAACCTTTTGGATGATACTTGCTAGATATTTGGATAAGACCATGTAATTTCTTTAAAAGATTTCTTTAAAAGTTTACTGTGATTTAAAAAATGATTTCATTCCTTTTTTATATTTGCCTCATTCTGAGATCTCGGAATGTATTTTTTAGAATCTTCTGTGTCCTACGTAGGTCTTTCCACTGTGATTTTTTTTGTGATTTTTTTTTTTTTTTCCTCTTCCATAATGGATATTATTGTATCCAATTCATATACGCATTCAGGTGAAATTTTTTTGCATGGTTGATAGGAACCTTTTTGCTCTCCCTCACTGATGTAAAACATCAAGCTCAAGTATTACTGACCTTTAGTAAACTTTTCATCCCACACGACAGTGTTTTTTCTGCATTGAAGTTAATAGCTTTGAACTGTCATTTGTATTTTGTTGCCACTGGTGAAAATTAAGGTAAATACAAAGGAACATAGATTTGTGTTAGAAATAGCTTTAACCTTAGACTGAGCGACTTATTTGTACCTACATGAGTTGAGTTCTGATCTTAAAGATAGTTTTGCTGGGTGGGCAGATTAATACTGCCAAATGACAATTGCAGTGGTAAAGTGGGAAGGAATCAGGCTACAGGATGCCACATTTATTATTCTAATCAAGAGAAAAGGAGAGATGGGGAAGGAACATGGGAAGGAGTTGCTCACAAACTTGAAGAACAGAGAATACCTGCCAACACAGCTATCCCCAGAACTGTTTGCTCACTTGGTCTGTGCAAGTTCATATACATTGCTCACTTCGTTGGAAGTTGAGATAAGTATGCATTTGTTATTAATAATGTTAATTACTTGGGATCACTGAGCCCTTTTAATATACTGAGTTAGGATTTTCTTGTACAATGGATACAGGTGAAGCAAACTACTCAGTGAATTTCCAGTTTTGCAGTTCTGACTACCTGTAAATCACATCTCATTATCTGAGCAGAATTGCAGTTGGCAATTAGAATCTGTGATTTCATTTGAAATAGTGGATCATCAAGGTAATTTTCTAAAGTACTGGTTGTGCTTTTTTATTTACTCAAGTTTTGCTTGCTATAGCCATAAGAGGAAACTTTCATTTTTTTAACTGAGAAATAAAAATGTTTGTACTGACACACAGAGGACTATTTCTCAGTCTTCTGCTGAGAAATAGAAGCACCTAAAAATTCCAAAACAACAAAATGATACAGCTGCTGAGAAACAGCACCATCATTTTGTTTGGATCTTTCGCCCACAACGACAGCGATGTGTCAGAACAGAGATGTTGAATACTGAAGAGTTGCATGATACGTGCTTTGATTTCTCTTATAAACCTCTGTAAGGAGCAGCTGGGAAGTCTGACATGCCCAATATCTCACACATTACCCCCAGAAGCTGTCAACTGCTTTTTTAGTGTGTTAGCTTGCAGTTTGATGAGTTCCATATATGCTCAAACACACAGGCTGAGTAATTCAACAAGTCTATAGCTGCTGAACTGCTGCATGGCACACACGTTCCTCCAGCCTTCAACATTACAAACTTTCAGCCAGCTGCTCTAGCTTGGGCTGCACGGTGTGATGTAAAGCAGAGCTATACTTCAAAATGTATATTGCAGAGTGCCTTGCAAGATGTTGCTTCTGAAATCTTCTGTAGTGTCATGTATTTGTGGTTTGGAGGAGAATCACTTTTATTTCTCTCTGGTGTTTTTGAGTAAATGAGACTATTGCACTGCAAAAGACAAAGTTGCTTTGGGATTAAGAGAGTAAAAGGGCTTCAGAGGGCAGATAGGATTGAGTGAAAGATAGCAGGGAACCTTTAGCAGTTTGGATAAAAGACACGTGCATGCAGAAATAGCTGGAAATGAGAGACAGAAAAATGCTGCGTAAAGAGGGCAAGTATGGAGAGGAGTGGAAGAATATCAGCCAGCTGGCAAGATGGAGCTTCGAGTGCATGTGAGGGATTTGTAACCTGTTTGCTACCTGCAGGCCATGAGCTCAGTTCAACCAGAGATCTGGGAAGAGATCCCCAGGAAAAGAGGGACAGATTGTATAGCTGTATTAAGCCCGACCCACAAAGCAGTGGCCTTTAGAGCAATTAGAGACACAAAGATGTAAAGAAGAAAACTGGTTTTGGTTTGAATTTCTTCAGAGAGTCTGTTATCCCCTTCCTAATACCTTTAAATTCTGGTTAATCTTTATGTGCTTTTTTCGATAGCTTAATGTGCTAAGAATCATTTTCCTGGGTGGATAATTGCTTCCCACACCTTAGTGGCAATAGGCAACTGTGGAAATAAGATTTGCCCCCTTACATGTGGAAGAGGAAAATGCCTTGCTACTTTTCTTCACGTTTTAGCAGAAGCCTTCCAAATCTCAGCAATAAGGAAGTGTAGCAGAATGACTCATGCTGGCCGTTAAAAACCAAGAAGGAAATACGTATGTGATTATATGGACATATTTTCAGTGCGTGCTGCCTAGGCAGAATACACCCACAATCCCAGTGATTTTCTGTTTATATATTTAGTGTCCTCCTTAAGCAGTGGGTGGAACAAATGTGACTGGAGAGTGTGAGTGTATAAGAGGAGGCTGTTTGTGTAGCTGAACAGGAGTGAGAGGGATTGTAATATTGAAAGTCGTGCTTAACGGTTTTGTTAATTCATCTGTCACTAATAGGGGCATGCAGAGCACAGTCATTAGCTCACCATAAGTTTATCACTATCAGTCGTCTGTGTTCCTCTTACTACATTTACAAGGGGAAATAACTCAGAAAATTCCCATGGTAAGAGATTGTTTTGGGGGTTCCAGGCTGAATTCAAGAGGTCATAGTGCTTTTATGTAATATCTTACATGCAGTGCAATGTATGGTTCACATAACTAGGTCAGATTGAAACTGATGAGCTTATCGAACCAAACACACATCAACCCATTTGGCTTCTGACTCCTCTGTTCAGGGCAAAGAGCCTCTTACACTGGGGTCTGGAGATGATGGAGTGCTGCCTTCCTCCTCTGGTGCTGGTGGGACCTTACACCAGAGTGTCTGTTTCCAAATTGAAAACTGTCCCATTTGTCCAGCATGAACTGCAGATGATTCTGCGAGCATAGCCACAGACTTTTGAACATGATGCCCTACATTTGCCCAATGTGAACGTGTGTATTTAACCCCTTTATTCAAGATCTCCCATTCGTATATGTTGATTTTCTTTATTCTTTGCATTTTTGCTCCTTGGGCTGAGGTTATAACTATGTGCAAGTTAGCACCCATCAGAGTATCAGTAGCAGCCTGTGGCTTTGCATGCTGTCACATGCATTGTGACCTGTGCCACAGTGACCTCCTCCTGCACTGCACCTTGTGCAGCCTGGGGTGTGCTGAAACCAGAGGGCTGCTGTAAATCACCAATGGAACAAAGCAAAATTCCATCTTTTTTTTTGCAATCCAGAAGGGATATGAAATAGATTTCTTCTCTCTTTGTGTAAAATAATTAAATAGATTAAAATTAAGGTAAGGACTTGATGAAAAATTCCCCCAGAGTAGCTAAGCAAGTAGCTGAGGCAGCCTTTGAATCATCAGTGATTATCTCCAGCATCCCAGAGAGGATGAGTAGAAGCCTATGGGGTTAAAGCAGAGCAAAAGAACACCTGACTCCCGAGGAAGAAATTAATAGCTCAGTGAGCTATATAGGCTTCAATGCATATGAAAAATTAAAACACAATTTTTAACATTTCGATCATTTGAGCATAAAAAGAGAATCAGGATAAAACAGTAGATTTTTCACTTATAAGTGCTGTAAAACTATTGTACATTGCTTATCTGATAGACAGGTTTTTGCAGAGAAGGTAGCAAAGTGAAATAACCAAATTGTGTTTTTTCACAAGGAGCATTCCTGTTTCCTTTTCCACTTAGTCAGGGCTTTGACTGTCATCACTGTTTGTAAATAGCTGCTTATTCTTCCCACCCATAACTTTGATTTAACAGCTTCTTAACAGGCTTTTCTCATGTGTAGAGTCAATTCCGAAGTCATATCTCTGTAGTTATTATTTCCTCCATTTCCCTCCATCAAACACCCTGTCCAAACTTCTGCTAGTGCCTGCTCCCCGCCGGGAGCTGCTGAATGCAGCACAGCTTCTAAAAGCATGCAGTGCCTGGGACTTGTGTGTGATATTTTGGACTGCCACTGAGTCTGTGGTTAGTCTGGCTGTGTTCCTAAGTCACACTGAAATCCAGCCCAGGTTTGGCTTGCTTCCCAAGAGTGAAAATCAAAGAAAGGAAACCCTGCTACAATTTTGGGGTGATTCTACCAGGCTGAAGCTCTCTCCACAGCTGCGCTAGCTGAGGTGGTGCTTTTTGGTGCTGCTCAGCAGTTCTGGGGAGGAGGGGAAAGCTCTATGTCTGTGGGCATACAGATGGGGGCACTACCAGGGCTGCAGTGCTTCTGGTGTCTGCTATTTATTAACTATGGAAGAACAGAATTGGTTTTGGCATCAGGAGGATACAGGGTTAGATTCTGCACTCTGTCCCTTTTCTCCATGCTCGGATCCTCAGGAAGAAGGGGGAGAGGATGCTCGGGTTTCAGAGGTCCTGTTTCCTTCACTGAAGTGGAGCAGCAAGTTAATTTTGTAACTTTCTTTTTAAGTAAGCAGCAAAAAAGGTTATCATCATTTTTTGTTCTCTTTTTGGATGTAATTATAAAGCTTTGTGCTTGTTTATTTCTGGTAAGTTTTTAACTAGGGAGCTATTGAGTGATAATGAAGCATTTTTTCTTTTAACCAAGTAGGAGGAACACATCAGACAAATGTTGAAAAGCTGTTCTTTCCCCTAAAAAAACAAACAAACAAACAAAAAAAAGTTACTCCCAAACTACTTTTCTGTAAGTGAATGTGGAGAATGATGGCTTATGTAGGCTTGGGTTTGTGGAGCCAAACCAAAAATCATAAAAGCATGACAGGCGCTTTTTGTTTGTTTGTTTGCTTTTGATAAATAATGTGATTATCAGTACGTGTGCTTCTTCCTGGTTGCAGGTATAGATGTGGGGGATGAAACACTCAGAAAAGAAAATAGCATCAGTGAAACATTCCATAAGGCAAACAGCTTTAAGCATGTTGGGCCATCATTTGGGAAGGTGCTGGCTCTGTTTTGGGAAGGTGTTTGATGAACAAAGCTGAGAACCAAGAAATGATGGCAGGGCCTTGCAAGAGGTTGAGCTAGGAATGGAGATATTCTGGCAGCCCCAACAAGCACCTCTGAGAGCTGACACTTTTCTAGGGAAAGGGGCAGTGATAAGAGCTGCAGAATGGGAGCATGTTTTTCAGCTCAGGATAGCAGAAGGGTCAGATATTTCCCAGAGCATGCAAAAAAGGCTAAAGGCTGTGATGAGGAAAAGTGTAATTCTACCCTTTGATCTGTATCTTGTCTGTGTCTGGATAATGTTTTTCTTATCAGATAAGCTAGAAGTGTTGCACTAAATGTAGACAGAAAAGCACTTCTGGGAAGTTCAGAGTCAGCACAGCCAAACAACTGTGTAAACAGAGCTAAAGCAAAGCACACCACATAGAAACCAACCCAAGAGAAATTTACAGGGACCTTTTTATTGTTCGCAAAAACTTTGTAAATAGTCTTAAACTACCACTGAGAGCTAGAATTCTGCAGTTTGTTTGAGAGGGCCATACTGCACTGTAAGTGAATAATGCAGCCCCTCAGCACCACTGAGATAAAAAAATAATAATGTAATAGTTGCTTAAACTGAGTCTTACATTGTAAATGAAGCAGACCTTATATAAATGTAAATTAAAATATTGATACATATCTTACTGTAGGCACCAGTTATCTATGAATTTTGCAGATGAGCTGTACTGTGACCATGTTAAACAGAAACTAACACTAGTTTTTTATTTTATTTTATTTATTTTATTTTATTTTATCAAATATATTGGAACCATTCATTTTGTAATCTTGTGCCATAATGCTATGTTATATAGCATTGTTATATATATGTCTTATATAGCATTATCATATTGTGCTATTCTATCATATAGTGCTAACATGCTATAATCTACATGGTAGTGTCATGATGTACTTTGCTACTGAAATCTGGAACAATTCTATCAATATCTTGGATATAAAACAAAAAATGGACAAGAGGGGTAACAAAAAGATCAGGCTTTTTTTTTTTTTTCTCTCCTAGTTTTGTAGATCAGCTGGGCCAAAGAGTTATTACAGCTAAAGGAGTAACTTTTGTGTGTCTGTGTCATACATACATATGTGTACATGTATGTACACACACACACACTGGAAATGATTCATACACTAGAATGCCAGCCTAATCTGTCCATTCCTAGATAATATCATGTAATAAATATGACAGTCCAATGATTCACAGCACTTTATGATCTATAAAATTGTACTGCATTACTTTTAGCTACTAATTAACAGTCATTTCTGTCACTATCAGATATAATGAAAGGGCTGTTACAACAGCAGGATCTGTGAGACCTAGGGATGCTTTGTTCTTCATAGCTTACCAGGGTGCTGCTACTTGTCTCAACTCAAACAAGCCCAGTTTGTTTCCGTAGTGATGTTTTTGGAAAGGTTAGTGGATTATCAATAGTCACTTCAGATGTACAAGCCAAAGGGAAGGAACACACGGGAAACTAATGAAAAAGAGGTTTAAAGTCTTCTCTGAATTTTGTAAAAGGGCACAGCAGTCAACTCAAATTGATGTTTGACAATCCTGGGAGGTGTGCATTTTCTTGTGGGAAATAACGAGGGCTGATTGTCAGAGCTTCAGCTACTAACGCCCAAACCAGAAATATCACTGTCTTTGGACTCAAATTTTTTTCTGTTCCGTAGCCTGTGAGTTTTATTCATAGACCCTGGGGAGGGCTTGAAAGATGGACGAGGCAGGTAGTCCAATGAGGTTTAGCACGTGTGCATATATACCAAACAAATCCAAATGTTCCAAGACGTAGCAGTGCACAACGACCCCCAGATAGCTGTGTACTGATTGTACAATATCCATATGGTTACAATTAATAATTTATTGTGCTTATTTCCTGGATTAGAAGCCTTTTAAGTATTCATGAAATTGACTTTCTTCTTAGGGGATGTGCTGAGGTGTTTTGAAGATTGAGCACTGTAATTTGGGAGAAGTCACAGGGCCTTTTTCAGGTGTAGAGGTTCAATTCATGCTTCAAGCACAAAACTAAACTCAGAATTAACTCAAAACTGAATAATCTCTTGCAAATTTGTGAAATGCCTTTCCTAAAATGCCCCAGTGCTTGTCTTTTCTGCTTCAGTATTTCCTTCACATTCCCTGAGAATCCATTTCTCCATTGCATCTTGCTTTCCGCTTCCAACTCACATATCCAAATTATCTGTGGGCTGCAGCTTTCCTATTGCCCAGGCACTCTATCCTTTTAAAATTTTCTTGCACAGCAAGTCATTGATCTTTTCGTCTGGCTTGAAGGTAGCTGAAAAGTCAGTACAGCTTTTAGCCATTTTTTCCTGATCTTTACTACAGTGCTCGCTGGATTACAATACAGAAGATGCATTTCCTAATTCCTCGGTAAGGATTACGCATCAGAAGCGTGTGAATTCATCCCCCAAATTGAAGCCATATCCTGAGCTGTTTTGGCCCTCTCTATTATCTAGACAGAAATTTATGCCTATTATTAAAAATAATAATAGATTTACTCAGCTGACTATATTCCCAAGAGAGTAAAAAGACATATGTATGCATTTGCAATGCTACAGTAAGTAGAACAACAATAGTGTGTAAAAATATCATATGATACAATATAAAAAAACAGTCTTTGCAGTAACAAATGTGATTTCTCGCATATCTCTGTCCATGTTGGCAGCTGCTGCTAAATGATAGCGTCCTTCATCGAAGGCCTAATCTCTTGTGGGAAATACAGATGCTAAGACTAACAGGGAGTTGATCTGCTTGTTTAGTTTTAAGTAAAGTAAATGGTTTAATTACAATAAGATGCTGTATAGCCAGAACCAGAAAACAAGACTGCTCTGTGATGTTTATTTTCCTGCTGCTGCTCGGAAGGCAGCAACAAAAGGCCAAAGGAGACTGCAGTGGGAGAGTGGTGAGGTGGGGAGCAGAGAAAGGTGTGCAGGACTCAGCCAGAGGGAAGCTGGAAGGGAGCATGGGGCAGGGAGAGTGTTTGCAGACCCTGCATCACCCAGCTTTCTGGCTGGAAGCAGGGAAAACAGAAAGCATGAAGAAGGACTGTATTTGAGAGAGACAAAAATAAAGAAATATAAGTAGGAACAGACATACTGCATGCATTTAAGCATTCATGTCAGCATGTTGTTTTCTACAAAAGCAGGCAGTTTATGAAACCCAGTAGAATTTTTTTAGAATGACACTTGTATTTCCTCGCTCCCTGTATGTACGGGCTGGGTTACAATCTCCTGCTTCACATTCCCAATTTTACATCAGTGTGACCTGTAAATATTGTGCTTTGTGTAATTTTCCATCTAGTGTTGGTGATTGCCATTGCTTTGCCATGAAGCTATTTGTTGGAAAACCCACAAAGTTTTGACAAATTGCATCTTCTCTTTCTCAAATCGATCTTTAAAAGTATCTTGTAGATAAGGAAGTGACTGAAGACATAATCTCTGGATCAGTTTAGGTATTAGTGAAATGCAGCCAGCTACAAGAGGAAATGTGATTGATAACTGCAGTAGCGATGGCCCGGTGAGGCATCCAGAGCAGCCCAATGCTGAACCTTGCTGTTATCACTTATGCTGGTTTTCATAATTTGTCATTTAATCTTTTTTGATTGGATTTTCTGTGTTTTAACACCCAAGACCATCTGACTGAGTTAGGAGACTGGTGTGCAAAAATACATAAGGGATGCGTGAATGAAAAGTATATGCACACGTAGGCACGTGGAATGTAAGGTCTTTAAGAAGGTTCAGAAATGAGGCTTCACAAATGAGGCATTAAAAGGTGCTGTATTTTTCAGTTTGCAAAGACTTTCTAGTGTTGTGACAATTAATTTTTTGCATTCTAACAGTTTTGACTCCTTGCTCTCCCTAGGTGAAATGGAAGAGTTAGAAACCCTGTGGCTGACTGGTATTTGCCACAATGAGAAGAATGAAGTCATGAGCAGCCAGCTGGATATTGACAACATGGCAGGAGTCTTTTACATGCTTGCAGCAGCCATGGCGCTCAGTTTAATTACCTTTGTCTGGGAGCACTTATTTTACTGGAAGCTTAGATTCTGCTTCACTGGAATCTGCTCTGATAGACCAGGATTATTGTTCTCAATCAGCAGGGTTAGTATTCTTTGCATTTCACCCCTTCAGGCAATTGACAGTATGAGCACTGCCTCCCTAATACACTTTTCTTTGTATTCCCACCTGGACATTTGAAATAGTTGTTTACAACTCTGACAAAGTGATCAATGACCTTATTATGTTCTGGCACTCCAGGGGAAGTCTTATCTCCAATGGATTATTCTACCAGATTAATTATCATGTCAGGATAATTGTTAATCAAATGCTAGAAATGTAATATATTTAAGGGAGATTTTGATGTAGGAAAGGCAGAGCTGCTTATATTCAAGAATACTCACCCTTCCTCGACCCCCCCAAAAAAAGAACAAAAAAAAAAAAACCCAAAACCAACCCCACAACCAACAAAATAAGCACTAAATTAGTGACAGATATTAACTCTCAGGTTTGTGTACTTCATAAACATTTTAAGTGATAAAAGTACTAGACTAGTTTTTAAGTAGGCTTTTCTTGATAGCTAACTTATATAAGAGAAAGAGTCGAACACAAGTATCATTTGTGTTTGGTTAGACAGTAAGACAATTTTTAATAATACCAAATCCAAAGCAGATTTACATATCCCAATAATTAATGTGAGCAGTAAGATAAAGGAAGTAGGTGCTTGTTCTCAAACCTTTTGACAAATCAATATTTCTTATTTAATTTTTTAAGTGAGTGCTTCATTAGGTAATGGACTTTGCAGGTGTTTGTATATAGCTGAGGAGAGCAGAAAATGATTAAAAAGAAAAGCCTAATTTCTTAAAAAAATGTGCTAACATTACCTTTTAGAGTAAATTTGATTGTATTGGAACTGCACTAAAACACTCTGCCCTAGCCTGTTGGAGATTGCCTAGTAAAGCATAAATGCTTACATCTTTATGTTTTGTATTTGAAGTTTATACTTTGGTCTTCAGTGTGAAACTCAATCTTCTCTGGTAAAAAATGCTTATTTAAAAGGCAAATTTCACAGGGTCCGGGATATCATTCAAACTCACAAAAGCCACTAAACAGGTAAGAGTTACATACAGGATGGACTTGAACCATTTGTCCCAGATGAACTCAATTTCAGGCTTAGAAAGAACTGAAGAGCGCCATAACTTCTAGTAGCCTTACTGCATGCCTCTTTTAGAGCGGTAATTTAATCACTGCTTTGGAAAAATAGAATTTCCATTAATGAAGGTTAGCTGTATTTTATGATGGCATTAGGGAACCTTTTGAGGTCCCCGGTAATCCTGTTGTCTGGAATAAAGTATGGGAGGCCAACACAGACCACTGGTTCGTAAAATACTGGCAATCGTCCTTTACATTGCCAGTGGATTATGGCAGAAACTATTCTTCCATATAGATCTAAACAAATACTACAAGAATAGGTATATGTCTTTTACTAATTAAATAAGCAATGCTTTATTGCCATTGAAATTGGATTGAAAATATTTAAAATTTACATATAGTAATTTAATTTGTTTTATATAATTCTTATTACAGGGTATTTATAGCTGCATTCATGGAGTACACATTGAAGAAAAAAAGAAGTCCCCTGACTTTACTTTGACCAATTCCCAAACCAACATGTTAAAACTACTACGAACAGCGAAAAATATGACCAATATAAATCCTTCAAGAATTAACTCCCCCAAAAGAACAGCTGATTTTATTCAGAGGGGTTCCTTGATTATGGACATGGTCATGGATAAGGGAAACTTGATCTTTTCTGATAACAGATCCTTTCAGACAAAGGACAACTTTTTTGGTGAAAACATGAGTGAATTGCAGACACTTCCTGGCAATCGACACAAGGACAATCTTAACAACTATGTTTTCCAAGGTCAGCATCCTCTCACACTGAATGAGTCCAACCCAAATACAGTAGAGGTTGCAGTAACAACAGAAGCAAAAGTAAACTCCAGACCCAGGCAACTTTGGAGGAAATCTGTTGAATCTTTACGTCAGGAATCTGTACGTCAGAGTCAAGGTTCTCAGAGGGAAAACGGGTCAGATGAAAACCGGCAACTTTCAGTGAAAAGCCAAAGATATCTTCCTGAAGAGATTGTCCATTCAGATGTATCAGAGACATCAAGCCGGGCTACTTGCCATATGGAACCTGATAACAACAATAAGCACCACAAAACCAAGGACAATTTTAAAAAAAGAACAGTAGCATCAAAATACCCAAAAGACTGTAGTGAAGTGGAACTGACATATCTGAAAACTAAACAGAGCTCTCCACGGGATAAAATCTACACAATTGATGCTGATAAGGAGCCAGGATTCCGCTTGGACACACCCCAATATATCGAAAACATTGTCCTTCCAGAAACTATAGAGTATCCTGGTGTTTATCAAGATCACAATGACAACTACAGGAAAGCAGAACATGCTAACAGGACTCCCATGCATAATGAAGACAGTCTTCCAAATAATGATCAGTATAAACTTTATGCAAAGCACTACAGTTTAAAAGATAAAAATGCTTCCCTAGTTGACATGAATGATAGATACAGACAGAATTCTACCCACTGTAGGAGCTGTCTTTCCAATTTGCCCACTTATACGGGACATTATTCAGGCAGATCGCCCTATAAATGCGATGCATGCTTGCGGATGGGGAACCTCTATGATATTGAGGAAGATCAGATGCTGCAGGACACAACGAACTTATCACTTCCTGAAGAAATATATGACCATAGTTGGTCACAGAATAATGCTCTGCAATATCATAAAAAAAACAAGTTGAGGATTAGCAGGCAACATTCATTTGATAATATTGCTGATAAGTCCAGGGAAATTGATCTTGGAAGACCTTCTCGTAGTATAAGCTTGAAAGATAAAGAGAAGTTTCTCCAAAGTAGTCCATATGCAAGCATGTTTAGCGTTCCCTCAAGCAAACTGTTGAGCAACAAAGCCTCACTTTTAACCCATGCTCTAGAGGACAGTAAGAGGAGCAAGTCCCTGTATCCCATTCACTCAGAAGATAATCCCTTTCTGCACTCGTATCGTGATGACCAGCACTTATCTCTTAGGCGAAATCCAGCTGATCTTTATAAATATTCGTTACCAACCAGAGGAAGAAATGATAATTATTTCAGGTCATCCATAAAGTCTACAGCATCATACTGTTCCAGGGATGGTCGGATCCATAATGACATGTACATTTCAGAGCATGTTTTGCCTTATGTTGCAAATAGGAATAGTGTGTATTCAACTCCAAGGGTTTTAAATTCCTGTAGCAATAGACGTGTGTATAAGAAAATGCCTAGCATTGAATCAGATGTTTAAATTTTCCATGAACACTTATCTATAGGGAAAAATAGTTGCCACCATCTTAGAGGGAGAATATTTCCTTTAACAATATCCTGCTGTAGTAAATGATATGTAAACCTCTCCCTTTCTCAGTGTACTTTTGTACACGAATAGGTGAACTTAGTATGCTCTCAACCATCTTTTTAAAATATGTCTTGTTGAAAAGGAGAAAAAATAGCCATTTATGTATGCTTTATATAAATGGCAAGCTGTACTGAAATAGCCCCAATATATGTTGGCAACTATGCTATTTTGTATCTGATTATTTTATAATTTTGGTTATTCTAATTTCTGTTGCTAAGTATCATTCAGTGTACTTTTGTCCTTAGAAATGTTTAATGATTTTCTAGTACCGGATAAGCAATATGGTATGCATGTAGTATGACACAGACAAAAAGAATTAGGAATGCATTTGCTAAGTTACAAAAATAAGACTCTTTAAAAGAGACCAGAGAGCTAAGCTTTCAAAAATATATCTTAGCTTCATAATCATTTTCAAAGAAGAAAAACCTTTAAAAAAAAAAAAAAAAGAATCCAACCCAAACTCCAGGACCTTAATTAACAAAATACAGTGTGTTAGCACAAAATTAGTATGTTCATAGTAGACTGACAGAAAATAAATGGGAAGACTGTAGACCCAAACATGTGAACTGCTGTGTACCAAAAGGAAGCCCTGTGGATTTTGGTTAATGTTAATTTACAAATGCTTTTCTTATATTTCACATGCACTTGCCATTAGAAACTAAGTTCATTGAAAAGTCTGCAGTCATCTTGTCAAAAAATTCACAGCTGCCTAATCCAGAGTATATATTTTTAGCTATCAATATATGTCACTTATTGTGGAGTTCATTAGTAACCTTGAGACCTAATAAGTATGCAGGTTTGCATTTGCCCCTTACTGGTGATTACTCAGGGCTGTATAGTATTTATTTTATTCCCTCAGTTCCCAAACCAAATCCCAACCCACCACAGTTCTTTGTTCATAGGATGTTAGTGACATCTAATTAACTGTATGTTAGTATTACTAAAGCTGTTAATATGGTATCAAACACGAACAGCCATATGTTCAGTATAATCAGCAAGGAATGCAATGCCATTTATTTGCATATACCGTGAAGGATTAATGCCCTTTGTGGGCCTTCTTCTTTCTGGAATATCATGCATATTTGTTGAACATCAGACTTTTTTTTTTTTTTTTTTTTTTTTTTAACCTCTCTAATCAAATCTGTCCTATAAATTGAATATATGCACACATCACCACTCACCGGTATGCAAAAAATATTCACATTACAAGGCTGTATTCTTATATGACTTTTATTTCTAGTGAAGATCAATCAGCATATTTCAGAAACAAAATGTGTGCTATGCATCCTTCCTCATCCCATAGCCATAAGGGAGTGTAAAAGGGAAAAGGGGAAGACTTTCTTGAGTAGAGTGTACAGTTGTAAATTGTAGTTAAATTAAAGAAGTAAATTGCTAATATATTTAAAGTATCAACAGGTAGTTCTCTCCCATTGTCCTGGTAGTATAAGAATCACTCTGATTTTATTTATTTATTTGTCCATGTATGGGAAGTTTAGATGATTAGATTATTAAATTATTCCTTAGATTTTACTGAAAATCAGTGAACGAGGAAACCATTACCACTGTGAATTGGAAAATGTAAATATTACCCTGACTTTTCCCTAAACAAAAGTTGTTTTCAATAGAATCATACTTACATCAGCTGTAATTGTATATCTGCAAGTCAGAGTTACAGTATGCAAGTTGTTTAGTAGTTAGTATTAGCATCCTTCAGACGAGCGCTGCAAATGGGAGGTAATATAAATGACATATAGTGATAGATAGAATACGGCCTATTGAATTTTTATTTACAATTTTTTTATTAAACAGATTTGAGCTGACTAATTACTAAACGGTCCACAATGAATTCTTGATATTTGCAAATGTATTTGTACTTTCGTCATAATGGTGAAGGATGATATTTTGGAAGGAATAAAATTCAATGGGATTTGGGTTTTCCAAATCCCTTCCTAGCTTCCAAAAATCTCAGCATACTTTGTTATATTTGTGTTCAGAAAGCATATCTATGGGCATCTGCACTCTGTCCAGAGCAAATATCTTTTGAGTATTTCTTGTTCGACATTTGGTTGCAATTATTGGCCCTGGTTCACATGATATGCTTTCTGGCTTCTCACTGGCTCTGGTTGTTATAAAAAGATCCTTGACTGCCCTTACAGGGATTCTATCTCAGGAATAGCTGTATGAACCAAGCAGAGATAGGATGTTTATGGATGGGATGGAGCACTACTATTCACAATCAAACCCCCTTTCCCATGTGCATACACGTTTACCCTATTCATCTTAGGTCCATAGGAAGGAAAATGCACTAAAGACATAAGTATTGTTGTAATTAATATAATTAAAATATTTGAGGCAAATTTTAATTTCTAAATCATATTTAATTTCTAAATCATAGTAGATTAAACAAGATCTTAAGTGTTTGGAACCACCTGTGTTTTTCAGCAAATTGTCTGTTTGCTGATATCACATCAAAAACTACTGTGCAAGTTGCTGGGAATTTTACCAAGTGAATCATAAAACTCCATGGTGGCTCTTGTCTTTCACATCATCTGAAAGCACTCAGAATACTGTCTGCTCACTCCAAGTCTTTTGTAACTTCATCTTTATCTGCAACTAGACACCCATGCTTCAATATATAGACAAGTACTGTCTATAAAACTCTGGGAAAGAAAAGTTCCCACTTACGACATTTTCTAAATAAACTGTTGAGATCCAAATGCAAACATGCTAAACCCAGGTGAATTTATCCTTCTGTGAAATGTTCAGGCAAATTAGCTAAAAAGAAGTACACTGCAGTGTTTGCTTTTTCTCGTTTGAGATTTCTGGTGACTGTAGAGATTGGTTATCTACAAAATACAATCCCACACCAAACCAAATTAAAGAGACAGAGGGAAGACTTGATAATGTTGCACAGCAGTTGTTCACATGGGAATAAACTATGCTGCCTTAAAAGAAAAAGAAAGAGATTAAAAAAAAAAAAAAGGATACTGAAAGTAGAGGGATAAGAATCATGCATGTGTTTGCGGTTTTGATCTTGGCATGTAATATGTCTGAATGAAGGGGGAAGAAAAGGCTGAAGTGCAGGGTTGTAGCTAGAATAGCTGGTGTGGTTGCTGATGTATACATGTAAAGAAGAAGAAGCTGAGAAGTTGAAGGAAAAGCTCCAACAGTAGAGCCACAAGCCATAGCTTGTGAGGCTCAGCTGTAGGGCATATGGAACTCTGAATATTGCCTGAGCTTTGTTGATATATTTGCACTGACTTTCAATTAAATTGAGATCAAGACTTTCTGTATTTCCCTCTCTCTCACTCTAGCTGCTGCTATACTTGAAGAGGAGAAAAGAATCTTCCTGCATAAGTGGCCATCCTTTCTGTACCTTTCTGGATGGTGCTGGTGACTTGTTACATTTTCCTGATTACAGCTCTAGCAGATTGTTGGTCATTCCTATCACCAAGATTTCCCGTGACTCCAGCTGGAACTGAATCAGGCTGTAAATGATATGGGCCGTTCTTGGTAGCATGTCCCGTAGTGTTACACTGCTCCTGGACGACAACTTTTATGGAGGCAGGATATTGAATTGCTGAGGAATGAAGTAGGTACATGGAGGTAAAAACAGCTATGTAGACATTCCTGCCTCTTGCTTTTTTCCTCTTTTAAAGACATTGTAGAATTTCTTCATGTTTTTGTCTTCCCCTTTTCACCACAGTGCATTTTCCTTTTCCTTTCAAATGAATTTTGTTTTCTGCTTGTGTTTTGTAGAGCAGTGTAGCCACCCACTAACTTAAAAGCATGGAAATAAGATACTTTAATATATAAGATAAAATTAAGGAAATTAAGAGTTCTTTGTATTTCTGGAAATTTTCATTCAATGTTTTGGCAGCTTTCGCTCAGAATTCTTTATTTTGCTACTTTAGAAGCTCAGTTAGGAAACAGAGTGCTGTGGACACACTGAATCCAAATCACCGCCAGCCCACCATGTTTTGGCAGCATCTCATGAACATGTCTCTCTCTCTGTGGTCATTCAGGAACACTTAGTTAAATTAACAGTAACAATAAAGCTAAGGCAAATTAGTAGTTGTTTTTTGTTTTTTTTTTTTTTCCTGATGAAAACGAATTTTTTTACATAGTTCCTAAGGTAGCAAAAGCTAGAGGTATGTAGCGCTTGGGTTTCTCTGCTGGAAGGCTAAGCTCTTTGTGTTGCCAGTGTAAGGAGAGAAAGAGAGAAAGCTCCCTCCTGATGGCAGTCAGAGCACTGGAGGCTTGGAAGCAGTTGTGTTGATGTGTCTTGAAAGCATTTATTGCAGATATTTTAGGAAGCACGGGCACTAATCAGAGATCTCAGGCGTGCTTACTAGAGTAGTGGACTATTTATCCCAGCCTCAAAATCTGCTCAGTTGAGTCTGTGAGTGCCAGTTTACACCTTGCAGATCATATAGATTCCTGTGCTTATTCAATATCTGCTAAAGTTGCAGCTGTCTGTTGTGGATTCTGCAGTACTTCCAACCTAAACAGTATCACCATTTTCTTTATACCCTGTGACTAACCAGCATGAAATAAAAGTGTTAGCATCTCTTCCCTGTAGAATAACTTGCTATTTTTATATTTCTTCTGTGTAGCATATGCATCTTAAGATACAGTGATGGGGAAGATTTTAGTACCACTCCTTCCCTTGTTGAGTTCACCAACAAAAAACAGAACAGGAATTATGATACAGGTCTTAGAGTCAGGCTGGATGTAGAAAGAATTAAAGAGTGAATGTTTTTGTTGTTTTACTTTGAATTTAATGTGTTATGTATAAAACCTAGTGAAAACAGATATTTTATTATGAAGTCCTCTTAGTTAAAAGAGAACAGCATCCATTGTGTGACTTGGGTAGTTAAGTTAGTGTTAAGTGTTAATCATCACATTCTGTGCTTCTGTCAAAATGGAGTGTTGTGAATCCACTTGCTAAATTTTGCCTTTCCCAGCTCTAGCTTTTTTTTAGCTCAAATATCTGGCTCTAATTTTAGCTCAAATATCCTTCTGAAGTAGGTGTATTTCCTGCATAGGGCAGTCTGGTTTACAACATAAAAGCAGTTTTCTGGTGACATGCTTAATTCACTTGTTTTACTGATGTTAATTTTTTTAATCAAAACCTTTTTTCCTATTGAGAGTGGAACCTTCGAATTAGTGCTGAAGGATCTTCTGAAAGAGTGTAAAGGTCTTTCAAAGTATGACTCTATGTATGATTCATTTCCCTGCTCAGTGGAACCTGTACCACCTTGCTTAAACATATTAGCAAAATGCTAGTAGTGATTCTCAATAGGAGGGAGCACAATTTAATCCCTTGTTGTGTACTTATTTGTGGACGTAAATGCAAATGCAGACAGACAAAGGTTATGGTATAGAAAAGACTCCACCTGTTCTAGCTGAAGTCTCCTGCAGAGCTCTGGTTAAGTTACACAAGAGTAGCCTCAAGACCATCCTGTCTCTTCCATCGTTCTGATCGTGCCGACTTCTCTGTCTCATGTGCACATATTGTACATAGTGTAAAATTCTTGTTGACACTCAGCTGTCATTGTGAAATTAATCCCATTTCCACCTGTTCGCCTTCATTGCAGTGTAGCAGCAATGTCTGTGGGATGTAGAAGTGGTTGTTTGCGTTCACTGGTGTCTGCTCCTCTGTTCAGCGGGAGCAGAAATTCTGCCTTGCTTCTCTCTGCTCTGCTGGAGGAGGGTTACTGCACTGCTTGTAAATAAGTCCCTCAATCAAATCCAGCTTTTCATTTAATTTAATTTTTTGCCCTTCTTCACTAGACCTGCATAGAGAGTACTTTGTTGAAGAATATGCTCTCTTTGGAAGTCATGATTACAAGCATGCATCTCCCTGCAATGCAGCGAGAATGCACTGTTGTCTATGCAGGTTTGGGAGCTTTTTGGTTACATCCTGCAGGATGCATCTAGCCTGGTTAAAAGTGTTCTTAAAATGAATGCCAGTCTAAACAGCTGTAAGAATCCACTGCTGATTATGTGATGATCTTGTCATATCTATCATTTAAGAACCAGAAATAACAGAAGTAAAATTAAGTTACCTCAATATTTAGCAGGATTTCATTGTTTTGCACTTAAGTATTTTACTCATTTTCCTCAATTCTTTACCTGTATTAAATTAGTAGAGAATATAACTATGCTGTAGTCATGCAATATCATTATTAGCAGATAACCACACTGAATTGAGTACTACATATTTAAAAGAGATGATTTTTGACTCTCCAGCTCTTCAGAAGTAGTGGTGATCAGCAGTTATACTGTTAGATGTTTCATCCTTTCCCTTTTGTAATTAGCATTTGTTTTCACTGATATTTCAAAAATTATATTTCTGTGTGCGCGTTCTAAACTGTGAAAGTAAATACCAGTAAATATTATGATACTTTTTCAGTGCACTGTAAAGTTCCAAGTGAGATGATAATTTGCCTGTGAATTAATGAAGGTTTCCTCACTTCTCACAAATGGTCCTGAGCTTTAATGTGGGCAAATGGTAATATTTATAGTTACATGAAATTTTAATGGAGAAAGTTCTTGTTTTGCACTTCTAGAACTATTAGAAGAAATGGTGTGTTTTTCTGAACAACTGAATTATGATCATACATTTTTAATTGAAGTATTGTACATTGCCATACATAAGAATAACCCTTTTGAAGAGCTTTGTGTTAATCGTCACTACAGGATTCTTTAGACTGAGAATCATTCATTAAGCCTGTTTTATAATGGCATCTAATGGCAAAACACAGTTTGGAAATATATTTTGGATTCTGTTTCTCACTGTATTTGGACTCATAGTTCTGCAATTGAAGGCCCTCACAAGGTTCCTGTGCCCTTTGCTTTGGGGAAGGAGACTTCTCTTGTTCATTGATGGAACAACATTAGAGGAGTCAAAAAAGAATTTGGAGTATGTGTTGGTCAAATTTTGAAGTGTAAATTATGTTCAAAATGAGAAAAAGGAGGGAAATTGGAAGTTCACAGTTATCCACACTAGGGAATGGTCTGTGATGGGCAGCAAAGTGTGGTTTCTAGAAGCTAATTTTTAATGAAGGTGATTTGAATCCTGCTGGAGATTATAAATCACTGAAATAAAAAAGAGAGTTTCTTATTTCTTTTTGTTTTTTAAGCCAAAGTCTTTATATTGTCATACGAGGTTTCACAGGAAAATGGGCCAAAGAATACAATTAAATATGCAAAAGGTTAATCCTATGGAAATGGATATCCTGTCATCTTGATGTGCCAGAGCATATCAATGGTAACAGGAACAATGCGTGTAATTTTCCTGTATATTGCTATGTAGGTTGCACTATTTTGAATGATACAAGCCTGATATTTTAATTACCAAATACCAGAAGAAAGCTGTTTATTAATAGTTTTTAACCTAAATATGTATACAGTATAAACACGTGTGCGTGCATACCCTTTCCCACCCAGTCATATATGAGTAATCTCCCAAATGTGGGGCACATTCCAGCAGTGCTTTATTGTAAATGATTCTCTACTCTCCTTTCCAAACCTCCTAAAGCCACCAATTCCCTAGCAGCATTTACTGTAGTGTTTGATGCCTATTGCTGAAGAGGCTGAGGGACTTGCTGGGGATCAGGAATACCAGGATGCGAAAATAAATGAGAGTTTCTTTCTGAAAGAGCTGGAAATGGTACTTGCTGGCATTTCCATATATGCAGGCATGTCTTCTTGTGCTATTTTGAGGATTAATGACCAGAGACAGTCTATTGGCCCAGTGGTCCAGATGTTAAAATTTTGTGCCAATTTATGTGATCCAAACGTGGTCATTAAAAACATTATTTACAATAGCTGAGGGAGAATAGTTAAAACCCAAAATTTCCAGGAAGGATCAGTGGGTGTGTGTACCAGTGGAGGCCATTCTATTCATCCATGCAGACTGCAGTTTTCAAAATGTATTTTGTACAGAGGCAGTATTTAGCAGTGATGCTTGTTAGTAACTTCTTGGTGCATGGGCTTTTGGCCATTTTATTACTATGTGAAAGTCCTGACATAGAGATGGTGATATTTGGCTTCTTTTCTAAATTCAGAATGCTCTAACCAAAACTTATGATAAAAAATTGCCATGGATTCATTTATTTGAAGTTACTCCTGAGCTTTTTTTCAAAGGGAGCATTGCATAATTAGTCATTTTTTCCCATACTTAAACAGGGAAGCAGAAAATTTGGTATGGTCAGCATTTCTCTATGACTCATTGCAAGTGTGTCTTGGAGAAGGACTTTGTTCCAACTCCTTTCCCTGCAGTAAGAACAGTTTTTGTTATCTTGTCTTTATCCAGCCTAGATCTGGATTTCTACTATAGGCAAAACACTATTTGACTTAGAGATGTGTGAGTGCTTGATGGGAGAGCACATTCTTAGTGTGGGTCGTGCTCAGAGTTAAAATACCAAAACCAAACCTCATGTTGCAAAGGTAGGGAAGTTGCATCATGTAAAATTGCGTGCAGCTAGAAAGGAAACTTGTGCAATTTTTAATAAGAACTGTTTACAATTTATATCAGCTATACTATTTTAAAATAGTCTTATTTATTTCAGAGCGTCCATTTTGCTCTGATGAAGAACAGCTTGATCTCTCTGTCTTCACACCTCACGCCCACGTGCACAGTGTATTTTGTGTCTTCCCTGAACAAACCAGAAGGTACAAACAGAATTCATTACCATTAGGCAGACTCCTACCTGATTTTTATCTAAGTATGCTACTTTTATGCAAAATTTGCATCCATACATTCTAGGTTCTTTAGAAGCATTTCACCTGTGAGCTAACACTGTTAACTTTAACTCATGAGAGTTGAATTTACACTAACCTGGGCATTTCATGCTTTGTTTCAGCCTCTGTAAAGATGTTTTGCTGACTAAGATGAAACACAAATATTTCTGTGTGCTGCTAAACAAAAATCACCAGAAGAATTTTAAAAGTTTAGCTTGCAGTTAAAAAAATATGTTTACCTATTTACTTGAATATTGTAAATGTAATGTGTTGTTCTGATTATTCCTTATATACATACATGTATATATTTGAAAGCTGTATGTAAGCTTTATATAAATGTATGTGTATAAAGGTTTGGGTTTTTTTTTTAGGAATGAGGGGCAGGAGAAAAATTCAGCATTGTGACAAAGGTTCTACAAACATTTATTAACATTTTCCAGTAATATGCTATTTTGAGTTTGACTGGAAGTTATTTGCAGTTGTACTCTGAAAAGAAAATTAAATGTAGCAAAAATTAATATTGAACCTTTGATCCTTTGGCGTCGGGTTAGTTTCATGTGTATCTTGAAAAGAATTGACAATATTAGCTCTGTTTTCTTCTCAGAAAGAAATTATTTGGTACACTTGGAAGTGTATTCTTATTTTGCTGGGGAAAAGGCTCTACATGTACCAATCTTGTTGCACAGAGCAGTAACCTACACTGCAGCTAAAGAAGTTCACATTCCGTAAACAGCATCTTACCAGAAATCCTGGAACCATTTGGTTCCATACACAGTAAATTAAAAAGCCCATCACTGCTGCTACTTAGTGCCATTTACCGTAACATCCTCAAGAGCATAGTATTGCAAAGTAAATTTCATAAATTTCCTACTGCTAGCAAAGAATAGCAGAGGTTTGAAGACCTCTGTGCACCCAGGGAAATTAATCAGGACATTAGAGTAGAAAAAAAATTATCTTGAAAGTGGAATAAAGGATGAAATAATTCATTTTTCACAGGATCCAGAATTTCACGATAAAACTCATAGCGCAATGGATTGTTCAAAAGGAAAGGTTTTTGGGGGAAAAAAAAAGAAGAATTAAAAACTAGTTTTGGCATTCCAATTACTGCCTGTTTCATTAGATAGGGTTAGCAAAATGAAATTAATTTTAATACGCAGGTTTCCGTGCAGACAATTTAAACTGCCACGCTATGGACACACGCATACACCCAGCTACCCCTGCACCCATCTGTCCACGCCTTTAAAGCCCTGGTTGTAGTAGGATCTCCCCAACAGCACACAGTGCTCCCCAAAGGGGCTGGGAGTCGTGCACCTCTCCTGCGTTACGCGTACCATCTCACAGCAGTTCTCCCCACCCACCTTTTAACCCAGTGCATGACTGAGTGCTAATACTGTATAAATATTTTGAAACATATCTAAAACAGATGTTTGCTTCAAACTTTTTATGATAGAGAAATATATAATGATTATGGTTGTCATACAGAATTGTATTGTGTTCTTCATTTTTGTTAAATATGTAGAAAAACATTAAGGGAATGGGAGACTCGAATGTCTGTGTGTACCGAAATGTATATAACTATTTGGAGAAAACACACGTGCCAAGTATAACATGATGTAAAAAATGTAAATATATGAAAAATTCATTTTTCTAATAAAGATAATTTCTGCCAGTTGATATGAAAATGAACAATGGAATCATTCTTGTCTGTATTCCTTGCTAAATGGTAGAAGATAAGCGTCACCTGTGCATAAGGCTTATCTTTTTTTTTTGTATTTGATTTGAAAGGTGTTAACAGCCACGTGTTTTGAGTCATCCTTTGTTGTTAGGAATTATCTAAAGGTGAAGGCGCCTGAAGCTAAGGCTGACAGTATAGACTTGATGTTCCCAGTTTAATTTAATTAATGAAAAGGACAAAGACAATTAACTTACAAGGAATACATTCAGTGTGAGTCATGTTGTTTAAATGATGCTCCTGAACAGAGGGAGCAGAGAAGCTATGGGGCGAGGGTGGTCCGTTAATGCATGGCACCACATACATGGGGGCCCTGCGTGAAAGAGATGCTCTTGGCTGCAGAAATGCAGGAGCTCTTTGGGTGATGGCAGAGGCAGCACCCAACCCCAGGCGGATGCATTGCTGGGAGGCTGCTGTGCTCCAAAGAGCTGGAATATGGTGAGCCCTGGCCATGACAGCACTTGAGCAGGTGAAAGCTGGGGAGAGCAAACCTGAGGGGGAAGTGGTACTTATAGTATCACAGGATGGCTTGGGTTGGAAGGGACCTCAAAGATAATCTAATTCCAACGCTCCTCCTGCAGGCAGGGCTGCCAACTGCTACATTAAGCACTAGATCAGGCTGAAAATGGCAGAGATGTATCTGTCCTTGATATCAGCAAACTTGTTTGATGTTTCAGTTAATCAAGACTTCATTTAAAACAGGAGATTTAGTGAAGCAATCCAAATCTTTTTGAAGAGTTGTCCTTTTGCCAGGCCAGTGAGGCTGAAGGAGCAAGGTTCACATGAAGTTCCTAGGTGGTTCAGTATGACCCATTTTCAAGAATTTCAAATCAGTTAATGAAAGTCTTCCTTTATTAAATAAAATGAGCCTAAGCAATCATTCAATGGTTAGAATAATGTTCTTCGAGGCAGTGGGATGAAAGCCATTATCTAAATTCAAAGCATCATTTTGATATGCATGCTTTATGTAGTGGAATATAAAAGTAATGGACAAGAGGTGAAGGTTGCTCACAGATCTCAGCAGAGCAGTCCTGCTTGTTCCCGTGGTAAACATGACTGCACAGATAGTACGAGAGATATGAAACTGAAACTCTCCTCTTAATGAAGTAAAGACTGCTGAGCTTTCTCTCATCTGCTAGAAGACAGTTGTAAATGGATTCCTCTCTATTTCTATATAAACATTCCCATTTTGTGAAGCAGAGTAACAAACAGTGGTCTGTATGGCTTTGTTCACCTTCTGTGCTGTCTCTCGAAGGCCCAGTTCAAGTCCTCTGGTCATTTAAAAGCAGCTGGAGTCGATAAAGGAAATGGGTGATGCAGGAAACTGCCGGCGTGCTTCCAGTCCTGAAGCACTGCTGTGTGGCTGGGGAGCTGGGCTGCTTCATGTACCCAGACTGCTTCTCCTGCCTCGCCTGCCACAGTAGTTTATGTCTATCTGTGTGTGTATGAGTCAACTCAGTTTCAGCTTTGATTCCCTTTGGAATCTGATTCAAAGGCAATCATATTCTCCCAGGTACTTCTTTTGAACCTTTACTGATGTGCCTATGGCAACTGTCAGTCCTGCACAACTTTGCATATTAAAAAAAAACCAAAAACCACAAACGTAAGGGGTGACTGGAAAATTAACACTTTTTAAATCAGATATCTTGTGTGTAGTAATGCCAGCAGCGTTCCTAGCAAACTGAGCAATTCACTAGCCATGAACACAAGTATCTTCCTCTTATTTGGGCCAAAACCCTAGTCTTGAGACCAACAGCTGAAGTCAACTTGTCTCTACACACAGGAACACCAAAACTCCAAATTGTGGTGCTTTTCTCCTATTGATCACATGTGCCACTTGTCTCTCTGCTTCCCCCAACAGTTCACAAACAGCTTCAACTTCCCTTTGTGGCCTTGTTGCAGTACAAAAAATCAAATCATGGTTCCCACCAACTGCATGAAATCTGTCCTGTGGTTTATCTTGTACTACTGCTGTTCTCCTCCAACTTGTGGTCTAGTTTATTGATGATTTGTTTTCTGTCCAGCTTACATAGGATGATTGATCATTTCAGAAGTTGACTGTACTATTTTCAAATCAGTATGCTCAAAATGTACTTATTAAAGGTAATCTATGGCACAACTGATGATAGTTCCTTAAGTATGGCAGTAACAATTATAATGCACTGATGTTTCTTAACACTGCATGGGCAACAGGGGACAGTCATACAGAAGTTACTTGTGATTAATGTAGTTTACACAAGGTTACTGCAAGGTCAAAGACATTTTCCAGCTATCTCCATGCAGCTCCAGGTATTCCAGGCTGTATTCTAAGAGCCTTTGTTGCAAAAGTACAAGGTCTGTTGTTTTCTTCCTCCCTGTAGAGCAGACCTTTGGACACATTCAGTGAGATAACTGAGCATTTTCATGCTTCGAATGTTTAGGCCGGTAACATCTCACACATCATTTAAATAACCATGGTAGTTACAAAAAAGCTGAAAATCTGAACTTGAGTCTTTAGAGAGAAAAATACACCACCAACCATGTTTGAGTCTAAGTCCCTCTCTTTATAGAATTATATAGTTCCACTAATTACTTTTGGGACTGATGATGTTTGGCACTTCAGCAGGTTGGCTGTGATCAGCTCTCTCCTTTCACCCTGCATAGGGAAAAGCAAACAGGGAACCTAATGGAGATTTCTCTGTGCACAAGGGAGGCACAGATTTTGGACAGGTTTTACTTCCACATTCCAAGATGGTATCATTTCAACCAGTTGAGAAGTTTCCCAAATGAAGTAAAAACTTCTCCATTTGTGCCACAATATCACAATGCTGGTTTTACCCTCCTCTTTCCCAGCAAGAGAAAAAATATCAAATGTGTAATTCTTGTGGCAGCTGAAATGCCTCCGAGCTTCTTTACTGCAGTTGCTAAGAAGAGACATTTGTGTACCTTGGAGAAAATAAAAGCAGAGAATAACTTTGATTTTCCTGTTTCCTCTGAGAACAGAAATGCTGTTGCACTCAACTGACCACAGTGAGGATTTCCTTGTATGGACTTTGAAATCTGCAGAGTATATTAATCACTGTCACCAATTTTATTTAAATACACGTGAAGAGCTTATGACTAAAAGTAGGGGTGGGGATGATTTGGAGGGTTTTTGCTATGGGAGAAACTTTGGAATAGGAAAGACAGCTGTCAGGATTCCTACAAAGGATAGTGCAAATCTCTTAGAATGTGACTCTCACCTGTAAGAACAGCTCATTCTCAGTCTTTACCAAGTAAGGAAACTATTCAATATATTCTTTTAAGAAAAATCAAACATCAGATTGTTATGTTATTCAGATTTTGACCCTAATCAGAAAGGCTGGATTGATTTCTGAAAGAAAATCAGGTCATGTATTGCTCAGCATTAAACCACCGCTGCTCCCTTCCATGGATGCAGTATTATCTTAGCAAATGGAGCACCCAATGTGACCTTCGCTATATTTGTACTTCTGCTTGCTTTCACATATCTCTTCTCTGAACAAAACAGCTCTACTCTTGGAACTTTCCTTCTAGTTTCTCATTCTCTCTGTCTACTCCTAACAGTTTTCTGTTTCTGTCCCTGCTAGAATATGATGGAAGTGTGAGCTCCACCTTGAGCAAGAGCTGCAGGGTCAGCATATTTCCATGTGTTAGTTCTAAGTGCATTGTAATCTCTATGTTCTTTTCTATTTCTGTCTCTACAAAAACTAACATTGCATTTATTTCTGCACTGCCACTCTGCAATGATTTCAGTATTCAGAGCATAATGACATCTATAACCTTTTTTTTTTCAGATGTTATTTTTGCACTCAAAACATTTGGATAGCTTAAATCATTTCCCTAGTGTATATTTATTTCCTGGCATTTCTAAACTTTTTTTTTCTTAGTATTTGAGTCTGATAGGTCATTTTAGATATCGTTCAACTCAGTTTAGTTTTGAATAGCAGAGAAAGAATAGGTCCTCTGTGGGCTGAGGCCAAGGCTACAACTTGCAGTTCTGTATGGGTTTTGTTGGGTCCATGTGCATACTTCTGTGACCTGGATGCCTACGTGTGCTGCTGTTGCATTCCATGTGCTGAGGACTTTTTCAATTAATATTCAGCATCAAAAAAAGCTTCATTATGTAATGTGGTATGCTGGTGTGGTATTAGGCCACTAAATGCTTTGAAGTCAGAGAATAAGAAAACTAAAGCTTAGTTTATCAAGAAACATGTTAAATATTGATGTTTTGAGAAAAATGACACACTTGTCTTCAGTTCTTACCAAAAAAAAAAAATCAGTTTACTTCTGTGAGAAGCTGTACACAGGCAGCAGAACGAGCCTAACAAGGAGAAATCGAGTCACTGGTGAAACCAGCCCTATTTGATCATGATGCCTTTCTGTATTCCTTGGGGCTTAGAACAGCAAGTGGGGAGACTGAAGAGTATATGAACCAGACTTGCCACCTGGTTGCTCACATCAGTGTATTCCCCAGCTGACCCTCCAAGCTTCTTGCAGAAGCATTTTTGCTTTTTGAGAAAAGTAACATGCAAGGTTATCTGCAGTGTGATACTTGTGCCCTCTTACTGTCTGTGCATTACTGCTTAAGACTGCAATCCTGTGCCATATTTGCCTCAATGCTGTATCAACAAAATCCTATGATTTTGCATAAGTGGGTGACATGTAGTTATTTACACATGGGTAACCTGCAGTGAACTAAATACAAATTACCTCCAAGCAAACTGCTTCCTGTTACCCCAGTGAGGATGCAGGGTCCCTTTGCTCAACATCCTACGCGTAGAGACTAATTAGGACCTGGGAACACTTCAGTACTAACTGCAAAGTGCTCCCACTGGCTTCACCAAAAGCTAAAGAGTCCCAGACACCACAGGGCTTTAGCAGTCCAGAAATGTGCCTGCTACTGGGGATTGGTGAGGGATATTATTTTAGGGAACTGCTTCTGTGTGTGTGTGTGTGAGCGTGACTGTTTATGTGTGTGGATATACATTTTAAAAAATCATCTTCCACTCTAAATCCTCTCTAAAGTGAATGAAACACTCCCAATACCAAAACCCTTTTGCTGACTTCAGCAGCAATCATAGGAGAGATATTTAAGTAGACAGCAGTCTTTGAGGTTGGAGGAACACTGCCTATGCGTGTCAAAAAGACCTTGATAATGCGGTGCAGTGGGTGGTTGGCCAGTTTGCATGCTAACGGTTTGTCCTGGATTAGGATGTAAAACCTTGCATTGTTTGGTCAGGACTGTGGAACTTACGAGTCTTGCTTTATTTTTGGTTGGAAGCAAAGCAGGGTCCTGGTTTCTGCAGCCTGGTTTTTAACACTGGTTCCCACATCACCATGCCATGGGAACCTGTCATGCACCTCACCTCTATGATCTCACTCCTTCCATTTGACAGTAAAGTCTTTGCTGGCATACATCCCTTGCCACTTTCTCATGGATCAAGCACTGAAAGAATCTCCCACTTGTGGCAGAAGCCAACAGGATTTACAACAATAAAACAGTGAAAAATATACAAATGCAACATTTCCCTCTACTTGGAAGCTATTAGGATAATTTCACAACATATAACCATTTACCAGCAGAAGCCCAATGCACAGAGGCATACAATGAAGCTGAGCTCACCTCTGAGCCACCAGCATTGGGGGTGAAATATGACAGTAAAGGTAAGCATCAAACAGGTCTCTGTCTACATCTACCTGCAAGGCAAACCTCGAAGCCCTGACACCACGTCACTCTGCTACTGAGGACGGGTCTGTGCTGGGAGCACATGGAGGAAGCATTATTTTTAAAGTTGCAGACCCCAAACTGATGGCATAGCATGGGAAGCATTAATCAGTTTACCCTCTCTTAGCTTGTTTGGCTTGATCTTACAAGCAAAACTAACTTACCGTTAACCTCACATAAATCATGTTCTTAAATAATTTCTTTTAAGATTTGTGCAGGATATTTTCAGTGGATCATGCTCATGACATTTGCTGTGCTTTAGACCCTTGTGAACTTGTTGAAGTGTCCTCAGGACCCATGAATATGAGTGTTTCCTTTTCTGGCTTAATTTTGTTTTCACTGTTTTTGCTGTCTTGTTGGTTGTGTGCGGTGCAGAGCAGCTTTCCTGAGCGTTACCGCGCTGTCCTCCTTACAGCGGGCACAAAGGAAAAGCCCTTTGGAGGAAGTAGTTTTGTTTCCCTTTACGAGTGTCAGCTTTAGAAAAATGATCATAAAAGAGGACTTAATGAGAATTTGAGCTAACTGTAACAAGAGGGATCCAAATATTTTTTTAATGAGATAGGTTATAAAAAGAAAAGCCCTGTCCTAATGGCTTTGGAGATTTAATCAGAAATCTTGGTTCATATTCCAGAAATGATCCCTGTGCAAGAGCTACATCTTCATTAAGGGGCTGCATTTTAATGGTCCACCAATCAAACTAAAGATCTCTTCATAGTTGTAAGATGGTGACAGTCCTATTTTAACATTATGATGTCTTTTCATTGCTTTCAGTGCACAGCGTGTGCCAAAAAACCTTCACAATGTTTCACAGAGTCCTATTTGACCAGGCAGGGAATTGAAGAGCAAGAAGAATGGGCGTTGCTGGGTAACTTCATAAAGTCATAGAATATCCCAAGCTGGAAAGGACTTACAAGGATCACAGAATTGCAGGGTTTGGAAGGAACTTCATGAGATCATCAAGTCCAACCCCCTGGTTGGGACTGCCAAAGCAGATTCCCTACAATAAGTTGCACAGGTAGGATCATTAAGTTCAACTCCTAGCTCTGTACAGACCAAGAATCAGGCCATGTGTCTAAGAGTTTGTTGTCCAGATGCTTCTTAAACTTGTTGACTCAAGCTGTCCCACAGCATGAAATAAAATATCTAATGAATGTTTCAAAAAGTAATAATGAAAATTCCCAGCAGAAATGCTGCTTCAGCAGTACTGAAGCCATGAGGAGAAAGGTAAGAAGTTGTATTTGCTACTGTTTTCTCTTTCCTGGTGAGGATAAAGGAGCATTTGGAGCATGACAGTGCTGGGACGGGATGGAGCAGTACACAGAGGCTGTCAGTACAGCACCTAATATGGCACTGCCCTGCTCAAATTTCTCAGTTAAATGTGGAAAATAACAGGCATCTAGCCCATACAGCTAGCAGAAGAAAGCCCTCCTTACACTGGTAAATCTTTGCAATTGCTAACTAAAAATACTGTATTATGAATAAGAGATGTTACACAACATGTCGTACAACAGCAGTATTGACTCAGGGCCTGCATTCTGAGAGGTGTTGTGCAGCCCAAGTAACGTGCTGTCTAACCCAGTATTGTGCCATCAAATGTAGATGAATCTCCTGAGAGTGAATCTCCTGTTTTCCGTTCCCTGATGGGCTGGTGTAAGTGTTACGCTTCCCAAAAGTGATATAATCACCCAAATATTTAGATGAATGATTTGAGTTCTTGTATTTATTTACATTTTGATTGCTACAGATGGAATAAATCCTTTACTTTGAAGTTTTATTACATTAACGAAGCTAGTTTAGTGCAGCCTGGCTCATTTTGGAAATTCTCTTCAAGATGCTGAGCTCCATAAAAGATAATTTCAAGCAACATACAATGAAGCTTGATTGAGCTATTTCCACACACAACACACCACTCTTCTTAGGTGTACAGAGGGGAAGAAAGAGATAAATGTGGCAAATTTCTTAGCAAGAGCAAAATCAATCATTTTTTTCTTTAGAATAATCAAGTTTTAGAATAAAGAAACTTTAATTTTTCTTGTTTCTTTTTTTCTTTGTTCATTTTCCCCAGTCTCCTTTCTCCCATGATACCTTACCCTGTCCTGGCGGCGTGCACTGATAGATGTACGCTGGCAGACAAACAGTACTATCACCTTTCAGGGGCCTTATGAATGCCATGGACTCTGGCAGTGTATTCTTCAGGTACGCTGTGACCTCTCAAACAATTTGAAAATGTTGGCACACATCTCAGAAGTATGTGTTCTACATTAAATCTCCAACAGCTCTTAATGAAACAAAGAACTGGTGAAACTCCAGTGTGGAGGAGTGCAGGACCACCTTGGGAATTGTCTGCAGGTGATGTGATGCTGAATTTCAGCCTTCGGTGCAAGAAGCCATAAGCTCTTGTGTGCTGCTCTGTTTGGCATCAGGTCTGTCCTAGTTGTAGGGAAGTGTCACAGGGATCGACTTCTGTTCAGCCATCCTTGATATTTTGTCCTTTCATACCTATGAGAGAAACTGTCTATGCAGGTGCCAGTGCAGAAATACATCAGTTAAGCTGTGAACAATGAACTACTTTCTTTTCTTTCTTCGAACAGTGAATTCAGATCCTTAAAAAATATATGTAGGACAGGTTGCACAGGGAACAAAACCTTTCAGTTCAGAGAGTGCGAGGGTAGGTTGCAAGTGGTGAATATGAAAGGCCTTGTCAGATCTCATGTTCACCTGGTGTGTGCAGTACGAGAAAAAAGCCAGTGTGTGTGTGTGTGTATTGCACAGGCACAGAGAATATGGCAGACTCCACTGACTTCTATTTCTGACTGCATTACTTCGAAAAATCTGTTTTCCCAGTGTAGATGTCTTATCTGTTGAGTATACCATACATTAGATGTTTTAACATCCTTGTGTTTCCCCACATGATTACTTATGAAATGAAGTGCATTTGCAAATGGATTTGCACTCTCTAATTTCCTTCCCAATCCATGTGCCAACTTGAAGCTTGACAAATGCAATTTTTATAAACTGAAGAATGTGCTCACAGCCTTGTATTTTAACATGAGCTGCTCACTATTCTTGCTTTAATCTGAAAAACCTGATAATAAACATGCAGGCAGGGAAAATTATCAAGACCACTGGCTGGTGACTATAATAATTCTGATTCAGTACTTTGAATGAATAAAATGAAATTGAACTGGATAACATCATTATTGCACAGCCTGTATTTTCGACCGACTTTTATTAATTTGTCACAGCAACTCTCCGTTAACATTCTATACTGGAACCACAGTCCTTCATTGTCTGTGGCATTACAGACTTCTTGCTCTCCTTCCTCTGTGCTCTCTGCATATCTCAAGGCAGGTTTGGTGGACATTGAAATATGTCTGCTGAAGTTACTTTAGGTAGCAAAAACCTACCCACTCAAATGTAGATTGATAGACATTCCTGCTTAACCAGAGCACTCATTTTGATTGTTCTTTCCAACTCCTGCCCTGTGGCCAGGCCTGCTTAGCTGAAGAATCTTCCAGCCACAGCTGGGACTTTGGACCTCTGAAGTTGCTCACTTGGCAGTAATGAGTTGCTGATGGGACCTCCATGAGGAGGCTGAATAGACTGCATGGGAAGAGACTAATGAAGTACGAAAAGGTAAGGAGACTTAAAAGACCATAATAGAACATCATGTTCAAAATGGAAGACATAGGAGAAAATGTTAAGAGTAGCACTTAGAGAAAGGGAAGAAACTAAGATAGAAATTTTGTAGTTGGACCCTGGGAAGCTGCATGGTGGGGTCAGATGACCCTAATGTGGAGCAGCAGTAGAAGTAGAGTCACCCATGTCAACTAGGGGACATTCAGCTCCTGCTTTTCTGGCTCAAACACTTGCACAGGAAATGGTTTTCACAAAGAAAGTATCAACTAAATAAAACCACCTATTTATTTTACCCATGATTTCCCCATCCCTGTTTCACTCTGCACTTACAAGATGGACAACTGTCTATGTAAAGGGCCTGTGGCTTGCAGGCTAGGCCGTCAGATGGGTAACATTTGCCATCAAGACCTAAAGCTGTGAGAAAAGCCCAAAGGATTGCGAGACATGCAGTCAGGTTTGTAAGAGCAGCTAACAGGTCTGTCACACTCATGACTGAGCAGTTGTATTTCTGCTGTGTTTTGACTGAGCAGATTTTCTGTTTGACCTATCCATGTGCAGAAGCACTCTGGCATGAATCAGAAAGGTCATTCATGGGCTGAAAAGGAGATACTTCTTTACATTAAACTTTTGTCAGCTATTTCTCAGCCACAGCTACTGCTTGATAGCTCATAGCTGGAGTAGCTGGGTCAGACTAGAAAAATTCTTGGGCAAAGCAGTGGGTTATGCAGAACCCACACACCAATGATTGCACTCAGCTTCATGAAAAATGGCTTCAATGTTGTGGCTTTCACTACGTTTAAATTGTACTACACTTAATTTTTCACACCTCCCAGAACAAAAGAAGCAGGATTCTCACCCAAGGGGTTGTTTTGTATAGCCTCTGTTGAGAGCATATGAGTCTCCAAGTGGCATTTAATAGCCTGGGCCTCTTACTCAGAGCTCACAGGTCTCCTGGTTTCCTTTGGCAGGATATACACCATGGAAAAAGTCATTCCTGCAAGGAGTAAGTGTTAGTGGGGCTAATTACCATACATTGTTTATGCTCCTACAAGCATCTGCTGAGTGCAAGAATGGGAAAGCAACTACAACCTGTGACCTAATGAAAAATTAAATAAAAAGAAGAAAACAAGTCCCTAATGAATAACTGTAGCCATAGTTTCACAACATGTAACTAATCTTTCCTCGGTATTAAACAAGGATGTACTTCTGCCTCTGAAATCAGCTTGCTGCAGTAGCAGAAGCAATCTTCACAAAAAAAAAAAAAAAAAAAAAGGCATCCCCTCAGTCCTGGAGAGAGACACTGGTCCAAGAGGCGAGCAGCAGAACGATGCTGATGGCTGCACTAGGTGCTGGGCGTCTTCTCCACATGATTCCCTTCTGGAAGCAGTTGATGCTCCCTGCCTCTTATCTACAGAAAATTCCTCTTCCTCTTGCTGGATTCAATGGCTTCCTTGCCCTGAAAAAAGAAAGCAGATCAGAGAACAGTCATCCTGCCTGCAGTGCAGATGTTTCTGTGATGGGTGCAGGGGGACAGAGAGCTGGCACTGGTCATAGTCCTGCCATAGTCAGCGTGCAGCCCCACTGAGCAGGGAGGGCTTCTGCCTCCTGGGATTGCCTACCAGTCCCACAGACTATAGACCTACAGACACTGAGAATTCAGAAATGAAGTGACTCATCTCATGCAAAAATGTTGTCTGAACAGCTCTGACCAGTTCACCTCACCTCTTTCTCCAGTGGTACTAAGCTGACAAAAAGCAGGCTGTGGGTGAGCAGCGTCTGGGAGAGATCATGCATTTCTTGGCGGTAGGGTGTGCAAGGGTCAACTGTCAGCTCCATGATGCTGTGTCACAGTGACCCCTGGCCTCTGCAGGGTGGGACAGTTGGTTGGGGAGAAGGAGCCACGTTTTCATCCTGTCCATGTCTTGCGTGCAAATTGTTGCACTTCCTGATGGCACTGAGAGATGAGCGGTTCATCACTCCTCAAGTCCCTCCCTTGTGTTTTTCCTCAGACATTTAATTTAACATCTGGCGCATAATCCTGACCACTTCCATGCCAGAAAATCTCTTGCTATAGCATTCTTGCTGAAATTTTTACATGTCTTGTTGTGAACACAGTTTCACAACAAATACATCATTGCTGCAAAACTTTTGTCACCTGTCAGTATGCGCGAAGAAGTTAGAATATTTATAGAGAAATCTAAAAATATTAACATAGGAGAATGGACAAACATATTTGTGAACTAATCCAGAGAAAAATGCTTTGTGTTTTATTTTGTTTTACTTTAGTGGGGATGGAGGAGCAGGACTGTCAACTGTTATTTTATGTTACCTTATTAGCGATAACAGTGTGAGTGTTTTGTTAACTTCTTATTTTCTCTGTTTGACTTGAACTTGACTTTCTGAAGCTGAAGATCTGTGCTGTTTCACAAATGTATTGGGCTTGAATGCATTATAAATGCACTGATGTAGAAGAAGGTAATTAAAAAGGGAAACAGTGTTCCAGGTGCAGGAGCCATTAGTATTCTTCTGCTCTAGTTCCCTGAACTGCTGCATTTGTTAACCTTTAGCCAGATCAGAGCCAATTTCTCTTGTTTCTTACATAATGTTGGAATTATAATTGACAGTAGTGATGAAAGGGAGAAGTCTCTCTGCAACTCAATTTTTTCTTTCTTTCATGTAGAGGATTTTAGAACAAGAGTCTTATCAGTTGTGAATAATTGCATCTCATTAGCTGCATTCTGGAGATATATGTATATTAGTTGGAGCAACATATATATTCGGCTGGAAAATGTTACGGCACACTTCAAGCAGCATCAGTGATGTGAAATTCAGTGTGCACTGCATGCTTATGTAACTGGAGTTACGTTGCTACAGAGGAAGCAGTAGATGACAGTTGTCCATCTGGGTGCAGTTATAGAGAACTTAGCAGGCTTCAGAAAAAATCTTTCATCCTCATAGTTAATCAGATAGTTTATCAGCATTTGGTATTCTTTTTGGTTCTGGGCAGGCAACAGTGTTTTTCTAAGGCTCACTGGGCATGCTGCACCCTCAGAGCAGTTTTTCCCCTGGGACTGAGACCTGGGAGTTCCCTGCCTCGTCAGCATGAGTGGTTTCTTTGCTGTCTGTCTTGTAAATCCCAATTCACAGCAGATGTTGGATGATGGAGTCTATAACAGATGGGAAAAGCTGACAAAAGGTCATTCGTATGCAGTGGTAAGTCTCCATAGCCCTTTTGAATTTCAGGACAACCAACAGTATTTTGACTACACCCTTTTTTTTTACCTTTTTTTTTTTTTTTAAATTATTTTTTATTTTCCCACACAGTGGAAAAGATTCTAAAACCTTTTAGAAAGATGTTTTTTTTTAATAAAATTCTGTGGTGTATTTCCAAGAGTCCAAGAGGGGTCTTAAAACCACTTAGCAATTACCCAAGAAATGGATTTGCTTCGTACAGAAGCTGAGGCTGCCATGTGGCTGTGCCATAGGGGCTTCCACCCCCGAGACTAACCTGGCTGCTGCACAATAATTAATTGCTTTCTGGCACCAGGAGTATCTTGTTATTGCTTGTAGTTCAGAGACAATTCAGCTCACACATGCTGGTGCTGGCGTGAAGAAAATGCCTACTGCTCTTACTTCCATTAAAACAGTGATCTAAATTGTTGTGCTGATAAAAAACAAAGCCTTTCTCCTGATTTGTTATTAAACAAAGAAACAAACATTAAAAAAAAATTCTGCAGAACAGCCAATATTTAACACTGGGAAAATTCATGGTTACGCTGTTGAAATATCACTACGAAATATCACAGATGAATCCTCATGCTTTTTTTTCCAAATGCAAATTGTTTGTTTTTAATTACTCCTATTGAATTCAAGTCATTTAAGTTATGTGGAGCTCTCAACTATTGTTCAGTTTATCTTTTTTTTTTTTTTCCCCAAAATTACAGTCATGTTACCAAATCATCAAACATCTGGCTGCTCTGAAAGTAATGCCTCCTATTTATTTCCATGGAAACTACAACTACTAGCTAGAAAGAGAACAATAACACTGTTTGATCAAATTCTCAGCTACAAAACACTCTTTTTCAACACATTCACCATCATTAGCTAGTTAGTCACTGGTGCATTTTCACCAGTGATGAACAAGAGCTGTGCTTGTAATGCTGTGCTTGTAATAATCTACGCAAGCAGAGTTGCTGTCACCTCTGCTGAAATGCAACTGCCTCATTGCACTGACATTCACTGGTGGGTCTCCATAAATGTTCATAAGCATCTATGAATGCTAATGGGTGCTAATGCAATAGTTAATAGTTAATAATAATAGATAACCCAAAGTTTGGCTTCATGTAAATTATTTTCCTCCTGATCAGTGAAGCTGCTTCTAGCAAGGGGCAGCCGATTCAAGCTGATGAGCTGGTCTATAGCTAACATCAGTCAGAAGTGAAAAAGGCTGTTCTATGGCCTCCTGGAAGTTTTTTCCAATGTTTGTTAGATATTTCGTTATATATAAAAGATTCATCTTGTGAGAACCACCTGAGATTTCTTCTTAATCAGAACATAAGAGTCTCTTGGTGAAACAGGTCACATTATGAGCAATTAGCTTTTCATTAAGGAAATTTCAGTGTAGTCTGTTCTTTCAACTATATATTATACTTTGCCAGGAGGAACATATGAAATTGAACTTGCCACCTCCAAATATTATCCCCTCTCAAACTTACAAATGCAGTCATACCACAGGAGACATCCAAACATCCTGAATCTTTGCAAAGTCCAAATTGCTGAGTATTATTTCACTGAAGTAGGTGATGTAATCTATGCTCTACCCAGGCCAAAATGACTTGGGGACGTGCTTACCTTTGACCCAATGCAAGAATGGTTGCAGGCCGTGCAAATCGACTCTTCAGTCTTCTGTAGCAGTATTCTCTCTCCATTCTGTGTTAAGAGTGAAATACTTTTCGAGGTTTTCTAAGAAGTAGCCATAATTTGTCTGATGAGAGGTATAAAACAGATGAAGGTTGGAGCTTGCTGAGATAATCAGCAACAACTCTTCACTTTTGGAGCTTCATTTCTCTGGTGAAGGCACCCAAATGGATTCAGAAGAGTGACTCACCACGCTGGCTATTACAACATTGCAAAAGTGCTACTTAGGCAGTTCTTCTAATCTGGAGGACAAAGAAAGTACAATTGTGTTGATTTAGTGCCAAGTTCAATACACGACAGCTATATGGCAGAACACACTTTTCCCTGTTTTATGAAAGCAGCCTTTACCTGTTTTATTACCCTGCTGAGGTGTTGTATTGAAAACATTAACCCACGCAGTCTTTTCATGTCACTTTACCATCTGGCAGATTGGAGATAAGCATTTTGACACTCGGATGAAGGTTGGCAACTGTGGCGACTGAGTGATGCCTAGGGTGGGGTGCAGGCCTCACAGCTCGGAGTTGAAGGAATCTAAAGTAATTGTGTTCATGTAGGTAATGATACCTGTACAGTTGTACCAGTTAATTGATGGGAGATTCACCCATGTAAACAATGTTTGAGGAACAGATCATATTCAGTGAGGAATTTAGAGGCTCAGCTGTTGAGATTTGTGCCTTTTTTTAATTATGTGTTTGAAACAGGTATGCTGTACATCTTTTGTTCTGTCTATAATCATGCCTCTCTTAAAATGATGCTTCTAGGGACTGTTTATTTGATAGAGTCTCAAGTATTCATTACTTTAATTACTCAGTGTAAATTACTCAGGATACTCCATTCTTGTTTGGCTCAAAAATAATTACTTGTTTTTATTCAGCTGCTAATCACAAAATCTTAATCTTTTGCTAGTTTACTATGTTTTTTTTAGAGAAAAATGTTGAAAAGAATCTTCAACACTGCTGTTCCTCAATTTATTTAGTGACAACAGTGCATCCTTTCTGCCTCTGGGGATCTTCCACAGGCTATGTTAGACTCCTGAGACAGGAGTTTTATTTGTCTGCTTGTGGAGCTGGGAAGCGACAGGACAGGGGTTCCCTTTGTTATGGAATGCTGTGTGCTCCAACTCTCCACTCTCTGAGAGATGTGCATGAGCATTTCTCAATCTGTTCTAATGGGATTGTTTGTTGGTAATTTAAATACAATAGTTTGGGTTGTTCTGTAGTGGTGTTGAGTGCTTGTCACTGCAAAACAAGTCAGTTCTTGATTATACAGTATCTCTGATTCTGAGCAAGACCTAGAGGTGGACCATCAGCTGCATGTTTTCCATTCCTTGATGAGCTGTATCTTGTGAGGCTGCTGGGTGCTTTTAATGTGGGCATGTGAAAATGGATTTGTGATTGTACAGCTGAGCATTTGCCCAGATGCTTCCTATTGAAGTTAGGCTTGAAATCCATGAGGCTGACTTGCAACACAGAGGTTCAACTTGTAAAGATTTTGCAGTTGTTCTGGACAACCCCACAGAACCCCTCGCCTTTCTCATTTCCCAGTCAGCTGATCGCAAAGTCACTTATAATAGAGGCAGTATTACTGCAACTGCAATTACAACGTGGGCAATCCCAATGCTGCAATTGATTATAAAGACTTTTCTTAGAGCCACCTATCAAATACATGAAAGATCATAAATGAGACCTCTGATTTTAATACCTGGTCCTATGATGTGCTTGCAAGGCTACAGCACTTCACCTGCACACAAAGCACGGCTGATATCCTAAAAATATGGTAAAGCACTAGGTTATAAGAATAGTGTTATAGGAAGTTGTAGAGTTCTAGAACATTCACTGTGATCTAATGGCTTGGCACATGCCCAGAGAAGCCCGCAGTAATTTGCCTCCTCAGTGTGATCGCTGGAATTATTTATGAATATATTTCATTTATCTGTTTATTTTTAATCTGTAAAAAGAGAGATTTTTAAAAATCAGATTAAAATATTTACATTTAATAATCAGGCTCAAGATGTTTATGCCAGTGCTATTATTTCCAGCTTATGTGATTTTTCATGGCAGTGGTGAGCAAACAATTAATATGATGTCGGGGGTGTGAAAAATTTAATATAGCCAATCCTGTTTGAAATAATCAAAGTAATCCTGATCAAAAGATAGTGTGAATTGTGTGTGAATTAATACCATGCAAATGTCTTTAAGTGTTCATACTCTTTGATGTGGCCATGTAGAAGAGATTAGGGGAAAAGTGACTTTATCTGATAGGTGACTATACAGATGCTGGGAGGAAACAGAAAAAAAGAAGACATTCAAGGGAAATATCTAATTTTACTATTACAGTTTATTTACAAAAACGAATCTTGCATGTAAATTCGGATTTGTTTATTGCAGAAATACTTTTAAACTATTGACTCCTGCACGTCTAATGCTTTCATAGAGTCTCTACCTACATTGGTCTATGCCTTTTCCTTTCCAAACTTGTTGCATCCATTCACATTCTCTGGCTTCCCTGGGTACTAGCTGCACAAATCAGCAGTTTACCAAGTATACCATATCTCTAGTGTACTTTTCTCCCTGAATCTAAATTTTTCCTTTCTAACTTTGATCAATCTACTGGCTCAAAGAGGGGCTGTTTTTTATCATACATTGTAGAAAGCATGGATCCACATCTCAGTAAGGCTTGGCACTCATTTTCTTACATCTAAGCCAGGCTTTTATCATTTCACAAATGGTGGTCATACCTTTGACCCCAAAACTAACTATTGAACACAAACGTTCTGAAATATCCTGTTCTGAATTGAATAAGAATACAGATGTGGTTATGTGCTATGCTAATACATTAGAAAAAAAATTACTTTGAAGTGCTTCCAATTAAACACACACACAAAAATGCAGTTTGCTACTGAAGAGGTAGAACAAGTTTCAAATTAAAATTGAAATATATGATGATAAATTGATGATCATTCTAAATGCTCAGGTGATTTTTGTCACTCCAGCAAAAGGGGAACGTGGATGAGTATGATAGTCAAAGACAGATCATGGTTTGAATGTCATTGTTTGTCAAATGTGGCAAGACAAATCTGAAAATTAGAGCAAACACAAATAACTTTTTTCTATGTTGAATACATTTACAAATACCTTTGAATAGTATATGAGAATACACTGACAATTTCACTAATGAACTCCCTTGATCCAGTGAGTTGTATCTGTTCACTTGGCTCCCACAGTAATGTTCTGCATGTCAAAATATGCTTTTTTTTTTTTTTTCTCAGTTGAAGCTTTTGTTTTTTTGCACTGTGAAAATAATTTTTGGTCACTGCACCTGTTCTTTATGTTCTTTATGTTGCACTATTAACTTCTCTGCAGCAGTCAGTCATTCACTGATATCTGCTGATATTTGCATTAAAAACTAACAGTAATGGTGTTTAAATGTGAGTATTACTTTAATTATGTTTTAACTGGATATCTGTTGAATTCTCTGTTACTTGTAAGTGCCAGGCAATATAATTACCAACTATCAACTTGATTTTGAATTCTCTGTGTGACAATTACTTATATCTATCAACATTCCCCAACAAAAGACTCAGTGATAAAACAGATATTGTTTAAAGTTTAAATTTTCTTTGAATAATTTCTCATACTGATATGTGTTTTTGCTGTCTGGCATGAAGTAAAACCTTTAATCAGCTCCAATATAAAATCCTGTAAAATGGAAATGCTTCTGACTACTCCATGGTACACTGAACTATGATGGCAGATCTGGATAGCAAGGCCTTAGTAGACTTGGCCTCCATTCCTGTCATAAATTTACTTTATTCTAGGAAGAGACATTTCTCATAAATAGCGTTTGTTTCTCGCAAATTAAATTAAATGGAGTGGGTTTCTTTGGCACCCGCGCTTCTGATTGCTGAAACCTGCAATAAGAGAAGGAATTTCCTATACTACACCTGAGCTACATATGAGATATTTATGGCTCCTGTGTACATGCCAAGGACGAGGAGAGATCAAATATGATGGAAGTTGATGGATCTCCTACCAACAGCTGCACATTCAGTTTATATGAAGCATCCTCCATGCTGTGGTCAGGCTCAGAAAACAGACTGAATTCTTATAAACTGACGAGTTTGTCATAGATTTACTTCAATATATACCAGACACTGTGAATGAAGCACTTGATGCTGCAAGTGAATCAATATATGTGTATACAGCCACTGGAGCAGACCAGAAGTGGAGCTAAATGGGCTCATGACAGAGGTGAGTGCCACATCCTTACATGCCTCTTACTTTCTGAATGCACAATGTACTTAAATAGCTTGCTGTTCATCAAGAAGTTGGTAGCTTCATATGGAGCCATTTGCTAGATATCTGTAAGCCTGAAAATGGCTCTAATGTGTGTGAAGCACGTGTAGCGTGTTTGGTTAGTGGTGGTGTTGCCTCGTGGTTATTCCAGCGGTTATAGATTAAAATAAAAAGTGGAAAGCTTATTGATTTTGGTTAGTCGTTATGTAATAACACAGCAGTGCATCACTGCATGTGACTAGGCACAGCAGGATTAAAAAATGAAGGACTGTTCAAATTTCCAGTCATTTTTGTCACACCTTCATGTGTATCCACTTATATATTCATATGTTGTGTGAAGGTAGTGAGTGCAGGGTCTTATCTCCATCCTTTACTAATAGTTAATACTAAGTTTTCCTTTTTTTTTTAATAGGAGAAATTTTGCTTTCTCATTTTCTAAACGTTTTTCCAAAAATGGTGAAATTACTGGTAGTGTTTTCTCAGACAACAGAAAGTAAACTGAACGTTAAAAAATGGATGTGAGCGT